>NC_070592.1:24948916-25319750 GCF_027409825.1 Scomber japonicus | reverse complement strand
TAAAGGAGACGCATAGACGAGCCGGTTTGAATGAGTTCAATTCATTACCGTCATCTTGGTCAATGCTAGGTGTGTTTTCATTGAGTGAGTTTGGCTAACGTTAGCTATGTTTCCAGAAATTTCTCTAACACATGAACAACCTTGTCTTACTTCTTCTAAACACTGACACTATTACAGTCTCATTATGATACATAAGGCTGGCCTGAATAGCGAAGTGCATCCACTGTATGTCTACTTCCTGTACCGACACGCCAAACTTCATTTAAAAATCAGACAATTTAAGGTGACATCGCTTATGACAAGTAACGGTGAAACCCTTGTAGAAATGACATGCTAGATAGATAGTTATCAGTCCAGCATTCGCCGAATATTCTAAATATAGTTTGTTTTTAATTTCATCGTTTGACATGGTGCACTTGCTAACCAATCCTCTTTTGAAATTACAGCCTGGTTGTGTTAAACCAGCACCAGAGCCGGTAATACAATTACAAATGTCACTTTAGTAAAAGCTGCCTTGTAGATTATATGTAATCCGAATTAACCCGTAGATCCTTTAATTCAGGTAAAAGTCACACGTTGACTTTATTTATTGACTGCTTTCTCTGATAAGCAGTGTAATATACAATTGTTAGATTTTCTAATGCAGTTCTGCATTACAGTAGGATGACTGGAGTGACATCAAGACTCTGCAGATGTATCAATAAACATGCAGATGCTGGACAACGCAGCGTGTCTTGTTTGACTCATTTTTGCTGCACCTTTATGAAAACAGCATATGGGCAATGCACTGGGTCAAACATCTGGCATCTATTAACAGTGAGGAATTCATGTAGGGGGAAAAGTTCTGTGACGTATGTGAATTTTTAACCCTCTCATGTGCATTGATGTCTTTGGGTTGCTGTAGAAACCTTAGATTAAACCACTGGATAGGTTTTAATTGGTCAGTTTCAATCATCTTGCCACCATGTTCAACACTTGCTATACATAAGACATTGATGTATAATGATATGTGCACATATGTGTGTGCTGCTGCGTGTATTGAGTAACATTTTCCCAAAGTAGTAGCCACCACTGACCAAACCTCACGTGATTCAGAGGCGCTTTTTTAACTGTTCAGCCTGCTTCCCCCTTTAAGCGCAACAAGCAGTTCCCGTTTGTTTAAGGACGTGGAACTGGCCTCACAATAAGAGTGTGCGTGTGTGTGGTAAACTGAATGCCAGCTTGTGGGTTTCCAGTTTGTGTTATTCTTAGGTGTGGTCACTTTTTGCAAAAAAAAAACCCTCCCAACTTCCTCACTCGCCCCAAACAGATAGCAGAGTGTTCACGGGGTCTATTAATCATCACCCACCAGCCAGATAACACCAGTGTTTTTTAAAGGCATTTCAGCACTTTGTGTCACTGCCCTTGAAAAGCAGTGAAATAACATTACAAGGTTGATTTTTCAATAGTAGTAACCACACAGACACACTTTTCTCTAGTAAAAACATGTCAGAAGTTGTTTTTACTGCTGTTAACGTTGCCGTTTAGTGCGTCTCTGATGGCAGCCGTTGTGTGTTTTTTCAGGTGAAGTCTCAGCAGGCCGAGGTGATCCGAATCCTCGAGAGCAAAAGCATCCAGTATGAGCTAATCGACATCTCCGTGGGTGGCGAGCTCCGCGATGAAATGAGAAACAAAGCAGGAAACCCCACGGCTGTCCCTCCCCAGCTTTTCAATGAAGACAAGTACTGCGGGGTGAGGGGGAGACGCTTATTTTTAACCTCTCCACATCAGTTACTGAACACAATAACCTTTTGAATGTCACTGTAGAAATGGAGCTGACTTTTAAGGTGGGATAATAATAGTAGGATGAATAAAAATGATAGAATAGTTTGAGTTAGTAGAGATCCTTTGGAACTCTTGTGATTTAAAGGAGTATGCCAAGAAAAAAATGCTTTTGATTATTAAAAACTGGGCTCTTGCAGGCTTGAAAGGTAGGTTTGAAGAGTTTGTTCCTCTTTCATGGCTGAAAGAACAAACCGTATGCTTGCTGTGTCATTTTTCTGCCACCATTTTTCTGTATACTCTGCTTAGGACAGAGATTTGATTGTGAAATGACCAAACACACATCCTGTCTTTGCTTTAGTCAAATCTGCTCTACTTTACAGCAGTAGATCATTTAAGGTGCACTGGAGTTCTTTCACCCAGATTTGCAAAATACATGAAACTAACATGTTTATCAAATCTGTTCTTTCTCGTCTTTCTTCCTTATTAGCAAAGTAGCAGCTTCTCATTTTTAGCTGACGCAACCGCCCCCCCTGTCCCCAGTGGTCGGCTCTAATGAATGTCAAATCTGTCTGAAACTTGATGACGTGTCAAAAATGAAACTCAGTTGTGGTTCAGTGTGATCCCTGCAGCTGAAAGAGCATTTTTGAGAGAAGAAACTCTGCTGTGTAACACCTCCATGCAATCGTGAGAAGGCTGACTCTCACTCCAAGAAGACCAACAGAGTGATACATCCGCTCTAGTAAAACAGTCTAGCCCAGTGCGTTACGTCATTTTCCAACATCCAACAGATTTAATTAGAGGTTATTTACACAATAGTATACCTGTGTTCTTTCTCTGATAGTCTGTGGAGTGAAGTATGAGGAAGTAGCTACAGATACTGATCAGATAAACACATGTTAAATCATGTATCTGATACACTGAAATAATGGCCTGCTTTGGCCCGGTCGATTTGGCACACCTTATTTTCCACTAGCTGCGAGATATGAGTGAAAGCTTAACTGGAGATTACAACTCCTGAAATTGACTTGTACCACGGAGTACAGTAGCAATGATAAGTTGATTAATCGATACGTTTCCAACTATACTGATAACTAATGATCGTTTTGAGCCATTTTTAAAGAGGGAATTGTACAAATTGATTAGTTCTTTGATTCTAGTTTCCAAAATGTGAACATTTTCTGGTTTCTTCAGTCCTCTGTGACATTAAAGTGAATATTTTTGCATTGCAGACTGTTAGTTGGGGTCAAAGAAGACATACAAGGACATTTTCGGAAATGTTATAGACCAAACAGAGTACTTCTCACACTGTTGGAGTTGTTGGAACTACAGAGACACTCAGTCCTCTCTGGATTGTACAGTGATGTTCCATTCAGGCTTTGGCTGAGTAGGGAGCACACAAACCCAACAACAGTCTTCTGCTTTTCAGAATTCCTGGGTTTACCTGTCTGCTGATTGACACTCTTGGCATTTTTCTTCTCCACAGGACTACGAGATGTTTTCTGAGGCGGTGGAGGCAGATACAGTGGACCAATTTCTGAAACTGACTGAGGGCGGCGTGTGATTCTCCATCTTAACCCCATCCCCACAACCACTTACCTACCTACCTACCCTGCGCCCCAATGGACCCCCTTTATCCACTCTTTCTCTCGACATCACCGATAGTGTCCACCCACGTTCAATGCCATAATGAAGAATAATGCCAAATAATCAGAAGACACACATTCCCCCTACTGCACCATTTATCTCTCAATCAGTCGTCATCAGTTTTTATTTTTTTGTGTTTATTATTTTCTGTTCTTTCCTTTGATTCCTCTTGAACCTTTCTCTCCTTTGTGACACATTAGTGTTACAAAGTGCTCCCAGGAATCAACGGGGTGTCTAAATGTGCAGTAATTAGGTCGACTAATCTTGGCCGCGGCCACATGATCGCTGGAGATTTAACTAATCCACCGGATGACAACATTCAACCCAGAATCTTCCCTGATCCTCTGCAGACCAAACGCACCATAATCACTCAGTCTTAACTACTTTGTCGTCTCTTTCAGTAGCCTTCAGGTTCCCATGTTGCACATGACGGCACGCTTATTTGTACTTCACATGGATGAAAATGCACACTGAAGTAGCAGGGACCGTAACGTCCCTTTTAAACCCAGTACATTTTCAATTATTGCAGCTAAAGACGTCTTTTGTGGCGTTTAACTTCTTTTTTGTGATTTTGGTCCATTGGTCACCGTGTATGGTATGTGATCAGAAGTTTGGTTCCGAAATGGGACCCCACTGTAGCCCACTGTGGTCCTGCACTGATCTAAACAGTGTAGAAGAGCAGTAATGCCACCAAAAACTCGAAGAGTCCTTTTTTGTACAAAATTAGAAACGCGTTAAAGGGAACCTGTCAAGTTTTTTGGAAACAAAAGTTAAAAGTTGTGTTTACATCTAGTCTTTCTTACCTTGTGGTCTAACAAACGTATCGAGTGCGTATCCTGCATAAAACATCAGTTAAGCCAATTGAAATTATTTTCATAATCCTGCATTGTTTACATATATGTTAGTTTGCTGGCAGTCTTCTTCTTTGCTTCCTTTGTTGGCACGTTGCTACATTTGCTGGCACAATACTACCAACTGTTTATCAGTGGAATAGCACGGCAGCATGCGTCATTGTGCGTTATACAATCCCACTCTTAAAAAAAAAAAACAATGCTCCATAGCGCTACTAGTGGTTAAAAACTCCACAGGGTACCTTTTAAGTCATCATTGGTTACCAGGCCTGTAGTTACCTTTTAGGACTTTTTAGACAACTTTTGAGGTAGTTAACATATTATTATATATTTGGAGTGTTTTAAAGGCTGTTTTCAGTATTCAACATTTTTTAAGTGTGACCACCTTTAGGCCAACAGGAAAAAGAAATTAGAAAAGGATTCAGTATTTCCCGAAATGTAATGTGTAGAAGTGACCCTTATGTGGAGAAAATATTATTGAACAATCCAAAACTAAAACACAGTATGAAAAGTCCAACTCATAACCTTCCTAGGGCGATAGGGTTTCAGTGGGGGGACTCATTACTTCAGTATTTTAAAAACCTTGCTATGCCCTTTTTGGTGACTAGTATAAAAAAAATTGCATTTGGGAACCAAACACTGTCAATAGGCATTTATTATGGTCTCCAATGGTCCAGAGTTACAAAACAAACATTTCAGTGGTTCAGCATTTCATTAGATAGCTGTTTAATTTTAGCATCAAGTCAAAAAGGAAGAACATATCTCCTAATGTCACATTTGGTGCCAATATATATATCTATCTATCTCTGTAATGCGCTTATGCAGGTGGATATTCACTATAGTAATAGCACTTACCTGCAGTCTTCTACGTTTTTCCATAATTTAACTGTATAACTTGAAAGCTTCGTCTCTGTATTGTTAGCTGACAGACGGCAAACATTTAATAGGGCGCATAAACAATCGGACTGAAAAGATGTGAATCTTGGAGCTTTTGAGGACGTAGCTTCTTCTACTTCTGTTTCTTTTATGTTACAGTAACACTGATTTTGTCCTGGGCATGAAGATGCAGTAATGTGACTATGCACTGAAACCCTGCCTCATTCCAAACAGAGAGAAAGGTCAAAGCTGATGTGTTTTAGTTGGACCTGACTCAGTCTTAAACTAGCCTTAGGGAACACTTACCACATGGGAAAAATGAAGGCTTCACTTATTTGTGCTTTTCATGTATTTGCATTCATTCAGTTGATTGATCTCACTTCGGAATACAATGTTCATGTATCGGGTCTCATATCATGGTTTTTAAATTGAGGGCCACATGGTTTCCCTCTCTCACCTCTTACTTGTAACATCTGTCAAACCCCCCCTCTGCTTTCAAAATTGTGTTGTTACGGTTTGGGATCCCTAGTAATGACAGCTTTTACACACAATGTTTGTGCACTGTTTTGTAAGTCGATGGTTGTAGACGTTTGCCTGTTATTGATGTATATTCACTATGAACCATGTTTTAGACATTCCATGTCTTTCTCTCTGAGCTCCTGCTTTGCTTTTGGACCAATTCCCCTTGGCCAAAAAATGAAGAAAATAGGGAATAAAATGCTGATGTCTTCCAAGAAGATTGTGAAAAGTGATTTATGGGTATAAAAATAAAATGGAGTTGAATTTACTTGTCTGAATTTTTTTTTATTGAACCGTGGGACCGAAAAACTTTGGCATTACATTAATTTTAAGTTTGAATTTCAACTTGAAAACAGAAAAATTCAGTTTCAAGTTTCAGCGTCTGTGAATTAAATTTGAATGTGTTCTTTTCTATTTTTCAGATTCAGTCCCCATGTCAATGTGGAATTTTACAGGATAGTGTGGAGACATTTTCCCGCTCACATTTCTAATTTGCAAGTCAGTGGAATATTCTAATTGCCTGTAGAGTCACACCCTGTGGATCTGCAGTGTCAGTAGTTTGTAGCTGTATCATATCATGACCACTTGTAATCCATACAAATAAACTATTTTGAAAATCCAACGGCTGCCATCAATCAGAATTTATTATTTTTTTACAGCAAGACTGAGTTGATTAGTCTAAATTTAAAGACATTGAGCCAAGTTTCATATAATCATGGCCTGAGGTCACTTGCATGATAAAGTTATTTTTTAAAATCACCAAGAAATCAAACTACAGTTTACATCAATGAAGCGATATGAAAACAAATAATACTGCCTGTATCCTCTAGGTGGAGGTAATACAGCACACTTGACTTCTATATTTATAGAATGAGACGAAGAAGAAAATAATCAAGCTAAAGGCAGGTAGCAGGAACAGAGGGGTTTGCTTTCAAATAAAACATTAGTCAGCTATGGCTTACTCAACACAATTGAAACTCATTAAAATATTTGTATTAACACTGAAGCATCAGTGTGTAAGTGGCATGTTACTGTTGTAGCTGCTGGACGTGGTTTATTATTAGTGGTGTTATTTTGTACACATTATTTATTGAAATGAAACCATGTGAGAAGTTTAGAGGGAAACACTATTTGGTGGAGCTGTTAACAACTCATAGACATCTGAAATGTGAGCCCAACTACACACTGCTTTTTGTAAGACGTCTAGACGTTTTTTTTGTCATATCCCTATCTTTGTGAGCTGCTGTAACGATTATTTTCCCCACTGTGGGATCAATAAATTTATCTTTATCTTTAGTGGAGTAGAAAGTACAATATGTCCCTCTGAAATGTAGTGGAGTGGAAGTTTAAAGTAGCATCACATTGAAATACTCAAGTAAAGTACAAATACCTCAAAACTATACTCCAGTTTACCCCCACAGTAAATATACCTAACTGACGCTCAGGTGTATCATCCTGTGAGCGTTTTATTTTGAAAATGTTAGCCGGAAGCTTTTCTGTTGCAGTAGTGTGAATAAACAGTGAGCTAAAGGAGGAAGCTGGAAGTCTGGCAGGTTCCTGATAAGGTAATGTGAGTTAACGTTTTATAGTAAAGACATTACGTTAGAAGACATTAAACTGTATGAAGCTGACATGTGTAATATTAACCTACTGGTTGCAGTCAGCGTTGTTATTGCGAGACTGTCACGAGCAGCTAATTCATAGGATAGCTAGCTGAGCTAAGCTAGCTGGAACAAGCAGGTAAAACATCTGAACGTAACGCTATTTACGGTGATTTATTTGGATAGAAATGGAAACTAATGAAGTGAGGGCCATTGTTTTATAAAGTACCAGCTGGTGTTCACATGTGAGCGCTGTAATAATGTCGTCAGCTGATATTCAGCCTATAAATGAACGGATACTGCTGTGTTTGTTTATGTGCAACCAAAGGACAGCAGCAGGTGTTGCTTGGCTCTTTTCGGTAAAGCGATATTAGTTAGAAACATCACTTTTCCCGACTCATTTGGAGTCGCTTAGATGCAGTTTTCCCATCCTGCATACATTACAGACTCCAAACAGCACTTTTTCATTCAAATGTTGGTGTTTTTTGGAGAGTACACGTCACACTATACACAAACACAGCTGCTGACTTTTAGTGTGAAAAACTATGAGACCACAGTGGAGCTTCATGGATCAGATTTGATCCAAAAAATATAAAGCTGTCTGACCAAAAACAGTCACTGGCCTCTTGATTAGGTACAATGTGCTATCTAATTCACACCAATACAACAGCTCTGCTTTAAATTCTACTTTAATAAAGAAGCGTATACATTTTGCAGTTGTTGTTAACTTTAATAGAAAGGTGATAATTCTACTTCATATGTTTTACTGAGGTCATAGAGTATGCTACTGGAGTGCATTATATTGAACATTTTTTCCAATATCCCCCCCCCCCCCCCTATGTAAGTTAATGGTGTGGCCAAAATATTAGAAACACCATTCAATATAATTCACTTTAGTACAACACCATCACCTACTATGACTTCAGTAATAAACATGAATTATTACCTTTCTGATAATGTCAACAACAACTGAACATGTATAAGCTCCTTTATGGTATAATTTATAGCAGAGCTGTTCTATTGGATTGCATTAGCTTGCACAGGTGTACCTAATGAGATGGCCGGTGAATGTGTATATTATATTTTTTATTTTATTTTTCCCATATATTTGACAATGATGATATAAGCTGTGGTTGAAACACTTTCTTTTCACAAGTGTGTGATGCATTCTTTTGTGTGTTTGTGATTTGACTGTATCTCTAGCAGTACTATCTCCTCCTTCATCCCACTAGAGTGAAAGTGAATCACTGGAACTCCATCCTACTAAAGAAATATTCAATTCCCAGTGTAGTTGCATTCATGTCTTTTAATATGATAAAGTTTATTGTCAAACTGTAAATATTCATGCCTTCATAACATATCTTTGTCACAAGTTTTTGATAACTACATTGAAGGGATCATTGCAGAAAATGTATGTTTATGTATATATTCTTTATATATAAAATTATCGGCTGACATATTGATATCAGAAGTTTTTAATTACTTAATATTGGTATTGGCATCGGCCCCAAAAATCCAGTATGAGTTGGGCCCTGTTTGCACTGTTAACTGTCTGTGTTTTCTGTGTCCCATGAAGCCACATGTGAAGATGAGCGTCCCAGACTACCTGCAATGCGCCGAGGACCACCAGACCGTGCTCGTGGTGGTCCAGCCGGTCGGCATCGTCCCCGAGGACCAGTTCTTCAAGATCTACAAGCGCATCGCCAGCGTGAGCCAGTTGAGCATCAGGGACTCCCAGCGTCTCCTCTACATCCGTTACCGCCACCATTACCTGCCCGAGAACAACGAGTGGGGCGACTTCCAGACGCACCGCAAGGTGGTGGGCCTCATCTCCATCACCACCTGCGCCACGGCCAAAGAGTGGCCCCAGACTGCGGAGCGCTTCCACGGCCAGAAGGAGGTATACAGCTCCACGCTCTACGATTCCCGCCTGCTGGTGTTCGGGCTCCAGGGGGATATCGCCGAGCAGCAGAGGACAGACGTGGCCTTCTACCCCAGCTTTGAAGACTGCTCAGACGTGGAGAAGAGAGTGGAAGATTTCGTGGAGTCGATATTTATCGTTCTGGAGTCGAAGAGGCTTGACCGAGCCACTGACAAGTCTGGTGATAAGATCCCTCTGCTGTGCGTTCCCTTCGAGAAGAAGGACTTTGTGGGTTTGGACACTGACAGCAGGTGAGTTGTTCTGTTAGCCGCAAGTCTTTTCTACATCTCTTTGTTTAAGGCTGGTTATGGAATGCTTCAGTGTTGTTTACATAGTTATCAGTACATGTTATATACTGCATTGGTGTGTTCTTGTGTGTTACATCTCTAATCACACACCAGCCTCGCCTGCTCAAAAACCTTCCTCTCAAAAATCTTTCTGATTTTTGCTGCGTTCATTTTCTGTTTGTTCACCTTGGTTTATCTGTCTTCTTCTTTTTTTTTCTTTCATACTGTCCTGTGAGTTTATTGTTGGGTGTGAAAAGGTGAGACGTTAGACTCCATAAGTGTAATTGTTAAACCCCCCCCCCGTGCCCCCCCACACCAGACCTATCAGCTTTAGCTCTGCCCTGAAGGCCGCAGTCAGACCTCCGCGCTGTGCTCATGACTCCAAGCCAAACTCATCACTCCTCCACAGGCTTCAGTTTCAACACAAAACTGCTTCAGCCCAAAATACTCCCTAACCTTTAAGATATGATTGGAAATATAATCAAATCTAGTAAAATAAAGACTTAAATCACATGCACCTTCATTTAAATTCATTAAAGTGCAAAAGTCCACTTTATCATATTATAAATTGTGTTTTGTTGTTGTACTTCCCCACAATTTATTGAAGTAGTTCTACAATAAAATACAAAAGTTGACAGAGCTCCAGTGATCACTTGGTTGGCAGTTAAAGGACCATACCTCTATTTTTCTGTGTTAAAACCCATTTAATACAAATCATACTTAAAATGACTGCCAATCTTTCTGCCCTCCTGCCAGCCACTGATTTCACTTTCTTTTTATGTCTGTTCATTAATGCATCTTGTTTTTAGGGAACTTTATCACTGTCATAGAGCCGATAGCACCGTTTGCTCTTGTCCATGATCGAGCAGCCGTTATATAAAGCTGCTGAGTTCATATTCAGCAAAGACGTGAAACAGAATATTCCTTCTTTTATGAATAAAGTTGCAGCACAGTTTTAACGCTAGGGACGGGCGATGTTAACAAAAGTTGCATATGACGATGACCGCAGTGAAGCATCACGATGGACGATGGTATGGTGGATGATGGAATGGGATGGACCACGTTACATTACTTTAAGTGCAATGTAAACTTCTTTATTAAATAGCCAATAAGAGTAATTTAATCCATGCAAAGGATGGACAGATGATGGACAGCGTACTTTTAAATCATAATGTTAGAATGGTAGAGGCTTACTGGTCGATGACTGTCTGCTATGACTGATGGACGATGGTATCGACCCATCCAACGCTGACCAAATTACACTGTAACAGAGTACCAGTCTGAAACATGTCAGACTGGTGACTCTAATTGATTTGAATTGAAATCAGTGTCTGTCTTGAAGGTGGAGTTAACACCATATCCTTCAAAAAACACATACATATAACAATAGGCGATGCTTTATTTGTGATTTTATATTTAGAGTGTTTAAACCCTGCTATGGGCCTTTTTAAAGGAGGAGCTGATAGTTTGGACTCACTGAACACACCGCTGAGGTCTGTCCCAGCTTCAGAATAAACATTAGTGCCAGGACGGTGCATTTTGGGATTTAGTCTGGCCGCAGAAGCTGGAGCGACACGCCGGCCACATGGATCTCATATCTTTATTCACGAGAGCAGCACAGCACACAGAGCGGTGCGTCGCCTCTCTCCGGCTTGGCGCGGCACAGCGCTTATTCATAAAAACATCAATCCATGTCCAGCAATCTAGTTAATTGCTGTGATTCATGATTCCTTTATGAGCCTCTTTTTCATTTGACTTTTATTTAGCTGGAAGCGGTTTCATTGTCTCACTGAACATTAACATTTTACATTTTTAATCCGCCAGATGTATGATTATAGATTTCCCCCTGAATAGATGTTAATGTAGATTTTTATACCTCTACTTTTTAGATTATGCAGTTAATATTTTGTTTGTTTCATTTCGCATTGACCTTCCCCAGTCTGTCACTCGTCTTCCTCAATAGGGTTCATATTTTTCCCTTCAAACAGTTGAATTTCCCCTGTATCCTGGTGAAAGCTGCTCCTTCCTGAGTCCCGCTGTTATTGTGCAGACTACAGGGTTGTTACTGTAGTTCTGTCCTTTGCTTGTGCCCCCCCCCCCCCCCGCCCTCTCAACCCTATACATTCCCTCTGTAGCTGACTGATAAGATTCACACCAGTCTCGTCTCCTGGCTTCCTGCTGACATGAGGAATATGATAGCAGACAGTGTGCTCTGTTTTAACTTAACTGTGTGAATAAAATCAGACTCAATTCTAATTTGAAAAAGTTTATTCAGAAGTTTGACTGACTTACTTTGTCCCGCTGTTGTCTGAAAAAGTGTTTCTTTCTGTTCCTGCCTCTCCTCTTCTTCTTCTTCTTCTTCTTCTTCTTCTTCAGGCATTATAAAAAGCGTTGCCAGGGACGGATGAGGAAGCATGTCGGAGACTTGTGTCTCCAGGCGGGCATGCTGCAGGACGCCCTGGTCCACTATCACATGTCTGTAGAGCTGCTCAGGGGGGTTAACGACTTCCTCTGGCTGGGTGGTAAGTATGAAGGATGGCGGCAGATGTGGATACAGGACTAGTGTGTGATTATATGCAGTTTTTATGTTATGTGTTTGATTCTGGATGTTCTACAAGCTGGGCACAGGGCTTTTTCTGTAGCGGCCCCTCGGCTCTGGACTAGCCTGCCAGAGGACATTTAGACAGTCTGTTGATATGCAGCCTAACTTTTATTCTCTTAGCTAATTTCTTTGGGTTTTTAAATTTGTACATTTTAAACTTGGCTCTGTTTTAATCTTGCTCTTTTTTCACAACCATCTGCTATGCAAATAAACGTCCTTATGCTTGTATGTGCATACATTTGCCTTTGTAAAGCACTTCATTGCAAAATCTGTTTGCTTTTTAAAGAGCTATATAAATAAAATCAACTTGAAATGTGAAACGATAGTGCCATAAAGCGTCAAGCAATAATATCAATATTGATTTTTGCATTTAAAAAATCTCATAACTACATCTGCCAGTGTTTCTTTTTTAAATTAACTAAATTAAAAGCTAAAAAGAATCCCTTAAATTTAGAATTTTGGGGTTAATAAAGAATTGTAACAAAGGAAGATTTAAGCTTTAAACTCAGTGCTCTCTTGTGTACAAACCATTTAACAGTGACTGTTTCTAAATGACCTCAAACGTATCTTTGGAATTTTGATATTGCAATTTCTTGCTAGCATTCTTTTCGATTATGAAAAAATGATTTACAGTGATATACATTGACATGTAGTGAAATGCAGTGCCAGGCATTGATTATACATACAGCGACATGGAGCAACATGCAGTGACATATGGTGACATGCAGCCAAATCGATTGACCTACAGTCACATGCAGTGGCATGCAGTGACATGTAGCAACATGCAGTGACATACGGACACATGCAGCAACATGCAGTGACATGCAGCGGCATGAAGTGACATGCAGTGACTTACAGTTACATGCCTGTGACATGCAGTGACAGTGGCGTGCAGTGATGTGCATTGACAGTGGCATGCAGTGCAGTGATATGCAGTGACAGTGGCGTGCAGTGATGTGCAGTGACAGTGGCATGCAGTGGCGTGCAGTGCAGTGACAGTGCCGTGCAGTGATGTGCAGTGACAGTGGCATGCAGTGATCTGCCGTGACTTATAACTGTGTTTTTGTTTTTCAGCTGCATTGGAGGGTTTGTGTTCAGCATCGGTCATATTCCACTACCCCGGAGGCACAGCGGGGAAGACTGCGGGACGCAAGCCAAGCATCTCCCAGCCAGCAGACGCAGGGAAACGCCACAGACCAGGTAAGCAGACGGACTGAAACAAAGGTTTGGATGGGATAATACTTGATTGTCTGTGTGTGAGTGTGTGAGTGTGTGAGTGTGTCATTGCTAAGCAGTGCTCAGCTTTGTGTGTACAAACACCAGTACAACATCAGCTTGCTAAACTTCTGAAGCTTCTCATATTTACCCAAATGAATGCTAATTTTAATTCAAACATAACAGTCTGTTTCTACTCTCTTATTAACATGCTTTTATTAACATGGTGTATTAACATGGCCTTGTGTTTGTCTCCACTTAATGTTGAAATAAATATTTAATTTAATCTTCAACCAGCAGAGCAGCATCCTATATCAGCCTGAATGTTAAGTGCATTTGTGATATATGAGGTTATTTGCAACCAGTGGTTAATTTAAGCATTGATTAATCTATAGATATATTTTAAAGTTTAGCTTATAAATTAAACACGTAATTTTCAGTTGTATGACATGATGGAAAGCAAATATTTCTATTTCTGAAGTTTCAACCACCACATATTTAATATTTTAACTTGATAAATTACTTTAAAAATGACTAGTTTTTCATCAAAATGGCCATTTACTCATTTAATGTTGATTGACTAACCGAATAAATAATTTATTTCAGCCTTGAGGTAAATGAACCTCTCATCCATCAGTTTAAATCAGGGTCTTAAACAACCTCAAAAAGCACTGAATTTAGTTTATTTAAAAAATGGCATTAAAAAGTCTTGAGTTTTATTTATAGAAGTATTAAAAACCTTTTCCTGCCTGCTGTAGGCATTGATGTCAGTTATTAAATGTGGTTGCTGCCTGTCAGGAGACATTACACACCTATAAACTCAGTGTGTGATTGTGCAGCGGGAAGCTTAATCCTTCTTTGTGGTGTTTCAGTCGGCACTGTGAGACCTGTTGGAAATACCGTCAATAGTGTCAGCTACACCTGCTACATGCAGGAAGCTCGTAATCTCACATACGAGCAAGTGTCAGTTTTAGCAAAAACTTTGAATGAACATGAATTCAATTTTTTTTTAATTGGTTAATCCATCCATTCATTGTCTGCCACTTATCCAGGTCCAGATCTTAATTATGTTAACTATAGCATTAGAAATGACTGTCATCTTGAAAAACATGTGAAACAGTAATGAATAATTATAGGTTATTTTGTCCATATGATGCTGAACCAGATATATTATATTCTATGTGGTATTAAAAAGCTCTTAAAAGGCTCAAATTGAACTTGTTGAACCCTGCAGATCCCCTGACATACTGTAACAAATGTACTGTATAACTTCTTCTTAAAGAGTTTTTTATGAGTTTTATATTGTTGTACTAAAACTGTTTGAACTTTGCTTTAGTGAAAAAAAAGTTCAGTTGCATGCCATAGGTTAATTATGGCTCTTGGTAAGTGTAGTTTGTAGCAGAGCAGCAGCAGCAGCAGCAGCCTACAAGCAGACTGTTGGGACTAACACTGCTAACATTGCGCCTTGTGTCACGGAGTGAATCTGCATTCTTTCTCTCTGTCTGTAGGGGCACAGGAGGTTCTCATTGACCCAGGTATGGTATGTCTAACCAGCATAGCTCTTGTAGACACCAATCTGCCTTGTTTGCTTGAGGTCACATTCGCTCTGTGTTTGATGTCATTTTTTTCCTCATCTTGCATCGTCAGCATCCTGATTCTATGGTTTATTTTCATTTCAAAAAATCAACTGATGTTTTTTTCCCCCCTCCTTTGACAGGTAGTGTTCTCCTGTGTTGGTTTAGCATCACCTTGTTTCGCCCCTCCTAATGTACTCGCTCTTTCTCACACACAGCCACATTTTTTGGTGATCAGTATCACACGACCACATGACTGAAGACTGTAAATGACTGCTTTCAGTTAATCCCATCCTTTAATTACTGTCGCCCCATTAATCTAACATCTCATAATTTACTCTTGATTACCCCACAAAAAAAAATCAGTTCACCCTTTCAGAATATATTTTAAACGTTTTAGTCATATATTTACCTATTTTCCTGAATGCTTACTGTTGCTAAGCCTCTCACTATCATAGCCTGAGCAGAAAATAAATCACATTTTCTATCGATAATCTGCAACTTGGAATTCTACTTCAATCAGTTCATTCTGTGCAGTTATCATTGCTTGATGTGTTTTCGCTCGGTCATGTTACGTGTGCAGTTTGGCCAAGAAAAAGTGCAATGCAGCATCTCCTTATTCACTCGTTAGTCACAGTGACAGCACCACAGTGTTGCTATGGACACAGCCCCCGTTGCTAAGCAATGCACTCTCAATTGGTATTTGTATTCTAATCAGATTTGGCCGAGAGATGCACCTTGCAGTTGCTTTTGAGATATTTCAGGTGTGAGTTTAACTCTACCTGGGACAATACATGTGAATATTGTTCTGGTTTTGAAGAGAACCAGAATAGCTACAGCTGTGTTTATTGAAGGCAGAGCAGGATAAGTTCATTTAGATTTAATTTAGAGAGGAAAAAGGACAACTATAAACACCAGAACTCGAAATAAAAACACATTCTACACAGTTGTACACCATTAATAATTTTATCTGTCCACCAACATTGAAACACTGCATATCTGTGTATTATTTAATGTGTGTGTTTTATATGAGGTGTCTTTAAAGAGTAAGCGGTGGATTTAAGTTTCCCCTTCCTCCTGTCGTCACTCCTTTCGTTCCCTTTCCCTTTTTTTCATTTGATCAGTGGCGGGACACGCTGATGGATAGTCATTCTGGTGTCTTTCTTAAAACTAACACACACACGTCTTCCTTTTTTTTTGAGTGTAGGAGCCCTCACAGCCAACGGCATTAGCGCCGACACCAGCACCGAGATCGGACGAGCGAAGAACTGCCTGAGTCAGGAGGACATTATCGAGAAATACAAAGAGGCCATCTCCTACTACGGCAAGGTATTGAACAGAGACTGCAGTTCAACTTATACCACTGCTGCTGATTAAAGATGATACAGTATCTAATAAGGGATCATCTTGTGGCCAGCGTGGAGAGAAAGAACAATTACTACAAAACCTACCTTAAAAAATGTGAACCTTTCCTTTAAGTCCAAATAACAACAACCTCAAAGGCACAGTCCTTTCAGTTGTAGATCTTGTGTAAGAAACAACCAACGAGCCCAGATCAGTAGACCAATAAAAAGTATGTGATGCAAAGCCCTGAAACTGGTCCCAGTTGGATTCAGAAGCTATCAAGACGAGTGTCACAAAGAGAAATTTCGGAGGATCTTGTCAAAAAGAATTCTGGTTGTACCTTTGACCGCTTATACATGATGGAATTAGTAATGCAGTCATCAAATTAAGTCTTACATGGTTGTGTCAGGTTGCGGTTGCTGTGATACAAAACCATTTCTAGCAGTTAGAAATTGAAATATAAGTGTGGTAGTATTTCATCAGCTCAGCAGGGGGCAGTGTTTGATTTGGTTTGATGGCATTTGAATCTGGCGACAAGAGTACATGCTGACAGCAGCTGTTTAATACTGAATGCTACATGGGGACAGTGCTCACAAACAAGCATGAGAGCAGGTTTACTCTCTGGAAACGGAACCTTATTAGTCTTTTCTAACCTTTTTGTAGAGCAGTATCAGGCAGACTTAGTATGTTTGTATTGTGACTGTCCTCTCTTTTGACCACTGCACTTGTACACAGTCACAAAGGATAGTATAAGAGTATCCTTAATTCTTAGGGGAAGCTGAATAGGTTCATTATGCTACCTAACTATTCAGAAGCAATCCTGTGCTTTATCTTCATTATTATAATTGCCTTTTTACACTGACCTCCCACAGCCTTTTTACCTGTAACTGGTTCATTCAGAATTAAATTACATCTCAACACATAGCCATTCAGATATTAATTGAATTTTAATAAGGAGACAATGAGGGTGGAAGTGGAGGGGAAGTTGAGGGACGGCTAGATAAAAAATGCAAGGTGTGAAAGCTCAGCAGCTGTAGATCAGGTTTCCAGAAGAAGCACAAACGCAGAAGTGGCTGGGAATCCCGGCAAAAAGCTAAAAGTGACAGCAGATACGAGATATCAAACGCTGTCTGTCATGCCACGTCTAGAGCGGGAGCTCCGCGGTGACTGATGAGGGCGGTCATGTGTTAATGAAAAAACATTCCTTCTGATTACGAGGTGGGTTGTAGAAGTCAAGGCGACCCTCATTGACTATTCATTTTTCATTAACGCCGAGGCTTCCCCCCCTTCTTATCTCCCGCAGTATAAGAACGCAGGCGTGATCGAGCTGGAAGCCTGTGTGAAGGCGGTCAGGGTGCTGGCCATTCAGAAGAGAGCAAGGGAGGCCTCCGAGTTCCTGCAGAACGCTGTTTACATCAACCTGGGACAGGTACGCTATCTGACTGGGACATAAAATCATTTTCCTGCTTCACTGGATGATTAATAGGAGCTGTGACAGTATGGTTAATGGTTAACAGTACAGTTAAATCAGGTTGACTGAGGATATCTTACTTCAACAGTGCGAAAAAAACCCCACATTGAAACAGAACTCGTATCATCTTTTGACTTTAAACACATTTTTCTTTATCTTTTTTTCTTCTTTTCTTGTGTTTCCTCATGTGACCCACACTGCCAGTGAAATTTCTAAGTACAGTGGTTCAGCCTTTTTTTCCTCAGTTGAAGTCTCGATATTCTTGATTATTCTTAAAGTTAGGGTTATCCCTATATAAAACAAGGAATCAGTGTGTTTATGTGTGTGTGTATGTCCTTTGCATATCTGGAGAACCATTCATCCAGTCTACTTCATGCCTGGCAGATGAATTGTTGGGGACCCAAGGAAGTGCAGTAGGGTGAAAAATTATGAGCAGTTGACTCGAATCCTGTCCTGTTTGTCCTGACAATAAGGCTAAACCCAATTTTTGAGTAGTAACAGATGTGACAAAAATAATAATGTCTAGGATTGAGTTTTGACTCTAACGTGTTTTACAGTTCGTTGAATTCACAAATGGATTCTGGCCGCTGATAGGACCATGACTTGCGCATCATTTCCAACCCCTATCTGCCATCGTTAGGTCCAATTCTCAAAAGATTTGCACCAATGACATGACTGCGCAAACACACTCAAGGTTTTCTAACTAATTGCAATTTGCCCTTGTTTCGTATCTGATAGAGTGAGCGGAACGGTTTCCAGTGTTTCAGGCTTTTCACATTTCAGCACACAGATTGGTTCATAATGAAAACTGCAGAGAGCACAAAAGCCTCAAATTGTGTGTCTTTAATTAGCAGAGGTATGCACACATGCACAGAGCTCTCCACAACCACAAACCCAACCTTCATATAAATTTTTTCTTTTACTTCTCTAGCATTTCATAATCTACCGAAATGCCAAATGTCAGAATACAGCTATTAATGTGACTCAGGCAGGTCTGAAATGTGTTAGACGGTAGAATTATTTGTAGTAAAGTAGTCTTGATGGATGAATCCTGAGCTCCATCAGAGCTGTCAGGACATTTTTTATTTTAAGAGGCTAAATGTCCAAGATAAACCTACCAACCTATTCCTACTTGACACTTCCCCAGTGTCTGACTGAAGACTTCACCCTTGGTTTCATTCAGTATGAATTCAATATCACTCAATGCCTTGCAATCTTGAAGATTTGAAAAGAGAGAGAGAGAGAGAGGAGTGACTGAGAGCGCTTCAGTTACCACCAACTCTCTGAAGATGCTAATAATTTCACTCTGTGTGTGGCTCATTTGCAGAGAAACGGGCCAATTTTGCACCAAGTGTATGCATATTATCTAATTTACATACGTGCAAATAGCAAAGGAGCACTGAGATGCTATTTGCTTGGCAGCACAGTTCGGGGTGCATATCACCCTTTTGTGAGTGCTTTCTGAATTATGCGGTTTCTTTGTGTCTCATTTGGGCAGGTTTAGTAGAAATCAGTGGAAGGCCATAAAATGCTTGATACGTTTCCCAGTTGATACATATACACACGTGGTTCTCCAGAAATTATCAGCAATTGGCATTTTGAACAGTCATTGCACTAGTAGTATACATGAAAGCTGTGCCAATTTGTGTAATTGTGAGGGCAGTACAGTCTAGGAAAGTGTGTCTAATCCATAATGCACTTAACAGTATGTCACGAGACAATGTAAAGACATATTACGGTGTCTTCATAACTGCAGCTGTCAGAGGAGGAGAAGATCCAGCGCTACAGTATCCTGTCCGAGCTGTACGAGCTGATCGGCTTCCATCGCAAGTCAGCATTTTTCAAGAGGGTCGCAGCCATGCAGTGCGTCGCCCCCACCATCCCGGAGCCTGGCTGGAGGGCCTGCTACAAGCTGCTGCTGGAGACCTTACCTGGATACAGTCTGTCCCTCGATCCCAAAGACTTCAACAAAGGTAGGTTCGGACACTTGAGGGTAGACTTTGAGGATTGAAAACTTAGTACTGAAATAATAGGTTGCATTTTCATACTTCAGAAAGTGGTTTAATCTGGCATGGGAATGATTCAGTACGTTTATTATTTGTAGAGACATCTCCAAGCTATTCACATCTTACATCCTGGATACAGTGTGTTCCTGAGGTGGAACTAAGGATTCTATTCATTATTGTTAGTCTATTAATATCAGAAAACTGTGAAGAATCACCATCATAATTTCCCAGATCCCAATGTGGCATCATCAAGTTGCTTGTCTTAACCGAACAAGAGGCCAAAATTCAAAGATATTCAATTATTCAATGAGATAACAAAGAGAAATCAGAATTTTTGCTAATTAACTGTGTGCCGATCAGTCAGTTCATTCAATTCATATAGTTGGATCTCTTCTAAGTGCATTCAAGGTTAAACATGTCGGTTGAAAGAACAAAAGCTAAAGGACAGCGACCAAATAACAGCATCTACCACGCAGTAGTGCAACATCAACTTCATCAGCATCATAAAACATGACTCTCACTGTCATTCTCACTCTATAATTCATACAGGAGGGAAATGTAGCCACCAAAGAACCACATATTCAAAGTGAAATGTAAACAGTGCAACACATACAAATAGAAATACATCTCCAAGAGATGATGATCCAGTACACATACAGTATATATCCATTATTTGAAGGAACATGGTATATTGAATTTTTCATTAAGACCAAAAAGCTTTTTATTGTGCCTTACCGTGAATTCAATATGTTTTTCTCTACAGCTCCAAGTTGACCATGTCATCACATTTTTGCAGCATTTTCAGTGCTCCAACATTTCAATAAAACGGTTACTGCCTTATGTAATACAAATACTACATCCCATAATGAACATAGTTTTTAGTCCAGTCTTAAATCTGAACCTGAAGACGTGTATTTTGTTGATTTAAATAATAACCAGTGGCATAAAGAAGTAAAAAAAAAAAAGTAAGCAGTGTCAGCCTGCAGTAACAAGTCTCAATAAGCAGCTTTGCCTAATTTAGTTTGATTATTTACTTTTTTAAGGGTCACAAGTCAAGTAGTGCTGTTTTATAGATAAGGGAAAAGAAATAAATCTCATTGAATTCAAGTTGAGAGCAGCACCCTTGTGCATGATCTAGAATATGTGAGTGGCATCAGTGTAAATACGCATTTAATAGATGAAAGAAACTAATAGCATCACTTCATTCCACCTGAGGCTTTCCCTGTCTCTTCAAGAGTTCTTCTTCGGGGTATTCTGTATTAAAGCCACCACTTTGCTCTAAAAGGGGGCACAATTGAGAACTGACCTAGGCTTTTGTAAGGTCCTCATGATAAGCCTCTTGTTTCTACAGACTCTTGACCCTTTTCTCTTTGGACCCACTCAATGGCGAGCGTCTGCAACACAAAAGAAGGTGCTCACAGTGAGCAGAAAGGCTCAGGGACATCCATATTTTCTATTAGGCCTGTTACTCCAGGAACACTGTGAGATGATTTTTATGCCTCTGTGCTGTAACAACTGTGACCTGAGACATTTAGTTTTCTGGTTATTTCACTACACATACGTCCATCTATTTATTTGTTAATCTAACCATCTGTCTATCTGTTCTGTTATCGTGAATAACTCGGGAACGCCTCGAGGAAATTTCTTCAATCTTGGCACAGACATCCACTTGGAGTCCTTGATGAACTGATTAGTATTTGGTGGTCAAAGATCAAGCTAGCTTTGACCTCACAAAACATTTTTTTTGGCCACAACCCAATAATTTATACACTTGAAGTGATGACATTTTATATCCAAAAGGTCAAAGGTCAACTTCACTGCAACAAGCTAATGTTCTGCAAAAACACTTTTCTGGCCTTTGTTCAACACCGTAACTCAGGAACAGAGATGGAGATTGTGACCGTATTTCATATTTGATTGGATACTGCATTGGTGGAACTAATCTTGGTTGCCCACCTTGAAATAGTCAAATGTAAAAAAAAAAAGTCCAAAAATGTTATTGGTGAGGACAATAGTATAGTTGATGTTATATACTATTGTAAAATGTTAAACTCAGATGGACACAAAACCTAAATTATGCTGCCTTATGAAAAAAATACTGCACTCTGGTAATTTATTGTTTAGTCTTTAGACAAATCTCTAACAAAACTGGAAGAAGCGATTTAAATAATTTCTTTTGCATGCTAAAAAGTGAGTGATTCGGTTCTACTACACATATGCAGCCCTTAATATGACCCTTCTTTGTGTATTGGCATTAAAAGTCAAGCCTTTGGTTTAAAAAAAAGAGAAAAAAGCACAAAAAAACCACCCTTCTTGAATGTACTGATGCTTTAGATACTGTAACATAATCTGTACGTACAGATTTATCAGCCATAGCATCCAAGTCCTACTGAGGCTCCTGCTATCCACTCTGAGTCCCTGCAGGGCTGATGGGGAGAGCAGGGAACGGCGGATGTAAGTCTTTTGGCAGAAAGGATCAGGTGAGAGTTTATCAAGCAAGTAAGCTGGAGAGGCAAGTTGAAGTGAGAGAGAGAAAATGGGGATCAATGGTGCATTCCAATAAGGCTGCAGAGCCCTGAGATACAGTGGAGAAAATGTTTTTTTTTTTTTTTTTTTTTTAATGTCTGGAAGGCCCTTTTTTCACCACTCCCCCTCTGTTATCAGAAATGGGGACACGCTGTTATTTTCTGTCTTTCTTCCTTTTACATAGACCCATTTCTCTCTACTGTGGTCAAGCTGTCCAAGAAAGTTTCTTTTCTTGGCATAATTTACACGTTTATTATTATCCCGGAGAATAACGGTAAAGTGTGTGACATCTCATCACCCTACGCAGCGGAAAATTCCCCCGGTTTCATCAGAGGCGGCCCGCAGCTACAGCGCCTTTGAGTCAGGTTTTGCATAACAGTACACTCATTATCTTGGTGGTGTGTTTAATTGGATTGCCAGACACCTCCAGTTCAGGTCTGAAAATACCACAAATGAAGTCTTTTTTTTTTTTTTTGTGTAAGAGTGAGAGCGACAGCCTCAGAAAATCCAAAGTGTCCTTTGGATTACTGTCCTGCAGATAAGCGCTGGTTTTGGCAGACAGGTGGAAGTCAGCTATTTTTAGACTGCTTAGTGGGTGCAGTTTCACAACAGGGAAAAAAAAGAAAAAAAAGCTTACGAAGGAAATGCATTTTACAGTTTATTCGGATGACAGAAGTCGTCAGAATGAACAATAGCCACGGTAGAAAAATGCTGATAGCTGAAAAGCGGGCATGGGCGTGATTTGACGTTACTGGAAGCAGTGTTTAAGCAGAGTGTTTACCAAATATCCTCCCTCTCTCTCTCCATCTCTCTCTCTCTCTATGGTCCCCAGGCCTCCCCCAGCACATCCTCCTTCTAGTTTTCTTTCCCACTCAGTGAGTCAACAGTCGACAGCTGGGAGTGGAGCAGGGGATCTGGTAGGGGGCTGAGGGTCTTATGTAACAGTTGGTGTCAGGCTAGAATGCTATTAAGATGTCTCGTGGAGCCGTGTAGACCAAATTGTACCGGCTAAGTTAAAACCACACCGGAGCACACGATGGCCCGGGGATGCTTCCGTTTTTTTAAAGTTTTTTTTTAGAGGTGGCTCAGATGTAAACATCAAAACATATTTATGTGTGGCCTTTTGTGTGCGAGGCGTCTCAAGCGTGCCAAGTACAGACTCTGAAGGTTTGTGACACTTGTTGTGCTGATGGTTGTCATGGAAAGCATACATTACTGCAAAGATGGAATTAAACAATATTGTTGCTGTATTTATGGCTCAGGGACATGACTAGAATTAGATTCACAATATTAACAAAAATATCATCACATCATCAATATATCATAATAAAGAATATCACACTGTATAAAATGTTCATTAGAGCTCATTTCATACAAGGGATGTAGCTCAGATTAGTTAAATAATTAGACATTTGGTAAAAATAAGTTAAATTCCAGTAATATTCAGTGCAATGATCGCTGTTCTGGTGCTATTTATTACATCATACAAAATGTAACAATAAGTTCATAAGTTCTAATATTGCTATATATGTTCTTCTTATTTTTAACTTATTTTGTTAGCTTTAATAATAATAAACTTAAGATTGTGAATTGTATTTTTTAACACCATAAAGCAATATTATCATATTGCCACAATATGATTGTACTGAAAGTTGATAAACGATTATTGATTATTATTAATGATTATTGCCCAGCCTTAGTTACATGTACTGTAATATCAAAATACTACTACTACTACTACTACTACTACTACTACTACTACTACTACTAATACTAATAAAAGTAATTAGAGAATTGATTCTTGCATTCTTCATGTATGTATTTGAAGTGTAATAAAGTGATTAAATGTTATATATACTAACAATCCTTTATCAATAAAAAACAAATGACATCACTGATTGTGATGATATAGTAAACAATGTAACTTTTTATTTAAAACTCTTCAAGCAGAATCAAAGCCTTAATTGGTTTTTGGGCTTCATTGGTTGTTTCTTTGTTTATAATAAATAGATTTACAGATACAAACAACTTATTTAGATGAAATCAGTAATTCAAAGTCATTTTTGTCTGAACTTAATCTCTTTGTATATCGTGTGTCTTTTTAAACCATCAGGACAGTCATTCACAGAGTGTGATGCTGCAGCTAGGACTGGATGGATCTGTTGTAATCTGACTTGATAGCTGTGTAACATTAGATGCCAACGAAAAAGCTTCATCAACCCGGCCAACGTTAATCTCACTGTATGTCATCTCTGTCTCTCTCAGGTACCCACCGAGGCTGGGCCGCCGTTCAGATGCGTCTGCTGCATGAACTGGTGTACGCCTCCCGTCGCATGGGCAACCCTGCCTTGTCTGTACGCCACCTGTCCTTCCTGCTGCAGACCATGCTGGACTTCCTGTCTGATCAAGGTCAGTTCACACAAACGCTCGGAAAGAAGCTTTAAAAGTAGCAATATTCCACTTATTTTTTTCATTATAGAATTTTAAACCCTGTGAGGTGCTTCCAGCTTCATACCCAGCCTTCAAAACACATCTAAAAAAAAAAAAAAACCCAGCCACCCTGTCCTTTGGTGATTGCAGCATTATACCTTGTGCTTAATAGTGTGCAAGACACAACAAAGCCAGCTTTTTCTTGGCGGCAGTGCAACATTGTGCTCTGACCAGAAATCCTGTGCAGCCAGGAGATAGGGGTTTTTACTGGAGCAGTGTGAGCCAGACGGTCCACTAGCCACACAATAGAGGCCAGTGTAATCCTTGGTTGGCTACAGAGCATGAGAATAGGGGGATGGGGGTTTAGAAGGAGGAGACGAGGTATGAACAAGATGAAGGAAGCTTAGAGTATAAAATATTAAACATCAGCAAAGGGATTTCTGCAGCTGTTTTTAGGGTGCTGCTAATACAAGTGTTCTCAGAAACAGTCTTGCTGGAATAACATCAGCACCTACATCTTTTACATCAAAGGGTAAAAATGCTTCCAAATAATGAAATTACTACTTCTTAGATCCATAGCAAGCAAATTTTTAAGTGTTTTCTTACTGGAAAAAAAATGACCTTGTAAGCTGAGTTTTTGAGCAGTGTTTTTTGCTGTAATAAAATACTATTTTATATTTTCTTTGTGTAACTTTTTGGGCACAAAGTGCTGTCTGCTGCAGTTTGGGTGCCCTCCTTTGATTGTCTCTACTCCTCTCTGCAGTGTGATATTAAAAATGTCAGAGAGGTTACTCTAGGTTGCTTTAGTGGGATAAGTCCCCTTTGATGTGCAGTTGAGTTTGTGCGTTCAGAGGGAAGGACTTTTATTGCTACAGTTAACAACAATCTCTGTTCTAAGCGGGCACATAAGGTAAAGCCTGGAAAGCCACTGAAATGAATTGAGATGACTTTTATCAGTGACCACATGCATGTAAGCATTCATTACAGTGACTACACCGATAGAAAATGATTTAGCCTCCATACCTGGTTCAGTTTTTAAATTCAAGTTGAGGTCCAGATGATTTAAAGAGTATCAAACTTCCATATTGTGATGTATTTCTGACTGAAACAGGATAGACAGACAGGACATAATGCTGGAAAGAATTTGATTTGAACATTTAAGAGTAGGTGTGTCATAATGAATCTTAGCTCTGTGCTTCTAAAACTTTAAGACTGATGAATGGATGGCAGGATTTTATTGGTTGCAATTGGTGGGTTCAAACTTACCGAAGCATGTTGTATTTTGTTTTACAGGAAAAATACATTTTGATATAAGAATTCACATATTGTCAAATAGGTCCAAAATATGACCGGACATCCAGAAAGGTTAAAAGCTAACCCAACATCCAATCTCATAAGCAAAGGAACAAATGCCCCAGTACTGAGCCTTGTGGTACACCCATTTAGATTTTGATCTCAAGATGACTTCTTTTTAAATGTTTTTTAAAGAAGAAGTGTGTGATTAAATTATAAATTACATTAAAAATAAAGACCTTAATTTAATACAAAATCAAATGTACACCAATTTTTGCTCTGCCTAATGTTTAATGAGGTGATACACCATTAAGAAATGAACTTTCAGAACTTTCTTGGAATTTGCAGGTGAACTAATGGACTGTATGAGATGATCTCTGTCTCTAAAGACCAATACTTATTACACAATACATATTGAAATTAAACTTGCCACTTAACCTAGTGAGAACCTTCATTTTTCACAACTTATATATCATGGAATGATCAATATCCATGTTATCATGTGATAAGGAAGGGTAATAAGGTTTTTGCTGATAGACAGAGGGGGGGGGGGGGTTCTTTGCAGAAATTGAGAAAGAGAGGCTGCTAAACATTCCAAATGATCTTCTGGCCTTGTGCTTATTGCTCGGGTTGGCAGGAGGAGGTGGAGAGGAATGGGAGGGAGGGAGTGGAGAAATGAGGTCTGCTCTTGTTAGGCAACATCTTGGCCCATCTTTGTAGCCAACATTGCATGGACCAGTGCCGGCTCGGGACGTCGGTTCCGTCACTGGAAATCAGTGATGTAAGGGGATTAGGCTTACACAAAGCTGTTCATTAAACATGGTGTGAAATGACAACAAAATAATAACACTGCTGCTTTTCTAATTGTGCACATTTTTAAAGAGGATAATAGAGATGTCATCAAATAAAATTCCATTGTAGGGATGTTTAAAGGGATGATTAATTGATTATGATTAATTGCCTTTTAATAACATAACTGTTTAAAAATGCATTCACTGACAAAGACATGGTGAACTGTTGTGTAGTACATGGTTGTGCCATTAAGTCTCTTACTCTTTAATAAGGTGGGGTTACAGGTGTATTTGCTAACACTAATTGTAAAACACACTTACCTCCTGGAAGTCCAAGGAAGAAAAAAGTCCCAGCACGCCTCAATCTGCTCATTTCATCATGTTAACATTGAGAGTGCTGTGTTTTTACATCCAAAAGATTCTCTGTAAGGTCATTGGCGAGCTTATGAATGTAACATGAGTACTGTTCGCTTGTTATCTTTGAGTTTTCATACTCTATCTGTCTTTGATCACAAGCTTGAATTTGGCTGTGCACTTATTTTGATGTGCTGTAGTTTAGCTGGCTGCCAGATTAACAACAGTGTGATAATTGCATTGTGACTGTTGTGGTGTCTCAGGTGATCAGTGTTTTTGCTGTTTCCCAACACTCCTAACACTTGGGACGGACGACCGTAAAAACTGAACAGCAAGGTATGGTAGAAGGGTTTGACAGCTGCTATTATTGCCCAACTTCCTTAACCCTCACAGTCACTGTTCATTATTGTCTAGAATTACCCCGGTAGGTTGAGAATATGTGCCTGTACATCATCTACAGTGATGCAATAGTATTTAAAAGATGGTTAGACTTTGATCCAATTTGTCATCCTCTTGAGCTAGAAACCTTACATTTTCAGGAAATACATGTTTTCATTGTGCAGTTGCAATGACCAGTGAAATTATTGCATCATTTGGCAAAAACGGCCCAATTCACATCTCTTAAGTAGTCAGTTCATATTTTTGTCTAAGAGTTTGCAGACTTGCAATAGACAGTAATGCCAAGGGCAGATGGTGTCCCTTTTTAAATCATTCATTCCCATTTCAGGAGATATGAAAGCTTGGTCACCGTGTTTAATACGTAATCATATATTCATTTATATACATTTGATTTTTATTCCAGCCACATGTGCTTTCACAGTTAATTTACACTTTAGCAAAACCAGTAAATTAGTTGCATTTTGTTTCACTTGGTTATGTTCACATGCTTAATTAATGTCTCTCGTGGCAAAATTGTGAATGATGCAATTTTCTGTTACAGCTGTTTACATGGTTGCATAAACTTTCATTTAATAGTCCTATTAGTCCAATCCAGAGAGGGTTATAAAATATTTTCTTCAACAACAAAGTATTTTATGCCTTTTATGAAAGTGCAAAACTACCAAATAACTGAAATAATATGCATTTATGGCATATTATGTCAAATACATTCAGTATTGTATACCCTGTATATTCCATCTCTAGTCTACAACAACTATTACGAACCATAGTGTTCATTGTTTTGATTATTTATGATTCACTTATTTGCTTTTGGATTCTTGTTGGAAATACAAGGCAGACAGTTTTAAATGATTCATGAAACTGCTGGCACGTCTGTCTGCGGCCTATCGGCAGTTATCACTTCACAACACAATTTTTGATAAATCTCTTTGAAAATGTTCGTATTGTCGGTGCTGTCATTACAGGTATTTGAAGCTCTGGTTTCACCTCCTCTCAGTAGAGTCTATAAAGCCGTGTCTAAGAATGATACGTCTCAAAGAACAATGAATATAGAAATCTCTGGGGGGGGGGGGGGGCTCTGTCTGTACTGCTGAGTTTTTTTTTTATACCACATGGTTACAATCTCGAAAGGAATCAGGGAAATGATAGCGGAGTCACTTCAGGACCTGCTCAAAGTTGAAGGCCATGAACTTTATTACCACTATTGGTTCAGTCAGGTCTTCTTGCCTCTTCTTATCTTCTTGTTGTATCTTGTTCTCCATCGGACATAAAATAGCCAATTATTGCTTCTGATTCGTTAATCTGCTTGATGTGCTTGCTGCTTATCATGTCAGCTGAAGTAACATCATTTGTAACCAGCTGACCAATCGACTCCAGAATGTATCAATATGGTGTGGTTGGGAAAACATACTTGCCATAGTACAACTCCAGATATATCTCCTACTGCTCTAATGACTGCAGTATAAGCCAAAGAAGCATATCCTGAGCTGTTTTTGTTGTACTATTTACCCCCCCCCCCCCTCGTACTATTTTAAACTGATGAGTTGACAGATAGTGCAGAATATGTCCTTATCTTGTTGTGCTGACCAGCTTTAATGGAAAAATGACAATGCTGTTGGAAAAAATGGCACAGCTAACCAAGTTTTAAGTCTGTGAAAAACTAATTTCATTTCCTAAAGCATCCTGCTGGTTCACCAGTGGAAAAAATAATGCAGCTGTTTACACATGTTTATGGCTTGGTGCAACTCAATGTCATCAAAACAGACCATCTCATGAAAAAGCAGCTTAAATGACCTTTTTGCACCCTTTGCTACTCCCATAAGTGGCTCAGGAAGCCTGTTTATTTGTGGGGATTTTATAAGAGCCTACATAATAGACAGTGTAAACTCCTCACTGTTGGTCCTCACTATATATGCAATTGGTTCCACAGCCTTGTTAGACCCAACCAATGGAGTTGGCAGTGATGGAAATTAGCCATGACCAATTTTTAAAAATGACACTCACAGACATATAGAGTTATGTAAAACTGTGAATCCAACTGAAAAATGAGTGGAAATTGTTCCCCAGAAAAGTAAAAGTTAAGCTATGAGGCATCACTTTTGGGGAAACAGCAGAGTAGACACATCAAGGAAAAAGGAATATGTAGAAAAGGAGGAAAACAGAACATTTTGTGCATAACAGCGAGCCTAAAACTGTGGTTCTGGTGCTTAATCTAAAGCTGAATCTATACAATGTTTGCCCTTCATAGATTATTGCTCACACCACATATTATATTTCTTTTCATGGAGCTTAAGCTTGAAAAACGGTTTGAAAATGAACTCAATTGACACCTGCTGCTTTAGGAATTATGTTGGATCCAATTTGACAAATTGGGGAGGCATTAAAATGGCTAAGTACAAAAGATGCTGTCGGAACACCTGAGCCCTCTCATTACTGTCACGTCAAGCTGTTGAAAGTGCAGTGTTGATAAAGTGCATGCCATGGAAAGACTAACGGCAAACAAACGTGTTAGATGAAGGCAGATTTAACAGGTGCAAATTCCAAAAGTGTTCTCCCTCCTACTCTGCTGTCGTACAACAAGGTGATGTAGGCGAAGTTTTCAGAGGAGGATTCAGAGGAAACTTTTACCCGTGCTGCCTTTCATCCTCCCTTCAGTTGTTATTCTTGTGTATGGTTGACACTTGGAGATGAGGTGTTTTCGTCGTGGGAACAGTGTGAAGTGTTAAGAGCTGCATCTTTTTTTTTTTTTTTTTGCTTATCTGGACATTGTGTTCCAGCTGTCAGGCTAATAATGTGCTGTGTTGTGTGGGTAGGGGAGTTTGGTGAAAAAGCAGGGGAGAAGCAGTCAAAAAATAGTTTTTCTCCCAGTATTAGCTTATGGGTTTGATTACTTCAGCGGCCGGTCACACCAGGCTGGACTCGAGGAACTTGCCATCGACAAAGGACGAATAATCAAGTGTTTTGCCATTAGTAAAGTTGCAACTGAACACACCACAAACTGTCACAGCAGCCAGCTGACCACTGACAATTCTGTGAAAGAGGCAATAATTAAAAAATGTAATCCCAAAAGTGATGCCAAAAGATAAACACAAAAACTGTTCTATCAGTTTTCATGCTGCTGGGAATCTTTATAAATGGTGTTGTGATTTGCCCAGAATAACTATATATTTGTTACACCGTAAGAATGTGTAAGAGAAAAGTAAGAAGACAATGTACTATATGGGCAGAATCATTGGGCCTCAAGCGTGAATGTTTTGTTATTTTTCTCAGATGTTGGTTCTAGCACAAAGCAATGAGAGGAAAATAAGCCAAACCTACGTGAGATTCATGAATCGTGTGCTGTCAGCCATGTCTGTTCTTACTCGCCTACTTATGTTGATGAATAACATGTGATCTTAAATTGGATGCACGTGCCAGGCAATTTCCAATTAGCATGAGGAAATGCCCCAATAAACCTATACAAGGGCAGCAGACCTAGGTGCCCTGTGCAAACCACCAAATCAACAAGCCACCGCAATTTGACACGTAACGTTAAACTCAGACAAAAGAAGAAAGAAAAAAAGGAAAGGAAAATACAACCCTAAGGGCAGTTAAAAAGAAATGAAAAAAACTTTCCATCTGCACAGATAGAAACCCTACTTAATGAAGTTTTGTTGAGAAAAAAAAAAATCTTATTTTCAAGTGTGAGCATCGGGGTCATAAAGTGCAAAGCATAGCAAGAGATCACCGGTGCAATGAATGCTGTGTGTGCAGAAGGAAGAACTCTTAGTGAAATTAAAAGAAAATTGGTTCGATCTGAAAATGGACGCCAAAAAACGACTGTAGCTGCCAGACATACAATGACAACCACGGAGGGGGCCAGGAAACTGTCAGGACCATAGACATGGATGAGCGCATCGGAGCCATCATTGGAGAGGTTTCTCTGTCGGGGGTGCAGTCTGATATTCGGTTGGACAGTGATCTACCACAGCCAGGAAACATCCCGCCAGCACCAGACAGCATACACCAGCATCAGCTAGCAAGATCTAAAGAAAATGTTAGGCATCAATCTTAAGTTTTTTAATCTTTATGGGGAATTTAATTAAGTGGATTGCTTTATTTGATTCCACATTAATTTGTAATTAAAAAGAAACACTTGCATTTTATCTAATCTACAGCCAACCTTGCCCATTTTTGTTTTACCCTACATGCCTATTTTAAATTACTGGTATTTGAATAAATGAAACAAACAAAAAAACATTTTATTATTCAGATGCATCTGGCTCTGGTGCGCTATCCACCTCCCATACAATGCCTGGACCATCAAGACGATCAACCCAAGCAGAAGTCGTCTTGCAGTCTGTCCTACAAAATCAAGACAAGATATAGACTCTTCAGCATACCTCCTCCACGTTTTCTCATATTAATGACAGTCTCAAAGAAATAAATGAAACTTTTACTTATGAATCAAGTAAATGTGATTACAATTTTTCTGCCTAGAGTGTAGGCCTAGGTCATTTCACAGTGTAAATTAAGTGATTAGCTTACATGTTAAAGTGAAATGAGTTGAGTTTCAATGCCACGTCTCTGGTCAGGCCCCATGAAACCATCAACCTCCTTGTCCTTAGGTGGTGGTTCTGCTGGTGAGCGGGGTGGGGGCAGAATACAGAAGGTCATGGTTATCTTGAACACTTTTTCAGGTGTTTATAAAATCTAGCCACCTGCTGTGTCTAGGCATAGCCACTAGTCGATAGTTCGCTCCACCACTGAGCGTGTGCGCATCTTGTTTCTGGTTTTATGCCACTTCCTGCTGGGTCTGAAAATGGTGTCATAAGCCATGGTAGTAGTGGATAGCCCCGATCACCTAAATTAATGTTAAATGGCGATAATAGAAACCTGTAACAATTCTATCATGTTATAACACAACAATAAACCATCCGTCTCCAGCAGCACCTCAATCCATGCTCCTACCCACCTTTACATGCATACCCACTACTGAGTAGCATGAAAGACTTATGCACTGCTCCTGGCCAGCAGTTCTGTGCATGACATATTATTTGGACGTCGATTGAATAGAACTATTTTTCTATTGAGTAAGGGGGATTGGATTTTGAGATGGTGCCTTGATATGGACATGAATACAGTCAATTTCTACAATAGTATTGGGCAGTCCAGTAATGGCATAAAAAAATCCTTTTTTTCATCTGGGTCTGCTGAGCAGCAGTAAATGGAAACTGAATGTACTGTGGAGTTAACTGGATGATTCTCTGGAGTACCTTTGGGAGTGCACGACTAACAGTGGACAGGGATATGCTAGACCTGTGACCTCTGGAAGGTTCCAGTAGCCAAGAAACCGATAGCGGTGAGGACTTGCAGATGAGGTTAAGTGGGCTTAGGTTGTTTTGGCTCTGATCTTAGTTGAGGCTCTAGAGCGGTTCGCAGGTTTTGAAGAATCCCCCCCTGAAATCGAAAACGGCTTATGAGCTCATCACTCTCGGCAAACAAATCTGCTCGATCTTTAAATACACGCGATCTTCTTAGGGCTTAGTTGGTCAATGCATTGAGCAATAGCAAATAAGCCATTGAGTAGTCAGTTGGGCACCACTTTATACTACTTAATATGGCAAATACCTAATTAATGACATGTGTTTTTATAATTAATGTTTGGATAGGTGTGTGTGTGTGTGTGTGCTGGCATATTGGTCTCATTTTTGTTGCCACTTAGGCTACACCTAATCATCTTTAATAAGTCTAAACGTTTAACATAATTAAACGAATAAATAATTGAAGAACATTTTACTTCAGTGTTTTCATGATATGAATTGCTTTTTCATCTTTAATATTTTATGGCACAAAACATTAGATGGCTTTTGTGTGTATTTGCTTACGTGTGATCCAGGGCAGTCTTAAATTTTGATCTTACCTATACGAGTGGAAAGTATACAAGTATTGATAAATGTCAAAAGAAATGTTTGCATGTGCAGTTTGGTGTGTATGCATGATTCATGCATGAGGCCCATTGATTCCCTTGGTTGAACAGTCACTCAGACAGCACTCTATCACCAACTGCCTTCATCACTAGTTCAACATGCCCACTAGTAATAGCAACAAGTGACAACGGTGCCATAAACACAAAAACTACAGATGGTGGTCGGTTGCTTAACAACTGCATAACAATGCTGGATGGTTGATTGTACTGAATCGAATTCTTACTTTTTCAGAAATTCTTTAATGCATTGATTATACTGTACATATTCATTTTTGGTGAAGTATGATTACTGTCTGCACTGTAACCATCAATCACTCAATCAGCCCTAATTCTGAAATCCTATAATCCACACTTATTCGCATGGGTTTTTTAGGTTGCAGCTGCTCTTGTTGGCAATGCTAGTGCACTTCACCACTTCAGTAAATGATATGAGCTGTTGGTGATTATATCTCTACATGACTCTATTGTCTCTTTGCGTAAGCCATACACCAGCAAAAGACACATTTTCCTTATTGCCTGTAATAAATGGACAATAAAGGTCCTGGATTCTTAATTACATTACCTTGTCTTTTGATGTCAGTCTCCCTGTATACCAACAATAATGTATCATTGGCTATAATCAGCTGTTATAAAGCCATTTTTTATCAAAATGTATTTTCCTTTTCCTCAGCTCAAAAGAACATTCATTTGTCTTTTAGATCGTTGTTTTCATTTCATTGACCACCACACCACAATCTGTTTCCAGTAGTTTTCGGAAGCTGTTTTGAGCTGAAGAAGTTCTCATTAACTCTACCTGCATAGCACCAAAGACAAGACAGACAAAGTTAGCAATGAGTTGAGGAACATAGTAGAGCGTTTAGCAGTTTAACAGCTGTTTATACACAACAGACTCCAGTAATGCAGCTTTTAATATAGAAACTAAATTGAAAGCAGGGAAATAAAGAAATATGATGAAACTAATCCTTTTCATTACACCCATTAGTTCAACTAAATAAACAGCTTTTTCTAAGGCTGATGAAATACTTTTTGTTGACATATAAATTCATTGATCATTTTGTAAAATGAAGACACATTTAAACTGAAATTGACTTAAACTTTGAAGGATCCATCATGATTTTATTAATCATATGAAAGAAATAAAATATGTTTATTCTCACACCCTAACCCACTAATCCAGCTTTGTGTCCTTGCGTGGCCCGTAAACACAAGGCTGCCATGAACACTCGGGACATGGTTAACAAGAAAGAAGAAAAAGAACAAATATATCATCAGTCATGAAAGCTTTTCGCCAGGAGGACAACTGAGCCATCACTCAATTTATCTCTTGCCATTTTATTCCTTTGACCCTTCCTCCTTCTTGCTGATTCCTTCTTTCCTCCATCCATCTCTATCTGTCTGTATTCCATCCTCTTTCCTCTTTTAACTCTCTCCATTCCCTCACTCTAATCATTCCTTTTTCATTCCTTCCTTTTCTATCTTCTTCTGATCTACTGGTGGTAAATCTCTAGCTCCCAGTCTGTATTTACAAGGTTGTAGATAGCCACATATTAACATTTTCATATGGGCAGTTTCGTATGAATATTTTTACTATTGCTAGGAGACATGAAAAAAAATCATCCATTGACTGTTAATGCAAGAATCTCATCTCATATGTGTTTCAGTAGTCAAGAAGTTTCACTCGTTAAGATACTTATTATTAGGTAATTGACCATGTTTAGGGTCAAGCATGGGCCTTGAGCTCACAGTAAGTGCTGGACTATCATTTCGGCAGAGAGACTTACTGTTTCTCTCCTTGAGACGGTCAAGGCAAATGTCTGTGGTGTTTTGGGGAAAGCAGGAGTCACTTTGATAACGTTGGCACAGCATTACTGTGGCATCCAAGGTCAGAGGATATGACTGTCTGACTCCTTAAACCCACAGATGGGTAATTGTGTTTCCTTGTTTGTAGAATAACAAACCAATAGGCTAATTCCATTACTGTAGATGCATTGAGTATGATGATCATTTATGGGCATAGAGTATTTGTGGTATTATCAGTGAAGGCTTAAAGACTATGCACGGAGGACCGTTTCCTCAGAATCATGGTGGCATCATGCATCAGAAGGGTGTATTGATAATACTTTGATTCTCCTTGGCCAAGCTTCAATAAACATTTTCAGCACAAGATATCCTGGGCTCCTGGGCACTTTCTCCACTGCTGAGGTCAACCATCTACAAATAGATTCTCTATAACACTTATATTTTCCTTTTTTTCTTTTGTTATACTATTTTTTCCATTACAAATGACAATATCAGCGTAACAGTTTGACTGAAAAGTCTAATCTTTCACATGAAAAATGCACATGAATTTCAGAATGTCTTAGTATTTGGTACATCCCCCTTTTTAATGACAGCATGCACTCCACAAGTTTGTGCAAAACCTGATGACCCATGTTGTCGCAGCATGATTTGACAATGTTCTAAAGAGCTTCATGTGATGTCACAAAATACTTGACTTGGGTTGAGGGCAGGTAATTGTTGAGGAAAGTCCATGACAGTTAGGACTCCTTGGTCTTCTTTGGTTTTCAAGTAGTTCTTGCAATGCTTTGAGGTGTGTTTGGGGTCATAATCCTGCTGCAGTATGAATCCTTCATAAAGATGCAACCAGAGGGTACAGAATGACGTGGTACTTCTCTGTGGTCAGGGTGTAGTCAATTCAGTACAGTCCAACTCCAAACTAGGCAGACTTGAATATTCCCACCACTATGTTTCACTGTCAGTTTGATACACTGCAGTATCATTATTGTCTTCTTGCAAACACCTTCTGTTACTGCCATGAATGTCAAACTTGGATTCATCAGTAAATAAGACATTTTCCCAGTCATCCACACTGTGAAATACTGGTATTTCTAACCCCACCCGAGGCATTTGGCCTCGTTTCCACTCCAGAGAAGTGGTTTAGAAATGGCTACTCATCCTCTGAGACCACAACAAGACAGCCTTGTTTTGACAGTACTTCTTTATTTAGCAAATTCTGTATCTGTGAAGAAGTTGCTTTTCTCTCTCAGGGAACTAAGCTTGACGTATTGATCCTCTGATGGTGTGGTCGCTTTTTTTGTGCAAAGTGCTAAGAGTTCTGGGAACTTCCCCCTTAGAACCCTTTAGTCTAACCATGTTTTGACACTGAGAAAGCGTCTCTTTGCTTAGAATATCAATTTGACTTTTAACACTTTCACTTAGTTCTGATTTGATGTTTCCCACTATCACAGTGCTACTTAGTAAGCAATGATCTGCTGGAAACTTGAGGCACAGCAATATTTATAGCAGGTGAATTACTTGAACGAGCCTCTGATGAGTAGATGAGTGTCATCTGAAGACATGCTTTAATGGAAGGGATACAACTCAAGGAAAAAAGACCTTTTGCACAAACATAAGTTGGTCAAATTTAAGTTAAATTTTATTGGTGACCTAGAAAAAGTGCAGAGTCTTAAATTATTTATCTGTATTACATGTCATTACTTCTTGTGTTTTTAAATGTTTCTGAACCCTCAAACTCTCTGATTATATACCCAGGTTTATGTGAAAATATTAGAGATCTTCAATGTTGTCTGGTACATTTGGACCCCACTCTGTGTGTGTGTGTGTGTGTGTTTGGTTTATTTTTCGTGTACAGAACATTTTGTATTAAATGTGCAGCAAAATGAGAAATACACCAAGTATAAAAAGCTAGCAATTGTAAGACCTCATAAGGCACCCTCCATGAAGGGTTCTATATCTGTCTGAAATCTTTTCAAGCAAAATGTCCCTCTATCCTTGATGGACACTCTCGAAACTTGCAGAGCCAAAGCAAATTCTATGGCTGGGTGAGCAGTAATGTTCTCTCAAATGGTATTGATGGTACAATAAAACTTACAATTTTACTTGAAAGCTGGGGCTGTTACTGCTGAGAGAGAGAGAGAGAGACACCTCACAGGTCATTAATGTCCAGTTAATTTATATCACACAGATGAAACCTCTACCATGGAGATGATGGTCAGATTATCTGAGTGTGGGGAACTTTAAAGGGAGCTGTGTTATGACATAATTGCTGCTCTCTTGTGTTAGGATAATTGTATCTATAGATTTCTTTACGTACTTTAGCCATGTGCTCATTGATTTTCCTGAAATGATATGCTTGTACGTTTATAGAGAAGAAAGAGGTGACCCAGAGTCTTGAAAACTACACCTCTAAGTGTCCGGGTGGAATGGAGATCATCACCCTTCCTGATGGCCTGAAGCTCCCTCCAGTGCCCTTTACAAAGCTCCCTATTGTCCGGTAAGTCTGGACCATGTGTGTTTGTTACTTTTCTCTCCCTTTTTCATGTGGGCTTTTAACTTGGCAAAATACCATTCAAACTAGAAATATGGACTAATTACACTACTGACATATCAAAGTTTGTCAGTAAGTTAGCCATTACTGCTACACGAGTATATAATTGGTGCTTTTGATGTGCTTTGGAATTGGGTTTGCCATTAATCATTTATTCTTTTCCCAAACTGAGTAAATTGGGGTCAGTTCTCTGATAAGGTTGTTGACAACCATGCACTTGTTTAAATTATTTCAAATAGAAAGAAATGTTTATTTGTAATTAAAGCTGCCCTGCTGAGTTTATGACTACTATTAGCACTTGGAAGCAATGTTTTTTGGGAGTAGGTCCTCATTTTTTGTTTGTGTCTTCTGCACACGCACAAGGACGCACGTACACATTCATGCAGGTGATGCAGTACACCATTCTGCTGATGGTCTTATACTTTGACATTGATTGACAATTGGTGATAGTAATGTGCCAAGAAATGTGGCAATGCGGCAACAAAGGAACTGACGAGAGACTGTAAGCTAACAAACATGGATGTACACAATTTAGGTCTCAAATTCTTCCAAAAATCTGCTGTGTAAATTGTAAATGAGAAAAAGAAATACCTTTTTAATGTTTACTGTAGCCCTCAAAGACACTCCCAATGTTAATCTGAGAAACTGTGAATGTAGACATAACTTTGTATAAAAAGAATTTAAAATGAACAGACATGACAATTAGAAATGGCTACTTTTCCTGCGTTGACAAATGACTTACTAATTATTAACTATGGGTATAAAAGCTTTATGTGTAACAAACACTTCTTTCCACCAAAGGGTTTTCAATTGTTTCACCCAAAGTTGTTTGTTTCCCAGAGCTTTACATCCACTTCTAATGGAATGGAATGAAATGTTTAGGGTCATTAACATTACATTAAGATTATGAGCCAGTACTCTGATTGGCTGGTAATAGTGCCTCCCTTGAGAAAAACAATGGCTGCTCAACCAGAGACAAGACGGACTACAATCAGAATTACTAGGAACAACAAACTTAAATAACTCAACAGACAGCTAATTATGCCTCAAGGCAAGAACAATGACGACAGTTTCAGATGTTTTTACATTCATTCACAGGCTTTAGAATTGTTCCACAGGGAAAATCAGTGTAGTAACATTTAGTAATTTCTAAATAAATTTTTTTTGTTTTATTTATCTTGTCCAATTTAAAACTCAGAAGTTTCCAAAGAGCAGTTGGTAAATTGACTTTATTTACCTTTATGTACTCAGGGGAAACCAATTGAGAACTCTTATTTACAATGGTGCTCTGCAAATACACAACTAACAAAGTCATGTAACAAGAAGTTTAAAAAGTGTAGTGGACTGCACTTATATAGAACCTTTCTAGTCTTCCGGTCGCTCAAAGCACGCCAACATTCACCCATTCACACACACATTCATACACTGATGGTAGAACCTGCCATGCAAGCTGCCAACCTGCTCATCAGGATCTAATCTAATGCACATACACACCCACACACTCACACCGCTGGCACAGTCATCGGGAGCAATTTGGGATTCAGTGTCTTGTCGAGGGTCACTTCGACACGCTGACTGGAGCAGCTGGGGATCGAACCGTCGATCTTCCGATCAGTGGACGACCTGCTCTAGCTCCTTAGCCACAGCTGCCCTGTGAAGGTATAGCAAGATTGTTCCACTAGATTAGAGAGAATGTGTGAAGAGCTTTTTCAGTGTGGAAATAATTTGGAAGCACACTGCATTCACTTGGCTTCCAGAAGTGCTGGAGACACACCAAGAGATAAAAGGCAGTGCCGATGAAGTTGTCAAAAAAAGTTCTAGTTTCTCTCAAGTTGTAATTGTGGTTTTGATCGTAGAAATAGTTTGTGCCTAACCATAAAGCCTTTTATTACATATTAATTAATAACAGTAACTTGCAGGTTTTGATGTGCAGGAGTCCTTATCTATTACTGTAGGTTACATGAACAAGGTATCCCTGTATTAATTCATTAACTTCTGGTCCTTCAAAGTGAGGAATACAGACTTTCTTCAAGAGCCTGCACCTATGTTTTTATTGGTTTGCTGACCTCGTAACCTTTAACAAAGGGGAGCATTATGTATCTCTAGCATTTTACTCTTATGGTTATGAATATTCATTAAAAAATGTTTTATATTCTCTTTAGATTTTGTCTCTGGGCTCCCATCCTACAGATTTATTAAACAAATTCACATTCCATCATCAGCTTGTGGAGAATGAGTCTAACTCATATAATTATTGTGTCTTTTTCTGTGATGCCCAAAATAGGTCAGTGAAGCTGCTCAATCTGCCTGTCAGTCTGCGTCCCCACAAAGTGAAAGGCCTGCTGGCACAGAACATGTCCACTGCCAGCCCCTTCATCTACTCGCCAATCATCATACACAACAGAGGAGAGGAACGTTGCAAGAAGATTGGTAAGTCCAAGATTATTTTTAGTGTTTCCAGTGACCGTACAATATTTTTGGTCATCACAAGCTACACATGAACTTTTTCCAGGAGACCCTGAGTCTTTTTATGAAACTGTACTACTCAAAAAAAGGGGGTTTGAATGAATATGCAAAGGTTTTATTTTCCTTGCTTGAGGGATGTTTATTCATGGTTCGAGAGGATTTCCAATGGGGGGTCCACTGCTTCTTGGCTGTAGTCAAGCCTGGAAGCCAGATTTTATGTGTCATTTCTAAAAGGGAACCTTTGAACATTGAACAACTGTAGGGCAGAGTCCATTGGGAAGTGTGTTGTGAGATGATGCTGACCATCTTCATCCAGACTACCCTCTGGGACATTCCCAAACACAATGCAGAAAGAAGCCTAATCTTCCATTGTGGATAGTATAACTTCACTATTGTTTAGTATTGTTTGTATTATTATATTCACATCGTATCTACTATCTACTAAACAGTCTATGCACACACAACTGGACAAGGCTTCAAAGTCAGGAGTTCTTTAAAACAGCTTGAAGAAATCCTAAGCAATCATTGTAGTTCTTGTTTCATTGATCCTGATGACGTCCAATCATGGCATGGCTCTGGCTTTTGATGGAAGCTCCATTGAGAACAGTCTCCTCACATCAGGTTTATATCTATTGCCCTGTCAAACTAGATGAGCGTACCATTAGGTCTACAACTCTGCAGTAATTATAGTCTGATGATATTGTACAGCTGCTGTCATCTCCCTCTAATGGTATTCCTGCAGTCACTGTACATCAACAGTCTGTAAAATCTGAATTTGATTTCATCCCACTCAACCATTCAAATCTACAGGGTTTTGGATAAATTAATTTTCCACTTACAGGCAGAAATGTACCCAGACTTGCATTTACCAGTGAATGGATGTTTGGTGAACTAATTTGTAATATCACTTTAACACCAACGATACTCTAGAATGATTATTTTCTGTCATTTATCCACTGTTTAGTCAATGATACTGTGCTTTACTTTAGATCGTGTCCAAATTGGTTATAAGTCCCTTTCTGTTTCTTCAGTAATTGCCCATGCTATGAGCCCCATTCTTCTATTGTTTGAATGAAAATCCGAGAGAAACTGAGAATATACATCCTATATCTAATTGTATAAAAGAGGCAACAAAAAACCCTAAAATTAGATCAACTCTTTAATTGTGTGCTCCACTCGAGTGTGTTATTCTTCATTGTTTTATTCCATTGTGGCCTCTTGCCTGAATTCCTCTCATGTCCTTGTAAACAAAACCTATTGTTATAACTAGTTCAATTTTGAATTAATGACTTCTGTTCATAAATGCCCTGACTGCGTGAGACACATACAGCATATTCATCATTTGGTATGTACATTGCAGCAACAGGCTCAAAGCTGTACTGGAGTGAATCAATGGTGTCCTGACTGGAAATCTGGTATATGAAGAGTTACAGCTTGTTTGTGTTGTGTCTGCAGTGAAAACATTTCTGTGTTTTTATGTAATTCTAGATGCAGAGTCATCAAACAACGTCAAATTGGGTATTGCGTTAGAGCAGCAGTGAGAGAGAGAGAGGGAGTGTGGCCACTCATCAGCTGGTGTGTTTTAAGATTGCGTGGGTCTCCAGGTTGTAGACATCAACAGTAACATATTGCCAATGCTGAGTCATGCAGGGCCCCCTTCATCTTTCAGCCTTTGAAGCCCTTTGAGACCAAGCTTGGGCGCTTTGAAGCAGAAGTTTACATCCTTTATGTCAGAGTATATTTTTATCTTAGTAGGGAAATCAGTACAATGTCTAACTGAAGTAATAGACAGTTTAAAAGTAATTGACACTGTATGAACTGATTCTTATAGAAGGGTTTGTTTCAGACAAATAATGAAACAATTTGAAAAATTGTTAGTCGGATGTGACACGTAATGAGTCTTTTTCTATGCAGTTATATAAAATGTTGCTTTCTTTTTTGGTAGTCTGCGTCTGACTGATAAGCAAAGCCTTTGAGCAATTAGTGTCTTCTTTGCTCATTTCAGAAAAAGTGCTTTCATATGTTTTTGCTGAAGATGATATCAGAGCCTGTAGCAATTTGAGCAAGTCATTACAAAAGTATCTGCTACTACAAGAAAAACTAAACATATGAATCCCTGACTTTAGCAATGTATCAATTGGAAAATCTTGTTTTATTACAACATTTTGGATGTCTGTCTACATGTAGTTTAACCAACTAATACAGAAACATAGAAATAAATATGCACTGTTTGCAATGCAGGTTGGTTGGTTGGTTTGGTTGTTTTGGATAATAGACAGTGTATAATGTGTGCAAAATAACATTGTATTTGTTCTATTCAGAAAAACAAATTCTAAAATTCACACTTTCTGCCTCAGAGAAAACCAGGCCTGTATTTAGAGCAGACCTTCATGAGACACAGGCTTTGCTTTCTAGTTTCTCTTGTCCCCCAGTTAGTGCAGAACCCAATACTCCTGTCTTTATCTGTTTTCTTGATAAATTTAGATTTATGTAAATGTATGTAATTCAATCAGTATAATATAGTCATTCCTTACTTTTTATTTTTTATTTTTTTTATCAGCAGAGATACTGTGTTCATTCCCTAATCATTCCAACTACTATCAATTGAATTAAATACTTTAATCTGAAAATTCTGAAAGAAGGGTTTGCTGTAGCTTAACATTGATTTTAAAAAGTTAAGCTATTATTTGGGACTTGGACACTATTTGAATACTGTCTCTCCCATTTAGTCAGTCTGAGGCCATAGTATTCACTGTGTTCAGGGTTAGGGTTAACCCTAATACTAACCCTAACCCTGGTTTATTTTGAGATACCATCATCTATACCTTTTCTGTCCAGTGGAAATCTCAGTTGACTCTGTGATCAATACATGCTTCAAAGTTTTGTAAAAATCAGCTTCTTTCTCTGCTCCCAAACGCTGTGGGCGTGCCCGCTGAGTTTGCTGAAACCCCGCCCCCTACCAAGTGTCACCTGTCAAAGTCACCACCTCTACCCGAAACATGGACGCTACAGTTCTTTCTGCCGCTAGCTCACCTGCTAGCTCGGTGGCTAACTTAGCTAACTGGCTAACTGTAGACTGTATTGGTAGTAGTGTTAGGTATAGTAACAATAACTCGCCACTAAGCAGGTTAACCACTGAGGAGAGCGGACTCTCGGTCTTATATAGTAGGGGAGGGACCAAGGGTACGCCACTACGTCACGGGGTAGGCCTTTTTTGCATGCTCAGAAAATCAGGAAAAATTAGCAAGTGAGAAACAGTTTAAGGCTCTATCTCCACAATTCAGTACTGCATAGTTATCAGCTTTTTCACATGTTTTCTGTAACCATTTTCCCACATGTATAATATGTTTAGAAGTAAATCAATGAATTGACTTTACACAGACTTTAAGCATTTCACATTGACAAACTGTTATAAATATTGAATATATATAATCAATAAAATGTAAAAAATATATTTACAGCAGGGGTGGATAGCATTTAGCAGGCCATAACAGCCAATATCAGTCTATTAAGTGTACCATACAGTCCCCTGAGCAGTTCTTTTCTTTGATCGGGATTTAGATGCTGAAAGTCAGATATGCCTCAGGCTCACTGTGGTGTTGTGAGGCTTTGGAGATTAATTCAAACATGCCTTTCCCTCTCAGTCCCTCTACCTCTGGAGAGCTGGAGTAGCTGCCAGCTAATGAAGTTACGATTCTCTCATAACTCCTTCAAGGCATCTCTCAGCACGCAGAGACGGTCTCAATCATGTCATTGGACAATGGGTTAACTGTGAACATGCATTGATCACGCAGTGGCTACATGTGGGCATGTCCACCTCCCATGTAGCACTTAGCTTTTTTGCCAGTTTTAATGTCTTAACAGATAAGCTCCAACATGAAATAGATATTTTTGGACTATACCACGCTATAGACAATCCAACTGTGGTGGACGGTAAGCAAGCGCCATAACTGCTGATGTGTAAATTCTCCTGGGTTGGTGTGTGACTGGGAAAGCTGCCTTTTCACATGTGTGATAAAGAATACATACGACCTAAAGGTGCATCCAGCCTGACTCCATTCATAAATCCAAGGTTTAAGTGGACTCGGCTGTAGGCCAACGTTGGTTCTTGCAGCATGATTTAAAGTCTTCATCAGGTGCTGCTGCTCTAATCTGCCAATACATAATCAGACTAACATAACTTCATTTTCTCAAAAAGCAAAACGAAACAAAAAACGAATACTGCAGAGAACGCAAAGACAGCATACTGTGCTGTTGAGCTACCCTGAATCACCGCAGGGGAAATTCCTTCACCAGAACACCCTACTTGCCTTATGTGTGAAATGTGCTCTGTGGGAATACTCTTGAGAGGTTCATTATGTTCTGATCATCCCACAGCTATTACAAAAACAGCAAATGGGAGCCAAAGTATTCCATGCTAGGTGTGTGGACACTGTGTGCGTGTATTTTCTTCCTCTTTAAGTTGTATGCTATGAATTAGATTGATGTTCAACGATAAAACAAGGGGTCCTCTAATGGGAGATTGTTTTCCCTGTAATTGCTCTGAGACTCTGTTTTAACAACTGGCTACTCTAAGGCTATCCATTCACTGATGTGGGTGATAAGCTATCTATTACAATGGTATACGGCCATACAGGGAGGTGAATTTCTACTTCTAGTTCGTACAGGAGAAACATGGACACGAGTTTGTTTTCACTCTGTACTCCTGCACATTATATCTTAAAAGAAACAATCAGATTAAAGTGCTTCTATCCATAGTAAATAATCAGTGGAGGACTCATTGAGTGTTTTTTTTTAAATCTGCAGCATGGTGATCTTAAAAATACAGAACCAAACAGTTCACTTTAGTCCAAATGAGTTTCAATTGCTGAAAACTAGACTGAAAGTAACATGATTGATCAGTTTCTTCTTCTGGACACCACTCTGGCATCAGTATCTATTTTTCACTCATGATTTGTTCCACATAGTATTTATGCTGACTGGGCCGGTCGTGGAACGTTTCTGTAGGCCAAAATTCCCAATAATACATTTCAGAAACATTATTACAACCAATTGTTACTTGTCATATTTCAAAAATGTGGCATGTTGATTATCAGTCTTTCAGTTTTCTCCCTCAGAAACACCCAGTAAGTCTGCATGAAGGGCTGGGGACAACCAGCTGGCCATTCTAGGATGCTCCCTTGTGGTGGCAAAAACAGTCCCCATCCAAGACCATCACAGAAGAACTACTGTGTTAAAAGATGGCAACCTACTCATTCATTTCAATGTGACAATGGAAAGCTCCAGCTAACATCTGAGAAAACATTGAATCTGACTCAACTTTTGCCACAATGGCGAGGCCCATATTTTGGAAGATGTCTTTGTAATAGATTGTGGCTTTCCAGAGTTAAGTGTAAGATGTAGTGACATCTAGCGGTGAGGTTGTAGAATGCAACCAACTGAATAGCCTTCACCACCTGTACTTCACATGTGTGTCCAGTCCCCATGATTCTAGTTGTCTTCTTCTGCCTCTTGGATGGTTCTTGCCAGGAGAAATCTCTCACTACTTAGACTTGAGTCTTGACTCAAGGTTCACATTGTGGCTTTTTTGTGGCTTTCAGTGGCATCTCACAGTCTCTAGAGATGGAGTTTGCTCAGTTGTAATATTAATGATATCATGACATGATACCATGTAAACTGAGCTTGAATCAAGATGTTATCAAATTGCTATTTCTAAGGTTAAGCATATACTTTCACGTCCAATCTCTCATTACTTTGCTAAATCCTGGAAACCCATGCATCCCTGGTTTTAACCTTATTTAGGTAATACTAACATTTTTTGTATGGGCTATTTTATTGAATTCTTCTTTATACATTACATTACTTCTACATCATTATTAAATATCCTCCATAAATATGTCTCCATCTGAGGCGCTAATGACTCATAATTTCAGGCAGGCTCGGCTTTGGTTATGTTAGAATGCATTCCCTCCTGCTCTGGGGTCGCTTCATTTCACATGCATGGTTTTTTACTCCAATGCCCAGGCAGAGTGTACATGTATTATTCAGTATTAAAGATTAATGTTGCTGATAGTTTTACTATATAATATTTCTCTGTAGGATGCAGTAACATCAGTAAACAGCTTCAGTTATATCTGTGGTCAATAAAAGAGGATTTTCAAAGTGCATGAGAGACAGTTTGACAAAATAATTTGCCCTTTAAGGAACTGAATGCAAACGCAATGTTTAACTAACCATGCAGCCATGCATCATTATTGCTTTTTACAATGAGGTTTGAAAGAGCTGAGGCCTTTGGACATCTGTGCAGAATCCCAATGGCCACTTGAGGAATTAAGACGGAGGCAATACAAATAAGATGGTAGCAATTCACTTTGTTTTCCTGTTTTCTGAGGTGTATTTCACACTTAATTGGCTGGCTATGAGAGCATGCCTGTGAGGCAGACCCGGGGTTGTGTGGGGCTTTCCAGACATTCATATTATAGATATCTTTCTTTTGACTGACTTAATTTCCCAAGGTGCATCGCTGGAGTTTGCCTTCCATAAATCCCTTTTCCTGCCAGGGTCTGAGCTAGGATTTTTACCCCCTCTATTGCAAGACTATTTACAGCAATGGACTCTCCAAAGGACTAGAATGTGTTGAATTTCAAAATGGAGATGGGTATGGTTGGAGTGGGACTCAAGTGTAGCTCTTCAGTCTAATAAACCCTTTCAATATCTCATTCAGGAATGATGGATATCGCAATGCAGAGCTGTAATCTCTTTCTTTAAAAAAAAAATAAAATAAAAAAAATAAAAGACCTGGCAGTTTTCTCTCTCTCAGGTAACCAATGGCTGCAGTTTCCCTCCAAATATTTCCTAAATGTTTGGTCCTAAGAAAATCCACTTGAGTATAGCACTCATAACTACCTTTTGTTTGTGGGTGAACTAACAGTCCGGGCTTACAGTTTGTGGGTTGAGGTCAGGACTCAGTGTGAGCCAGTCAAGTTCTTCCACACCAAACTGGGAAAACCATTTCTTAACCGACTGTTATTTGTGAAATATGAATAAAAAATCTAAGATTTCCTTTAATTTGGACATAACCTAAAACATGAAAAGCAGCACCAGACAGAAAGTATATTGACTCAGGTGTCCAAATAAAAAACTACAAATTATCACAATTTGGGATTTATTTTCACATCTGGGCCTTCGCCTACGATTAGACTGCTCTTACCAAAGTAATTGAGAGATTAAGATTCTCTCTCAGATTAAGATTTGAGAGAGTAATTGAGAGTGAGATCTCTCTCTGGTCTCATCCCCAAAAAAAGCCAACAGGGCAACAAACACATGTTGTGACTGTCAGAAAGCAAACTACCTGCTAGTCAGAATTATTGGGAAGAGAAAACAAAATGCACCCCAAACTGTCAGTTGTAAACATCCAGCACAGTTCAAAGATTCATATCCAGCTTTAGTTTATACCCTCAGATCTCAACTGATCTGTTTTTAATATGACAAATAAGTCTCATAAATTCTCTAAAGTGATGTCATGGTCTGTTGATCCTCAAGACTAAAGTTTGAGAATGTAAAAATGTGTGGCTGTGGAGTTAGAAAGAAGTGAGGTTACCAACAGCTGTAGCACGCTCCTGATTCCTGCTGGAGGCTCCAGGCTACATGAGCCACTACTCGCATATCTCACCTACATCACCTAAATCCGAACAGTTGATTGAATTGAATCAAATTGCATTGCAGGGAATGTAGACACCCCATTTTGACAAAGATGACGCTCCAAACTAAAAAGTCATCAAAAGCATGTGTCCACATACATGATCGTTAATAGCAGTGTATCCTAAAGATGTATTTCCTCTTAGGTAATTAATAACAAATGTAATTTCATACCTATAACATCTTATTCTCATGTTTTTCTAGACTTCCAATGGGTTCAAGGAGATGTCTGTGAGGTGCAGCTCATGGTCTACAACCCCATGCCTTACGAACTTCGAGTGGAGAACATGGTTAGTGAAATTTATGACACCTAAACTTTTCATGCTCTGTAATACATGTGTAATAGAAGAGAATCAAAATGTTTGAATATGTGTCCACTGCTTTGTGAGAACAGGAGGTTCCTCACATGGTCTCTGCAATTGTAATACAAACAGTCCCTCAGCACCCACATACCAAGTGCAACAGGGCAAGTGATAATGCTTTGTGGTTATCCTTGATAGCCCAATTAAGGTCCCTTAAAAGCTTTTTTGACAGTTTAATACCGTAATGATTGTTTGGGATGGTGAGAACAAACTCTTCTCACTCCTGACAATAAGAAAACATCAGTAGGGGCAGGCACACAACCCCCCCGTTGGTGCTATTACTTTTATGGTTTCACACACCCTCTTGTCAGTCCAGATAGCTTCCATATTGAGGTGAGCACAAGACCATTCACTCTACTTCCCTGTGGAGAATAAAGTTTGAAAAGAGCCACCTGACATCATGGAGTATTTTAATTGTATTGTTTAATAGCCGCTCGGTGATGGCAGCTTTGTAAGTTCAGAACGTTTCCTCATTAAAGGACATCCAACTGTAGCACAGACCCGCACTTCTGCAACATCCATCTCTAATTTATGTCGTTTGTCACTCCCTTCCCTCTCCTTTTCAAATGTACACACACTCACATGCAGACTAGTTGAGCCACTTTATCAGGTTCAAGGGTGCAAAAGATTACCAAATAAATTGCTTTTCTTTCTGCTCACTGCTGTGTATGTTTATGAACGCAGTGATGTGGGACAACCTTGAAATGCAAATCAATCAACAGGCTCAATGAAAAGCCAGCAGGGAGAGGCCTACTCTCAGCTGCTAGATATCAGCAGCACACACAGCATCTCACGCAATGTACTACCTGTCAAAAGTGATGCTGCCTGCAATTATTGAGAAAGTCGAGAACAAATTGCCGTGAAAGTTTCGTGGCAGAGTGTGAACGGAGACAGTGGCCTCTTAATTGTAGCGGAGAGGATGCCAAATGGACTTGGACAGGTCTTGCTGGTTGATTTAGCCGCCCTGCATCGTCTGATAACGGCTCACGCTGTGATAGATGCAGGAAATGCGGATGAGCTCCAGTTAGGAACATCTGGCAAGTGTTTAAACTGGAGGAGTAATCACCGGCTGGTTGTCTCCGTGTGTGCGTTTGTTTGTGTGTGTGTGTGTGTTAAAGCTAAAGTGATATTGTGTCTGATAAATGTCATCTTCCCAAATTACAAACTGTGACTGCAACTGAGAACAATTCAAGCCTACAAATATACTTTAGATCACCTTGAATATTGAGCTGAAATTCTTATTCAGTTAGAAGGAATGATTAAGAACTTAAAAGCAAATTACAAAGTGTCTTCAAAATAAAGGTACGTTTTTTTATTAAGTGGAAGCTGGACTGACTAACAGTAGATATTTTGGACATTTGTAAAGTCTTTGGTTGTAAACCTGCTTGCTGTGGGGAGCTGAAGGAAATGCTCAAATGACTTACTGATGTGTTAGTCAACAGAAAAGTCTTTCTAATGATCAATTCATTATTTAAGTAATTTATGAAGCAAATTTAGAGGCATTTGTTTGTTCTAGTTTATCAAATGTGATTATTTGTGAAAAAATATGGTTTTAAATTAAATATATTTGGATTTTGGACAAGACATTTTAACATGTCAGCTCTTGCTTTAGAAACTTTCAGTAGTTTTTTTTCCTTTTTACTAATTTATGACCCTTATCTAGTGAAAGTGATCAACAGATTAATTAATCATGAAAAAATGTAGTATAATGATCACAAGGCCTTTTCTTCACAAAAACATTATTTAAAAAAACAGCTGAAGAACTGTTTTTGAGTGTCTCTAACACACAATTTGAGCCAGTCGTTTCCAAAAGAAACCAAAAAACGAGCCAAAACAATTTCAAGAAAAAGGCAGCACTCCAGTGATTTAAAAAAAGCCAAAGAAACACGTCATGTTTTGATCACCTTTTGTCTATAAATAATGGACTACTAACACGTCTTTATGTGAAGTCTTTGTTCGGTGTGTCTGCAGCTTTGTCAGTACACTAATTTAAAAAAAACAAGAAGCAAAATGATAAAGACATAATGTGATTTTTTTTCTTCTTGTTACCACTTGAGTGCCTCCTTTTCCTTTTCCAATTTGTTTAGGAGAAATAAACACACCACTGTACTTTTAATTTATATGAAGTCATGAAGAGTCATATCAGTATATTATGTTTTGGGGGCGTGTTCCATGGGCCCAAGAGCACAGAAGCCTGACAAACTATTGTTGATGTATGTGCTCTCAGGGCAATTTTCATTACAATAATGGGTGGAGCGTCTCGAAACGAGGTATTCAGGTCTCTTATCTCATTCATGGGTACAGCCCAAATGACTGTTTAAGTTCAAAGAGTTTCTTCTTGCTATATAAACAGCTGCCAGTTTGCAAAGTTGCCGTGAAGCGAAACAATCAAACAGACAGGGGTCAAATAGTGACGAGGATGCCATTAACTCCTCCCACCTACAGCTGAATTGATCAGGTCACAGATGGAGACTGAAGGCCTTAACAGCTCCACGGCAGCTGGGAGCTTCAGGTGGTGTAGTAGAGTCACGCAGGTAAAGACAGACAGGGTGACGCAAGCTGCCAAGAGCTCCTCTGTAACCCAGACAAAGTGACTGCTGTTAGACCCAAGCAACCATCTATCCACCGAACATAAACCAGCCAACAGAAACACACTGCGAAAACAAACAAACGCACTAGGTCACTTTTCCATCTTCCGTTACCAAGGTGACCTCGTAGTTTGGCAAGACAAGCCCTCTTTCTCAGTCACCACACGACTTCAGCACTAATACCCAGCTTTGCTTTGTGCTTTATTGATTTTCTATTAAAGTAGCACTTTTTACCCACAACCCTTTTCATTTTCAAAGGGGTCACTGCCAGATGCTTCTGTCATTCTAGCCACAAAAAAAAAAAAGAAAATGGATATTTATTTGCTTTTTCTAAAATCAGAAACTACTTAAAACTGTGCCTTTATTTTCATATTCCAGGAGTAGCATTGAAATTTTTAAAGCAGACTAAATAAAAAATGAATAAGTGAAAGTATTATCTTGGGAACCTATGTTGTTTCTGCATGACTTGTTTTCAGATGTGCAGTTCCAGTTCGTTCCAGTGCAAACACAGAAATAATAATAGTACCATTATCATTTCATACAATTACTCAAAGCAAAACAAAAGGTTAACTGCACATGGTCATTGTTGCAGAATGAAGTCAATGCACACCAGCTCAAACGATACAATTCACTTTGCACATGCTCTAATCGTTATTGTTAGTGAAACAGGCTAATTAACCTTTTCAAGTCTAAATGCAAATGAACTATTTCCAATAGGTTAACAGTGATATTTCTGCTATCCAATAACGTGTGTATAATCTCCCGAAGTGAAAGCCAGTAGAGTTTAAATCACAGCCATGGCACCTCAGAGGCTCAAGCTCTTCAGCAGCCTTCCCTCTAGTGAGGTAGTGTCTGCTGTTAGGGATTGATGCAGTCATTACGTCACCTCAGTCTGCCTCATGCAAGCAAGCAGTGTGTACTGGGAATGTAAATACAGTCAGTCAGATGGGGCATGGCTATGCATTCAAAGGAAACTTGAAAGCTGCTTTAGTGTCTGGTAAGAAAAGGCTTCTTCTTTTCAAAGGATCGCATTGTTTTTCATCATAAAATACTGAGGACCTGCAGTTGATGTTACAGGCTGTAACAGCCGGCAAACATGCTATTCTCGGTCTTGCTGACATGTAGTACACAAGTAGTGGCTGTTGAGTCAGCTAGATTTATATGAGATAGTCTTGCCAAGGTAAATTTCCACTGTGCCATGCACACATGAACAAGAAAACAAAAACTGCTGAAATAGATGTACTAAATCCAGAGTTAAAGTTCATCATTCCACTCAGTAAACATCTCATAAATGTATGGATGTCAGCAATTTAGATACTTAAATGTCATTGTATGCATGCAAGACAAAATCTTGTTCCGCCCACCATTAATAGACAATGTGAAACAGCAAAAAACAAGATAAAAACAACACACAACATTTAGTACAGATAAAAGGGGTATTGAATAAGGGGGGTAGCCAAAATGTTGACCATAATGAGACCATAAAAGATAGCAGCAGCTTCTAAAAGTTCAAAATAGTGATACAATAGAATAGTTCATGGGAGACATGTAGATAATGTATATATCACTTTCCATATTGCACCAGTTAGTCCTCAGCAGTTATTGGCAAGTGTTTGTGTGTGGTGGTGGTGGTGGTGGTGGTGGTGGGGGCTGATGGAGGCTACAGCTCTAGGGAAGAAGCTGTTTCTCAGCCTGCTAGTCCGGGTTTTGATAGCGTGGTATCTTCCACCCGATGGCAAGGGAACAAACAGACAGTGTCCTGGGTGTGTTGTGTCCTTGCTGATGTTGCTGGCTTTCCTCTGTAGGCAGCCGGCATACACAGCATCCAGGTCCGGGAGCACAGCTCCCACAATCCTCTGTGCTGTCTTTATCACCCGGGCCAAGTTGTTCCTAGTCTCTGCTGTGCAGCTGGCATACTGCACTGTGACACATTGACAGAAGATGCTTTCTCTGGTGTTTTTTTGTAAAAGTTGACCAGCAGCTTAGAGTAGAGATCAGCTTGTTTAAGTTTCTTATGGAAGAAAAGCCTCTTGTGCTTTCTTTACCAGTTGGGGGGTGTTAAGGGGACCATCTGAGTTGTGTGGATTGCCAGGAATGTGATGTTATCCACTATATCCATCTCTTGACAGTTTATGTGCAGTGGTGGGTTAATCTTCCTGGGTCCCCTAAAGTCACTGATCTCCTTTGTTTTACTGGTGTTCTGGACCAGGTTATTGTCTGAACACCACCCAGCCAGATGTTGGATCTCCTGTCTGTAGTGAGTATCGTCTATGTTGGTTATGAGTCTCAGTGATGTCATCAGTAAACGTCACTATAGTGCTGGAGTCGGGGGTGAAATCGTAGGTAAAAAGAGTGAAAAGGGCTGGACTGTGAAACAACTGTGTTCAGGATGAGGGATGCAGATGAGTGGTTACCTATTCTGACATTTAGTGGTCTGTGAGTGCCATGGTGGAGAAGAAAACTGAAGAAGAGGAAGAGACCAGTGTTTTGGTTGAACTTTGTCGCTTCATCGTTTTATAAATAATGACCTTTATAGCACCACTTTGGTCTGGATTGAAACTGAAATGGTCTCAATTTGTACACACGGTCATGGTCACCAGATGATGAACTCATAGAATTAGTGATCCACTGACTTTTCCACTAAAAACTTGGACCAGCATGTCAAGTTTTCTGTAATCCAGTGAAATACATCTATCAACAGCTACTGGATGGATTCATGGTTACAAGATGATATATTCCACTGATTTTCGTGATCATTTGACTTTTTCACTTGTTTATACTCATTTATATTCCCCTCAGGATGAATTGTGAAATCTTTGGTCATCTTCTCCCTTTTCATCTAGTGCCAACCGTAGGTCAAAATTGGTCCAGTAATTTGGTTTATGGCCAAATCTCTGCAAAACTAATGACATTGTCATCAGCCTCGGCTCTAGTTTCTCTTCAGTATAATAAGCAAAAAAGTTTACTTTTATGTAAACAGTGTCATAGCTCTTGTCAATACCATTTAGCTTTTGCTGTCCTTGGTGATGATAATAATAACACTGTACTAATTAATTGCTATGATGTCACAGTGTTGTGTCTTCTTATGAAATACAAACCTGTCTCATTGTCTGGCTGTGTTCCCAGATATTAGCAATTACTTTGGTGTGTACAATGTAATCAATAGCTGATCAAAAGGATGCTAAAAATTGTAAAAAATAAGGCTCAAGTTAGTGGAATAATTATTATCCTTCAAGCTTTATTTCATATAAATGGTATTTCTTAATTTTTAGTCCCATCAAAGGCTTTAATTAGAGTGCTCAAAATGACACTTTGGATGGCCAGACTTTATTTTCACTTCTCAGGTATGTGTAGTTCAAGTGGCTATTAAATGGAGAACAATTGTCTCCTATTGAAATGGCGATCTAATGCTGATTACATTATAATCTTCAGGTCATCACGGGTGGATTAAGATGATGGATCATATGAAACAGTTATTAACTCTGATCCTTCACTGGAGAATCATACAACTATGCATCATCTTTTTTTTTGTATTCCTTAACTTTCCTCTGCATGTCCTTTATGTGTGCACTTTGAAAGTTTATCTTTTTGCTTCTATGTTGATCACCGTCCATCCTATTTTACCTTGTGTTCAGGGTTTGCTGACCTCTGGAGTTGAGTTTGAATCCCTGCCTGCTGCACTGTCCCTGCCTGCAGAGTCTGGGCTCTACCCCGTCACCCTGGTTGGCGTCCCACGAACAGCTGGCAACATCACTGTCAATGGTGAGTCAAAAAAACATTCCAGCACTCTGATATTGCACATCATAATGAGCTGGTTAAATTTGATACGACCTCTTCTATCACATAAAAACAAACTGTTTTTAGCTTAGATCTTGACTCTAACACATCCTTCTCTGTTCTGCATTTGAACTCAGGTTACCAAACGTCGGTGTTTGGTGTGACCAGTGATTGCCTGTTAGAGGGCCTGCCTAGTGTGAAGACGAGTGGCTGTTTGGTGGAGGTCATTCCTGCGCTGCCTCGTCTCCAGCTCAGCACGTCTTTACCACGGTCAGAAACTCTGCACCCCTACAATCATAACCTCATCCTCATTATACTAAGCAAAGATGTCATACTCATGGTGGTGATTATTCAGTTTTGAGAATGCCTACATTGTGATTTGGTGAGCTAGTTGCTGGAATAGTAAGTTTACTGTGCAATCCATAAACTGTGATGTTGGATATAAAGTCAGGCAGTGACTGTAACATTCGAGAGTTGACCTTCAGCTTAAATTTGAGAGTTTAGTTTAGTTTAGTTTAGTTTACTTTATTAGGAACCCTAACACATTAGCCATTGAGCTGGACAACAGCTACTTTTCCTGGAGTCCACAATTAACACAGTAAAATCCCCCAATATAGTTATATAAACCCATGATATTATACAAAAATATATAAAACAAAAAAAAGACAGCATGCTAGAGAGTAGCAATATATGTTTATATCCACATCCAATGAAAAGTGCAGGAATGAATACCCTAACAAATGAATATAAACTTATTATAATGATTCACTTTTGGTTGCAAACTCTTTGTCATCACTTGTGTTTGTTCCCTTTGGCTTAACTTGGGCCTTTTAGTTATTGAAACACATGCTGAGTTGAAGTGAGGTCAGACGTCAAGAACATTCCATAGTTTGGCCATAAAGATAATTTAAAAAAACTGTCCAGTGCGTCCTACACTGTTCCCCCACTATTTATGTGAACATCCTCAAACACCATTAAAACTGAAAGTCAGCACTTTAACTTCACAGTCATTGTTTCATTTCAAATCCATTGTGCTGGAGAACAGAGCCAACACAATGAAAGATGTGTCACTATCCCACTGCTCGCTGACTGCACCGCACTTGGATAGTGTTCATAGTCAATTTCCTGACTGGTAGCAAAAGGTAAATGTGCAACAGAGTCTATTGTGTATGATGCAGTATAAAGAACACAAGTTAAACCTGTGCAGTTAGAGACACAGTTATCAAGATTCAATCTCAATGTGTTTACTGCAAAATGGTTTAAATGGAATAGAATGCCTTTACTTTCATTGAATGGCAATACAAGGCTAGAGGTACAGCTTCCTGAAAGGTGCTAGATGAAAACAGGTTATAAATAGAACTACAGGAATAAATGAGTAAAATAAAAATAAAAAACACTCTTGAATATACATAATTCATATATACACCTTAGATATATGCACAGACTCACTCAGAAATCCTATTTAATTGTCTTTGAGTTGGGCCAAATGGACCCGAAGTCACAGTCAGTATTTACTACAGTTTGATAGCAATCATATATTCATTTTATTGTGACCCTGACTATATAGTCTTCTATTGAGTATTAAATCTCTTGTTCATCCTGTCATACAAACTCGCCGAGTCACACCTACATAAAAACTTAGGTCAGGCCCAGGCCTGTGGACCCAACCTTTCAATTCATTAAACAGATTTTAACTCGACTGCCTTTCTATAGATTATAGGCACCATTAGAAGCATAGTAGGGTGTTGAGGAGATAGAAAGCGGATATTCAATAAAGCACATCTAAAATAAAGTAAATTAAAACTGTAGGCATTTTGTGAATCAATGATTTCCCTTGGGACAATTTCACGATGAATACGATTAACTGTCTTTGTAACTGTAATTATTGTATCACTGTTACTATTCTGAATGCTGCACAGGCTCTGTCACAGTACCTCAAACAACTTCTAACACACATCAAACCAAACACAAACAGTTGACTGTGTAACTTTTTATTCTAACACACCAGACGGAGGGAAACTTTGACCTGTACTTCACAAAACTGATGATATTCATGACAGGGCAGTTTTTCTCTTGACAGTAATAGCTGCACTTTTGGAAACTCAATCATCAGTGTCGCGGATGAATTTGTTTACATGTACATCCTATAAGGTGACGTACATTTTTCAACTCGCCACAGGTACTGTAGCAAGCACAAGAGGAGAAATGATGGGTTAAATTACTACTAGAAAATAAGAGGTAACGCACGATGTTGAAGTGTTGTAAATCATCCTGACAGCAGAGCTGCTGCAAAAATCTGCTATTTAGGTCATGCCTGTAAGTACAGCACTTCAGAAGCTTTTGATGTGGAAAATCTTTTTATTCTCTAGTGTTGGGAGAGTAGTGGAGCATACACATGAGGCAAAAGAGAATAAAACTATAATATGTGGTCTGTTGAGTCCTCTCACTGGGTCCACAGGTAGACCTTCAGCTCTGACGTAAGTCGAAGAAGTGCCTCATCGACTTTCTCCAAGCTCTCATATCTTCTCGCCTCCAGCAGGAAACCGCAGCACTTCCAGCATATCATTCTCACATAACTAACAGCAGTGTTAAAGCATTAGTTTTAATTATTCATTACATTTTTAAAAGCTCAGAAGATAGATCTACGCCTTCACCTACTTTTCTGTTTTATTGTCAGAGCTAACATGATAGAAATATCTGCTTATATTGCAAGCAATGTTTGATGGTTTGATTTTTTAAAAAGTTTTCCGTAATTTTTCTATGATATCTTCTCAGCATGTTAATGACATTTTGAAGGGTTATTTCTGTGTTGACCTGCTGTCAGGCTCAAGAAAAAAAAGTTTCAGCATTATAATTCTAGCCTGCATGCAGTAGTTTGTTGCCTTATTAAAGTTACAATACTGAGCGTGCATGCATAATGAGGTATGATGAAGTTGTAGAGAACATCCACATATATCTTTCATAATCTCACCTATTCCCTTTTGCTGCATGACTTCACAAAAACACTTTTCATAACTCTAAACCTGCAGCTGTTTCTCATTTTGACAGCTAATGGAAACACTTTCTTGTGATATGACTGATTGATATGTGGCCAGAAATGCAACAGGACACAACAAAGAGCTGAGCAGCAGTTTAGTTTTGATACAGTGTGGATGTACTCTCTAAAAGACCATTATGTTTGCTGTTTATGTTTGCTGTTTTAGAGTCTAGTGTGCATTTTTTACTGTTTACTGGAGAACTTATCTAAATCTAATGTGAAGTACCAGTCAGAAGATTGGATAAACCTTTCCATTCACTTGAATGAAAAAGTGTTTGTATACAGAGTCCTTTAACAATACTGTGAACAATCCATCTGACTATTCTTAACATATAAATGTAGCCAGTGTAGATCAAACTTTTCTCATTTATCCCAGGTCAGATGTAGCACCTAAACTTGTATTAACAGTCTAAAGCAGCCATAGTTAGTTTGCCAGTGTTAAACACTTAAACTACAATTCTAACAAACTTTGATGGCAAACCCCACTAATCATTGAAAGCAGGACTCCCTGCTGTGGGTAGCAGTGCTCTCAGCAGGACTCCCCACTGTGGAGAAAAAGCCATCAACAAAATCCAATTCAAGTTCCAGCAAATGAGATTGTAAAAAGCATTGATCACCTTCATCAAAACATGACAGCACTGTGTTTTAAACACTGCTTTCACACTTCAGAGGTTGATTAATGCCTGAAGGTCTGTTCGTCAAAGCAACCGCATTATAATAGAAGTACGATTCAACTGTGTGTGCAAACCACATCATGTTCTATAGTGCATCGAATACTTTCATTCTTTGGCAAATAATGTCAAATTAGTCCAAGAAGGAGCAATAAAAAAAGACCTCCAAAGAATGTTAAAGAAGTCTACATCTTCAAGCTAATAGTCATTCGTCTTCTTCACACCCACACAGGTCAGCTCACACAACTCAGCCCATGTCCAAAGAGGAACTGTCCAGCAGCGTGTCCGTCCAGCTTTTCAATGGAGAGACCCAGCAGCTGACCATCACCTTAGACAACATCGGATCCGAGGACATCGAGAGTCTGGAGCTCACTTCCAAGACTGTCACCACCAAAGGTTAGTTCCTTTAGAATAGGCATATCCAGGTGCAGGTGTTTGCTCCAATCAATCAAAAACACAATGATTCAACCAAGACTGAGATCAGTTGATGAAATGAGTCAAGCCGATAGAAGATAGTTTGGAGACCCCTGCTCTAGAACTATGACTCTAGTTCTGTCACTTCTACTTTTTTATACTTTTGAATATCTCAGATGTTGATGACTAAAGTAACAGGAAGTTGTGTTAGTACAGTACTGCAAAGAAGGAAGGACCATTTGTGTATTACTGTAGCATGAACAGAAGGTGTGAAAACCTGCAGAAGTGAAACATTATCAAATAGACAATGATGTACTGATAATACTGCTGTGCATGGTATTTTACTTGGGGCAGCTTTGTGTACTTCATCACCCACTGACTTTGTGCTACAGCCTCTTGCTCTCCATGTGTCTGCGGTGGCACACAGGTCACTCCCCGTTGTCTTTGGTTCTGTCTCTGTCGTGCCCCCGCGGCTTTCCAACTCTGTGTTCCATCTCTTTGTTCAACACCTGCTCAGGTCCTCAGATCTCTGCAGTCTCTCTCATTACGTCTCGCCTCTTTGTCTTCGTCTCACCCTGTGTGGGGAGAAAAAAAAAAGAAAAAGAATATCAGCTCCATTTTTAGAAAACAGTCTACACACAAAGTTATGACGGTCTTCCCTGCAGGTGGCAAGTATCAGAAAGGTAGCAGCTGTTCCTGTCTTCGCCTGTAGGTGTCACACATTAGCATGCCTGTGTGTACACATAGAAACTGATACCGCTGCTGCTTTTTTTTTTTGTGGCCCGAGTTCAGAGTGGAACTGGAGGTCAGCTGCAGCCCCGCGCGGAGAGCTGAATGATATTAGATTGGCGCCGTGTCAGCTGCTTTACATTTTGAATAGTTAAATAGTGGGTTTGGCACTGTTGAGATAAAATAGGAGGCAAAAGTCCCTCACATCGCACTCTGTTATTATACTCTATTATTGATGATGGGATAAATGGGACATCAGTGGGGGTTTTTATGGAGCGCTTTGACAACTCGTGGTGTGCCTCCACCACGCTGCGTGCAGACAGCAATCCAACTGAGAGATTAGCAGTCAGTCATTCAGTCACAAAATAAAATGATTCTAACAGTTTGGTCCTTTTATAGAATTCTATACAGATAGGTGATTATATTCATACTGTATATTTACATTTTTGTTCATTTAAACAGTAAGCTAAGCCCAACCTCAAATATATGCCTACTATCTCCATTTGGTTGATTGATGTCAGTCTGAGTCTGACAAGGCTGATTTAATATTAATATCTATGTTAGTTTAAAAAAAAAATTGAAAACTAAATATTGGCTGATGTATCTATTTTTAATATAAACACACACACCATATAAAAACCTTTTTTAATAAAAATCACTTTTAATTAAGTTATTGAAGAATTGACCAAGATATACAATAAGTGAGACATGTTTCAGTAGAGAACAAATGTGTTGTTGCTCTCTGGTGGATAAACTGTGTAATAGTGACTCTGTTTCTAAATAACCTGAATGTATCTTTGCTATTTTTGCACTTCATGTCCATATTACTCATTGTAGTAATTGATTGATTGATGCAGTACATGGAAAGATTGTAGAAATCTAAACTATTTTATATAACTTCTAAATATAACTAAAGCTGTTAAATAGCACTTTTGATGTGACATGAAAACCAATTGGAGACCTTGGCCTTATCGGATGATGCCTACACAGATATATACACCCGTGATTACATCTGAGTCATCATTTTGGAGTTTCCACTCAAATTGGCCACTTTTGTAAAAATCCAGTGTTTCTAATTGCATGTTACTTTATATTCAACAGCACCATGGTGGATGTTTGGCTGTACAATTACACCTTTGTGTTGGACGATGATATCCTTGCAACCATACAGTAACACATTGATTTGAGTTCTTTCTTTTAGTTCTAGTTCTTCTGCTTCATCCTTTATTCTCCCCATCTTTGTGTAGGAGAATCATGCAGATTTGGAAGCAGTTCTTTTTTTATTTCTTTTGCGTCACTACATTCCCACTCTTTCATCTTTCATCTGAAGCCCTTTTTTTTTAACTAATGCTGTTGACCTACAATTTTCAAACCAAACCTCGACGGACCACGCTGAGAAAATGGCACTGTACATCCTCTCACTCGACCTTGGTAACACAGTAGATTCAGGATAAACCCTAGGAAAAAAAAAAAATCCACCACTTCTACCGCTGCTCTCAACAGGAGTTCGATCACACAGGGATGAGCGAAGAGGAGGAGGAGCTGGCAGCCGGTATATATAGAATTGATCTGACATTTCCAAACCGGCCCCTGGGTCCCTGTGTTTCATTGAAGACAGACCACAGTAACATATCCTCTGTTCAACTGTTAACACTCATAGATCTGGTCTTAAAAAGGCAGCTCATGCCCGTGTTATATCGCTAAGTTGTATACTCTTCTCAGTTGTCGTGTATTTCTTTTATATAACCACAAACAAGCCTAGGTTGGGTGAACAACCCCTGATGTAGATTTAACAGCTCAATGACTTTGTGTTCAGAGTATTATTGTGTACGTCTCCTCCACACAGGAGCCCAGTCCAGCCCTGGCTGTAAGGTGGATAAGAATTATCCTGTCAGCAGTAAACGGTACAGGACTCTAATTAAAACAGTCTGGGATTATAAGACATTCGTACTCACCGCTTTACCGTCTACCTCTCCGAGTCTCTCTCTCTTTCTCTGTCTCTCTCTCTCTCTTTGCTTCCCCGCATATCCTGCTCCCTGCTGGCCAGACTCCAAGCTACTATGTTGTCTCTCTAGTTAACAAGAGCTCTCTTTGAAATGGAACTGCTGTTGTGGTTGTTGGGAGTGATTTAGGCTGCAAATATAGTTTAGCCTTCCAGGGAATGTTATATTCTGAGTTGTGTGAACAACAGAAATAATTTGACTTCTCAGTGCCTGAATTAGACACACAGCATCTGTAGTTTGACGTCATTCAAAGACGTAACTCTTTAAATTTGAATGGATTATCTCTTATAATTCGATATAACATATAAAACCTTCCGTAACTTCTATTTGAAACCTGCATTGATGATTACAGATACGCATATCAAGACGTCACAAACTGACTAATCATAAATTAAATAATAAAAAACAGTGGAAACAATGTTTATTTAATTAGTCAAACACAATGGCTCAAGAACTCATAAATGATGTAAGTAAAAGTGAATAAATAGTTCAAATCCAATTATAAATGAACAAAAGTACATTTCTATTCCTGTTCTCTAACCCAAAGTTCTTATCTGTTACACTTTAGAGTCTTGAAAGCTGCAGGGCTGGTTGCCAGTCGCAGGTCAAAAGCTCAAACTCACAAAAAAAGTGAGAAAAAGTTTCTTTTCAATTTTAGCAGATAAAAACTGACCAAGAGAGAAACCACCAACAAAGCTCTTCTGTTACTTTAATGTTCAAAGGTATTCTGAATGAATCATCTTTGTCCTTGTTTTCAAGCTCTCTTCTCTTTTGTTTACAGCTTCAGTCCTTCCAAGCTGTCCTCCCCTCCTGTTCCAGTCCTTATCGTCTCCAGTTCCATCTTCTTCACTGCTTTATAGTATTGCTGCTTCTTATTTTTATTTTATTCTTTTCCTTCTCTCTGTGTCCTTGAGCAAAAGAGTGACCAATACGGAACCCTGAACTCTAAAGCACCTGATTTTTATGTGCAGTTTCTTCTACCACTATGAACTCATAACATTAAAATACTATATGTTATACCTATTATCCCCATACCTATTATTATGCATACCTATTATCACCCAGTAAACATGTTTCCAATACAAAATAATCATACGTACAGCATGTTTAATATGTAATACTACTACTGCTTTCTGTTGTATCCTTAGTATTGGACTCTAGAAGCTACAATAATCTTATCAGTTTTTTAGTTATCGCTGTCTTTACAGTCAGGATGTATTTGGCTATTTTGGACACTGCCTCCTATGCACCTCATCTTACCCCTCCTGTTGTCCTCACTTTGACCGTGCAACTTTTTTAAAGCTTATATATATATCTTTGTTAGACCTTTTTAGCCAACTTGATTCTAACTTTTTACCACATGTTTTACACATACTTTGGGAAATTATGGTCAATAGGCCTAATTTAAATGAAATTATACCTCAACATTGACCAGAGGACAACATAAAGTATGAGTATTAGAATATGGTCATTGATTTTTAACTGCAGGGAATAACGGCTAACTTCCAACTTTCTGCTCATCTCCAGTCCCACTTTCAATTGTTTTTGAATGTTAGATGTACAAGCAGCATCCAGGCTCTTACTGTACCCCTGCTTATCCTGCCTTATTCTGTCTAATTGTAGCACAGTGACCACAGTCAAGATTCCCTCCTTTTTCTCCACTCTGCCATTTCCTCGGATGTGCTCTTGCAGCAGCCTTCATTACAGTACAAAGAAAAGATCCCCTCCAGGCAATTAAGTGCACCACATCTGAGCCAAGAGACCTTTGAAGGCCATTTTAATGTCACATCAGCTTCCGTCTGGAGAGTGTCACCAAAGTCATTTTTCAAAATTTAATTTGTGTTTCGCTTTGTTCTTAATGGCTGTGATAGCGTTTGTTGTTGAAACCGCTGAAGTGATTGTGTTGAGTGATAACATATCCGGGATGCGCTCGTAACATGAAGATTAGTTAAGAAATCACAAATTGGGAACATTTCATCTCAGACGTGAGCAGCTCTTGTAATTGAGATTTACATTTTTTTTGCTCAGATGGAACTTTTGGCTTAGTAGATACAAAATTATAAGCTCCTCCATCAGCCAATGACCGATCTTAATTGCAAATTTCATGGCAGGCAGTCTCACAATTCACATATTTTTTTTTCAAAAGTTGAAAAAAAGTCCATTATGTCTCATCTCTCATTAAGATGTACAGTGTTAGTTTAGTTAGTAGTTAAGTAGTTATCCTCCAAAAAGAGAAAGAGAAGTTTTTCACCAAACTTTGTGGTATTTTAAAATTTTCTTCATTTTCAGACTTTTTTCTTTTCCTCAAACTTCTCACAGTATCATACTAGAGTCAAGCTCAACCAGGTCTACTTTCCCTGTTGTTTCTGCCAAGCTTGTTCCCTTGGCTGTGGTTTCGCTAGATAGTCTGTAGGGAATCTCGTTCATCCATTCGTGCGCTTCACTAATTAGATGGCGAGGAATTTGGCTGCCTTAAGAGAGCTATAGGTTACTCCCACCATTTCTTCACTTTGATATTCAGAGCACCAGGCAGAAATCACATCATGTCAACACCCTACATTGGCCTTTGCGATGCTTTGTTTTAATTAAACAGTCAGATTGCCCTTGTCCAAACCACTTCTTAGTCAGCAGCTAGGTGCCAGCTGAGGCGACCTGCCAGGACCCTTTATTAACGGGGCCCAATGGGCACCGTAGCTGGGGAGATCAACGAGAAGGGCCTGGCATATGTTGTAAGTGTTTATGTTGCATATTTATTCTCCAGGATTCAACAGCTGAGTAAGGCAAGCAATGGTAAATTAAAAAAGTCTCATGGTCAACATCGCTCAATTATTATAACAGCTTATTATTGTCTGCTCAGATGAGGTTATTAGATAGCAGGGGGTCATTTTCATGTCACAAAGCCCTCATGCCTGACAGTGATTCAGGACTTTTAAAGTAAACTTCATTCATGCTGGTTAACAGTTGACTAAGTACCACCTCAAAGACAGGACAGCAGCGGTGAGGGTGTATGTCTTTGGGAAGATTTTGCATGGGGGAGTAGGGAGAGGAAAAGGAAAAGCTTGTTATCTTGAAGGAGATCTTACTGTCCCATGTAAGGCTGTATTTATGTATTCATGCAGCTGTCATCATGGTGAGTTAAGTCTGTCTCTCACAGCCGATCCGTCTAGTCTTTTTTTAGGATTCAGGCGGTACACTGAGCCACTCTGTCCATAATACGTTCTTAACAAGACCTACAGTAGCCAAAATGAAAACACTGATCATATTTTCACTGTTCCTGACCAACGCAGGACGCCTCAGAAGTTCTGTTGCTTTACCTTCTAGTCAGTAAGCTGTGTTTCTAGCAGAGCGCCCTGTGTTTTATGCTAACCAGCCTGACCTAAGGGCAAATACTAATAAGTGAGCTGCCTTTGAAATCAAGCGTATATGCAGACGATTGTTCGCAGTTTGTTCTATGTTGATAATTAGCACAAACTGGATGCATCTTTCTGCACTGCACTGTGTGTTAGGCAGTACAAAAGATTTCTGTGTTCTAACTTTTCATCATATTGAATAACAATAACAAGGTCTTAAAGTGCCCCCCTCTTAGATGATGGAGTCTTCTGTAAAAAAAAAACAAAAAACTTTAAAGTGTCAGAAAATGACAGTTCAGCCAAAGCTCACATACTGCCTCAGAGGAAGAACTGCCTTCTGGGCAGCATGATACAACCCAGCCTGCTAATTGCATTGCAGCACAATTGATCATTCAGTTGTTTTCATCTTTTTTATTTCCATAACTTCTTAAGCCACTGCAGTTCCAAGTGAATGGCCTTGGATAAGGTCAGGCTTTTCTAATAAATATGTATTTTTTAATCTGGTCAATCAGATTGTAACTGATTGCGTTGTACATATCATCTCATTCCATTAACAATGAGAAATCATCCACTTCAGATGGTAACATTTAAAGGTGGGTTCTATATGGATATACATCAGGCCATTTTAGAAAAATCATTTGTATATATCTTATTTGTACAATCCCTGGACAGATCACCAGTCCATCACAGAGCTAACATATGGTAAAATGGTAAATGAACTGTACTTATATAGCACTTCTCTAGTCTTTTTGACCACTCAAATCACTTTTACACTCCATGTCACATTCACCCATTCACACCCATTCATACACTGATGGCAGCGGTTACCACGCAGGGTGCCAACCTGCTCATCAGATGGAGACTAACATTCACACACTTTCACACTGTTGGAGCAGCCATCAGGAGCAATTTGGGATCAAGTATCTTGCCCAAGGAAACTCCACACAGAAGGGCCCCAGCCGGCCATTGGGTTCAAACCCAGAACCCTTTTGCAATGAGGTGACAGTAGTAACCATTGCACCACCATGCTGCCGATTGTTGAGGAAGACACAGTTAAATCCAAGAGTTTCTTTTTTTCTTTGATGTAAAGATAGCAAATATGCAGAAGTCTTGGTCACTGGGTGATATCATATTACCAACAAACTCAACATAATGAATACCTACCTAATTGCCATCTACGTCAAACAAAGAAGAACATATACCCATATTGGTATTAAACCTTGCTTTAGAGCTTCCAACTCTAGCTCTAGTAGTAGTCTGGTGGGCATGAATTCACCAAACCACCAAAAGTGGTATTTGAGATACATACTGTAGAGACCCTTTTGTTACAAATATTCTATACATTATGAATTGTAGTGCGTATACATGAGGTGCATACATTCTCATAACATATTATTTATGTAGGAAATAGTGTATATATAGGGGCAATTTTCATGTGTGAGTCTCTGTACTCTATCATTTTCTTTCAGTCATTGTGTTTCCTTTCCTTTAGATTGCTTCCATATAATGACATTCATGCCCTAGGTGCCTCATTCATACATGTGCTATAAGTTGTGATGCTATGCTTTGTCTGCATCGTTGATCACTAAGCAGGAGATCATTGATGCAGTAGCGATTGGGGCCACAGTGTCACACTGCAGCGCCACGGTGACAGGCTGCATTATCATTGGCCATTATATTACCTGGTCCTCATCCGTCTGCTTGCTCAGTTGCAACATGGTAGTGGTTCCAAGCAGGCCACAGTTGAGAGGGCCTTTCTGAAACCGTCTGCATTCTCTGTGGGGATTGAATGAATAAAAGATGAAGAGTCACAATAGGAAGACATCTGCTGCAAAAACAAACAAAACATTACTCTTTCTGCCACAGTGCAGCCACCTTCACATATTAGAAAGATCCTCAGTTTCTCCAAAAAATAAATATTAATTCATGAAAACTTAATAGACAACAAAAACAAACCTCAATACAATTATCTATTGTATGGTGTTTAAATAAAAGTAAACCAAAACTGATTGGCCTCTGAATAGCATAAAATAAGCCACCATCAGACCTTTTATTCCTCACTTTCTCATTGCCTTTCTGTGGATATATAAACATCCATACAACTCAATTGTTCCCGTAAAACACTTTTATGCACATTCATATGTCTCATAAGGACAAAACACCTTCCGTCTGCAAAGCCCATTAAAAAAGAAAAAGAGGGGATTAATGTTGCCTGAGTGATTTGGTTACCACAAGCAGAACCGGCTGTCAGCTGCTTGTGCACTCCTTCTTTTTTATTTGACTGCATCCATTTTCTTGCGAGTGCTGTAAATGTTTGCTTTCAAAGTGTTTCTTGATTTTGACTATAACAGGTTTTGTATTACATATTTCTATTCCTATTTATTTTCCTACCTACTCACTTGAGCTAAATATGATGATATTTTTAAGGACAATTTGTAATTTGGTCTTGCTAAAAATTCCTTTTATTGGTGCTGATTTCTCCCTGGAATGTTTCAAGACAAACTTTTTCAAGTCTTAAGACACTGTAAACTACAGTACTTGAATGCATCTCCTTTGAGTTCCTGTGTTTTGTTCAAAGTTGGAATTCGGAAGTTGGAGTTGGAAATGACGTTACACCCAAGTTTGAAGCATTCCAGTTCAAAGTCAGAAAACCAGTTCTAGCCAAGTTAGCCGTTATTATTATTATATTATTATAACACCAGATGATAAAAACACATTTTGCTGTATTTTGCATGCACAAACAATGTAGCACCATGTCCACAGATAGAAGTTGGACAATGCTGTGTGTACAACTGATTTAATGAGACACAAAAAAGTCAAAAGTGCTAATAGACACGATATTACTTACATTTTCTCACTGTTGTGCGGGGCAGCCATCTTGGATTTTGAGGTCAGGACTGTTGAGGTTTTGCATCAGGAATCTGACTTCAGAGGGTATTCCAGTTGATATTTCCTTCTGGTAACTCGGGAATTTCCAACTTCCCAATACAAATGGAACAAACCATATCTTTGTATTAAAATTTAGTGAGATAATGGCAAATTCAGCCCCCAGCAATGTAAAATAGTGGTGATCAAACTTCAAATTAAAAGCCAGGTGTTCAGTAGTATTGTTGGCATTCCTGCTTTTGTGGTTCGACCTCACTGTGAATAAACCAGCAATTTGCCTGTATTTCTTCTAATTTTGACTTCTTTTTTCAACTGACAATGCCAAATGAGGGATGGCCATCTCTGATTCACGGCTTTGTTCTCATTAGTGCAGCTCCCTCTTTTCATTCACTCTCTAGCTTGCTCAACCACATTGCTCTCTCACTAGCTTGTTGAGCCAGGGAGGCAGAACCAACTTTCAATGCTGTGTTTACAAACACCCACCGACAAATCCTGCACAGTGTGCCTTTAATATTATTGATATATCAAATATTAGATCAAATTACACTTCATACAATACTTTGGTTTATGACTAAATACCTGAAAAACGAATAACTTTGTGTTCTGGGCTAAGTACCAAATGATGATGGAGATAGTCATCATGGCATCATAATGGTAGCATTTAGTTCAAACCTCTGATATAAGTACAGCTTCACAGACGTGCCGATGTAGCTTTAGCCTCTCGTCAATCAATCACTGTTATGTCCTTAGCTAAATCAGTCAAATGCTGACATGTGCCATCTTGTGTTCAGTTTAGATACTAAATAAAGGTCTAAATCATTGCCATCTCCCATTAAAAACACAGCTGCTGTGTGATGCAGTGCCTCTGCTGGCTTTTCCCTGAAAGTTAATGTATTTTATTATTCTTTTATGTGAGGTGGCATGTCTCTGCTATATATAGTGCTGAGAACTCAGTATAGAATACAAATAAACAAACCACAAACAAAAATTACTGTTGCATGAAAAGAAGGCACATATCTGGTATTATGTAATTTTCATATGCATATCAAATCTTAACAATTGATGCTATTATCTGTTCATGTGATTGTAGTTTAAATATGTTTTGTATTTTTCTATCTTATTCTTGTTTTTTGTGAGTTTTATGAGTGTGTTTGAGTATATAGCAGTATAGGAGACATATATCCCAGGTGTTTCTCTTTAATATTGAGTCCTCTTTTATGCTGATTTGTTCCCCCTGTTGACACTGTATCGATCGCTTCAATTGGATACACCTAAAGCCTTTTGTTTCCTAATTACCTTTCGACATTATGTGAAATGGGACGCGCGGTTGCTCCTGAATTTTTAATCTCAGTATCATTTGTCGAGTTTCCAGCGATTAACAGTCACAAAAAACTTCTCAATAACTTCATTTCAGTGCCTTTCTAATAATGTCCCTTCAAGTTATATACCCTCTTCTGGTCTTGTTCATTTACACATATCATACTCCACTGCAATGCCACTACATCTGTTTTCACCAACAAGTAGAAAAGCGGGGGAGTCACAGCCTGAGAGGATGAAAATCTGACAAGTGTTTGAAATAGAGGTTGTTTCATGTCTTCTCTGAAGTAGGAGTGATATGATCTTAAAATTGTGTTTTTTAGGAACAGGAACATGTCGGGTTAATACTTTTAAATTAGGCCTGAAAGATTTCTGGACAGTCACAGCGGCTGCCTTTTGTCGTGACTCATAATGTTCCTGGAACGATAATATCTTCATCCTCAATCTCAGCTATCTACCTGTTGAATTACAAGACCTGCTGTTGCATATTCAAGCAAATCTTTTATTTTTTTTAATCTTCCCAATCCCATTTCTTTTAAATCATTTTCCTCAGCACCTCACTCTCTGTTCCCCTTCTCCTTTTTTTCCCCCCTCCTCTCTTAATTTACTGAAAGCAGCTCCGAGTTTATGAATATTTAAAGCGGGGGCGTTATTCACAAAATTTAATACTGCCTACATTCACATCCTCCTGGAGGATTTTTGAAGGCTTTGCTTATGAATCAAGCGGAGACGTGTAAACTGTTGTTCTTACAGTGAGCTCGCTCCTCTGCTTCTGCCATGCCCGTGTTTAAAATACGCCTGCTTGCTGTTCCTGCAATCCCTGAGAGCAGGAGAAGGCTCACCTGCATAGACAGAACACATGCTTTATTCAGGTGATGGATCATTCATTTGATGCTCCTGGCTCAAGTGGATGCAGCTGAGTCATTCGTCTCAGGTAGAAGGGGAGGGGTGGGGGGGTGGAGGCATAAATTAGAGCGGCGGGTCTAGTGACGGGCACTGGAGGGACTCTGGGTAGGTGGCCAATCAGCAGCTTTGTTACCCCTGAAATCAGAAAGCACAGGAACATCATAGTCGCTTTGGTCATCTCGGTGAATGAGGCGCCCCTCTCTCTTTTCTCCCCCCCCCCCCCCCCCTCTCTCTCATTTTGCACAAACTACACAGTCAGCAGCCAGCAACTCACACAGTGATTTTTTTCTGCTAAATGCTTATCTGTGCAGAGGGCCTTTGGCTGGCTCATTTACTTTTGCTTGCCCAAAAATATTTGCATCCAGAGTTGTTAAAGCATCAATTTGGCAAACCTTCCTGTTGTTTATCTCAGTAGGTAGCATCACATTCTAAGATTATTTAATTATTTAAGTGTTTGATTTCTGCTTCTTTTGTTTCCTATTAATTCACATTCCTCCCTATTTTCTTTTTTTTGTGTGTGTGTGTGTGCACAGAGAAAGTGTTTGGAGAGTTTCTGAGCTGGGAGCTGGAGGAGGCACTGTCTCACCTGCCACTAAAGCCTGGCCAGGCTGTGACGCTGACCGTCAGCATCAAAGTCAAGCTGGACTTCTCTGGTCAGGAGAACCTGCTGCAGGACCTCAACGATGGTGAGTGGACACATTACACATCACATTAGAATCCTGGTGGAGCTCAAAGCATGCAGCATACTGTATGACAATGGTAAATTATACTCTATATGTATGTAATGTAATAGCACATTACATATATAGTAATTATTGCATAATGAGACAATATGAATTCCCCATCCACTCAAAAATGTGTTTTACGTCTCGTTCCTTCACTCAGATATTTGATCTTCACCGTGCAAAGTATCTTAATAAATAACTTAATAAATTAAATTATATCAGACAAAATTAGTTTTTATTATCAATCTATTTTTACATGTCTTTAACAGCCTGTAACATAATTCATTTAAAGGTATCACATCTTTCTACAAATAATAAATACCTGTTGTTAAATTGCATTATGTAGAATTTCATTATTTGATGTTTAATCATATTCTATCCCATCTCAAAGTTTGTACCTCTCACATCTTGTCAAATTATACAAAATATCAATTGCTACTAGTGCTGGGTATTGTTTAAAAAATGATGATACCAGTACCAATCCAATCACCCTTAAAGTGATACTGATACCAATTGAGTACTTCATTCAGTACCCATCATGTGAATAGAAGCATTACATTACATAAAATGCCACCACTCCTCCACATCTAAATGATTAGATTTTTACATATTTTGTTATTCATATTTATTAAACACAAAATACTCAAAATCAGTAGATCGTCAAATAGTCAGATTTTTCTAGCTCTGGGTCAATAACTTATAGGTATCGAGTACTGATACTCAGCCATAATTACTACAAAACCAAAGAGAAATACTGTATAAACACTATATATACATTTGTTTTGCTTCAAAAGCATTTATTTGCCAGCAGGTTAGTTCTGGTTTATTAGGGTTAGATTACATTTAACTGTAAATATAAGATAAGATATTCCTTTATTAGTCCCATGATGGGGAACATTGCAATATACTGATTGTCTGAATGGGGTGGACTTTATATTATAAACACAACACAGTATAACAAATATAATTTGCCTTTAAATTGATCAACATGCCTCCAAAACAGAAAGTGAACATTCTAATCTCAATGAAGGAAGGATTTATTTTAGGGCTTTAGCTAGGCAGACCTAACGAAGCGGTAACAGACTGTACCGTCCTTCATTAGGCAGAGATTTCTCCCTGTATTTATCTTGAAGTGGATTATAGAAGAATTTTCACATCATTATGCAAAGTGTAATGCAAAAAAAAAATGGTGTAAATTTAGCGCTGTACACGGAGCGCTCCTTGTTACACTTTAGTTCCAGAGAATCTGCCTTATTTAAGATTCAATAGTAATAGGAGTGGGGTCATGAGGTCTCTACACCTCCATTTCTCCTCTAGCTTCTGGCTTCCTCACTTCAACAGTCGGATATCCTCTCCTCTAATTCTTATTCCTGGTTTTGAGAAAGAGAAAAAGAAAAAAAAAAGTCTGATCTTCTCCCCTAGCTCGCAGCTCGGCTCTCTCTCTCATACTGTAGTTAATGCTCAGCCTCCTTTCTTTCCTGTCTCGCTCCTGACCTCTCTACCTCCTTCTTCAGACTATCGAACCCTCTTCACCACAGACACTACTAGCTGATAAATATTAATGAGAGATCAATATGGACTGGCTACCGCGCCCCGCAGAGACTTTACTCTGTGTGTGTTTATATGCGTGTGGACTCGGGACGACTGAGAGAAGTAAACACATGCGACGCTGCGTGTTTATCTCAGCCTCGGTGCCATTCCTCCTCATGAGGTCATTTAAGCGATACTATTCCAATGTTTTAATTAGCTGAGCAATAATTGAGGCCCTGAATTAAGCAGATAAGACATGGTCCAAAACAACGGCTCTGGATGCAGTTATTACGGTGACATTATGGGATGTAGTTTTTTTGCTAAACACATTTGATTCTATCTAACTCTCTCATATATTAACATAATCACATTAATGTTGTGTTAATATACTGATGAACACATTTGCATAAAACCAGTCGTTTGCCGTTGCGTTAAGTCTGTGCTCCTATGTGCTGGAAGATTACTTTGCTGTTTAAACTGTAAAATCTTATTTATTTAAGGCAAAAATGTTGAACTGTTAAACAGTACTGCTTCCCACCTCATGTGTTCACGTACATTTTTGTACAATTAGTGTATAGTAACTTTGTCATAGGCAACAGCATAATAAGCTTAACCAGGTTTCCCAACCGGAGAGACTTTTGGAATAGTTTGACATTTTGGGGAATGTGCTTATTTGCTTTCTCGTCAAGAGTGAGATAAAAACTATTTCTTAGCAAGGCGCAGTCACTTCCTGGGGTCTTGTCATCACAGTGAGGTTGCCGAGCAACCGTCTGATACTCCAGACTCCCAACTATTCCTTTAATCTAGGAAACTGTGCAACTGCTGTTTTGTGAAGCCCGGACCAGTTTCCATCAGCTTGCGATGTTTCCGGTTTAAAGGACAGCCAGCTTTTGTGCAAAGTAAAAAAAATACACCTAATAGCACTTCTAAAGCTCGCTAATTAACACTTTGTACAGTAGCTTGTTTGTTTAATCTGTGCATCAGCAAATGATATAAAACTAGCAAATACCCAATACACCCCTCCCCCTCCCCCCATACCTTTTGGATGGTGGATATGTTGAAACAATCACATCCACTCCTTTTTCATCCTTTTTCACTCTTTTTTCTTTCAGAAGAGACTGTCTGAAAATATGCACCATTATCCCCGTATTTAAACAACATTTTATCACATCTCCCCTGTACAACAGTGTATTAGGGCCAATATGGGGGTTAATATTTCTTTAAAGAGATTAAAGTCCCAAATTTATGAGAAAAACTTGGCTATTCTCTGATATTATAAAGTCACAAATTTGTGAGATAAAAACAAGGTTAGGGTTGGATACACTTGGATATTCTCTGACTCTATAAAGTTGCAAATTTGCAAGAAAATAAATCACAACTTTTATTTGTGACTTTAATAATGTCAGAGAACATTACATATATGGTCTTAACACGCCGTCGTACCCGGTGATTTCGTACATGGTCAGTAAACACTTAGAAACCAGCTCCAAGCAACCATAAATTGAGCTTGACTGGGAGTCATGCGCCAGAACTGTTTCTTGTTGACTAGCAGCTTAGCACAGTCCAGGCTAGCTGTTCCCATGGTTGGCTAATGCTCAAATATAAGAGTGATACTGATCCTCTTATCAGAACAGATACATTAAGTTGAATGTGGCTTCAAAGTTTTTCACTGATCTCTGAAAAGTTGTAGGATGATTGGTATAAATAGGGCAAAAGGCAATATAGGCGCTATGGCAGGTTGCTAATGAAAGGGAGAGATCAACATCTTGAAAAGAAATATCCTTAAAGGAATAGTTGGACATTTTGGAAGTGTATACTCAGCTAAGCGAATCACCTGCTGACTCAAGTTGTTTATATATTTATCACACCGACATGAAAGTGGTTTTGATCCTTTTATCAAACTCTCGGAAAGAAAGCGAAGTGTCATTTCCCAAAATGTCTCATCATTCCTGTGAAGTAGTGGACTGTTGTAGTCCAACCTGTTGCTATTAACAGTAGTTATAATAACAAATCAAATTTTAGTGAGACATTGAAATGTGGAAATGTTCCAAGTTTTTTGACCATTAATTTCATTATTTAGCTGAAAATAAATATCCAATGCCCATGCTAGCACCAGTTAGGTTAATATAATCAGTAGTGGGTGAAAATCGTGGTTTGACTTAACATCAGCCGGCCCTGACACCGCATGCAAAATCTGAAGATGACTGTGAATATGTGGACAAATATGAATACGTTGCATATTAATGAATTTCTCCACCTTGCTCAGGCGAAAAAGGTCTTCATGTGCACTCTTTCTCAGTCTCTCTCTCTCTCTTTTTACACCTTCTCTCCCATCCTCTCTTTCCAGCTCCATAGCTTGAGGATAAATGATGGCTCACAGCTCGGGTAGTGTGTGTTGGAGCCTCTCTGATGTGTATACTGCCGGTACATTGTGTTAACATCAGCACTTCTCTGTATTAAATATAACTGTGAGCTCAGATGTCTAGCAGCCCTCATATGACTAAGGCCTTTTACCGTATTGGAAGTGGGAATTATTTTGTACCTGATTCACACCTGTCAGTGTTGAGTGATATTATATATCACCAGTGGAGTTTATTTTTTGAACTTATTTCTCTCATGCTTTTAAATGATTAGCATCTATTTATATTTATATGCACATTTGTGTAGGAGGGTCGGTCCATCAGCCTGATCTGTGATGTTGTCTGGCAGTCCTGCACTAAATGTCCTCTGTGTGTTAAAACAGTTCACAGGGAACATTCAGAGCAGACCGAGCCTCACTGATTTATCCACTGATGAGTTTATCCCTCACTTTGAGTCCAGCTCGAGACCAGAACACTATAACTCAGGATCAGATGGGAGTGATGTCATCACTCAGGGCTAATTGGCCTTGACTCGCAGCAAGCTTTATCGTGTTAAATGGCGTGAGTGTCATACCTGACAGTGCTACCGCCAACTTAATGTTAGGAGTTGTCTTTGAAGAGTGGTGCGGCAGCCACACCCCAACCACCCAGCCTGCCCCTTCGTACCACACTAAATGTCTGCATCCGCAAAAATAGTAACAAGACAAAAACACAAATTATGCTGGAAAGTTGCCCACTAGCAAAGTGAATGAAAGGAGCCAGAGAGGGAGATTCATTCAGAAGCTGTGCTGGAATAAGTAGGTAGGTGCTGTCTCCATGTTCTTTCATCGTTTGTCCTCAGTTGACATCAGTGAGAGAATGCACTGCTGTCCTACCGGTCCCCAAGAAAGCCCTTTTCAAGTCATAGTATTTAACACATTCATGTTAGATTTGACTACTTTTCTGTTAAGTGATACAACAGTTGTTCAACCTTTGGCCTGTTAAAAGCTTTTCTATTTAATGTTCCAAACTAGGGATGCACCGATCCAAGAGTCAGATAATGGGGCTGATCCATGGGGCTGATGTATTCACTTCAATTCTATGTTAGTTAGTTAAGCTACTTGTCTATTCTCAGTTTTAGCTGATATATTTTATATTGGAGTTTGAAATCCTCTTTGCACTACAAGTTTACAATGTTTATTTTAAATACTGTTCCAAGTTGCTACCAGTGCACAATTATTTTTTATTTGAATATTAAATGATAATTCAGTACATTTATATTTATGTGTTAATTTGTTACATTTTGTTTTACAAAGTTAGGAAATAATATTTAAGTCAAGCCTGATGCCTTCAGTCTTTTCTACACAGCGAGGTATACAGTTTATTAATTCAACCAGCCGATATGCATGCCCAGGTATTGTTATCCAGACTGATAAAGTTGGATTAGTGCATCCCTATTCCAAACATGTGTAGTCTGAGGGATAAATATCCCTGTTCATGTGAAAACTCAGTACTGATTTAGTACTGACCAAAATGTTGTACAGGGTAAAAAACTCTCCGGTGTTGAAGTTGGGCTTTGTTCTGGTTAGATTGCTATTGGCTGACTGATATATCAGTGTATTTTGGTTGGGCTCAAATGAATTAGATTGCATCTGCATTTCATCCAGACAATCCAGTGCTTGCATTGTAAATGAGGCCCATATTTTGCAAAACTCATATCTGGTTGCTGGTGTTCAGACATTTAACAACATTTAACATTTGGGAACATTGGCTTCTATTGCTAAATGAAAAAAGGATTTCATAAGGTATCACAAAATGTTTGGGTGTTGGCACTAAAAACTCAGGCTTCAAATTGGCACAGGTATCATACAATTTCAAACAATACCAAGCTCTAGTTTCAAAGGAGATGGTGTTCTTCCAGTTCTACAGTTTGTTGGATATAAAAGAAGAAGAACTGGGCAGTTACTGATACCTGAACTGCTGAGCAGACAGAGTGCAATCCACAGAAGCCCTTATGTAAACCTCATTAAGAGAATATCAATAGAAAACAAGCTGGCCTGTTTGATAGGCTATCTCTGAAAAACAACAGTGTACAAACGCTTCTAATCTCAGACAATGTATGGAGGTCCTATTTGTTGGTGAAAACCACAGCAATGTTGGGAAGCCATAGTTTTCTAGCTGATTTGTGGAGTAATTGACATGTTTTATTAAGAAAATAAATAGTCATAGTTTAGACAACTCAAGTTAAACACCTTGTGAATGACTGCACATCAGACATTAGTCACTGCTGTTAAAACAAAGCAGCTGTTTGTAGATGATCTCCCTCTGCCTTTTAATGGAGCATCCAGACTGACTGGAATGGCTCTCAGTAATGACTGTAATCATTTGTTCTTTGTATATTACCTAACCGATATCTGCTCATCATCTAAGCCCCGTCCCTCCCTCCCTCCCTCCCTCCCTCTCTCTGCAAGACTGATAGAAGCGTAATGATGTTCTTACAGATCCAGCGTGGCGTGTCAGCTCAGAACATTGTGGTTTCTGAAGTGGCACTGGAATATTTTACTGTAATATATATTCTGAGTAGGACTAATAGCGTTTTTGAAAGCTACGCAATCTGTCAAAGTGGTCCTCCTAAGATTGTCCATCTTTAGCCGATAGTTAAATGAGGCTTGTGTAAAGCACTGTTTGACGTTTGTTGTATTTGCCATTTTTCATGATTCTCTTCCCTGAACAGGATATTGAAGGAGGTTATGATGTTTACACCATTCCAGGTCATATTTTCCATATTTATTAGACGTATCCATCTTCCAAGAAGAAAGGCTTGTAAATAAGCGAGCAACTGACAACGCTGAGATCCACAGTTATCTCACGGACATTCAGATCTAGGATAATAATATCATAATTATTTCATAAGTGACACTCCCAATCTCTGCTGTTCTACTTAAGCACAGGCAGTGAGGAGGCCGCTGATAGAAACACTGAGTCCACCAGATTCTCCCCTAGGCTGTCAGACCGAGAACGAGACAGATACTGATTGGAGGGAAGGTGTAAAGGAGGGGATGATTGTGAGCAACGCCATCGTTAATCACGCCACCCATTACTCATACTGTCTTTGTGCCACAGGACATAACGAGTCATGTGCATCTCCCGAAACAGACCGCGTACCAGAAATGGAGTCCGTAGAGTCTCAATGTGTTTCTGCCTGTATTTCTGGTTGTTCTATTCCCTGCCACCTTAGGTCTACGTCTCCATGCACGTCTAATCTGTCGAACAGTAGGATAGAAAGAAGCAAGAGGAGATTGCCTCTCAGCAGAGGAGTGACAACAGCTGACAGTGACAAATTTCACTCAGTTAAGGCCCATGAAACAGTGTGTGATTTTGGGCTGTTCCAGACAAAGGTTAACAATCATGATAGATACGGGTTGCAGTCTTTAGTCGTCAGTCGTGGTTGTTCACCCCAGATCACACTGAGCTGGTCTCTGTTGATCTATTTAGAGCTTTGGCCGACCAAAGATGATTTAACAACATAAATATTGCAGAATACATGGCCGTATTGTAGACACTATGTGGCATGTAGTCATTTTGCACATTGTATTGGGAATTAAGCTGCTTGGATGACTAATGCTCAAATCATGGGTTGATCTACAGCAGGCAGCTTGTCAACAAGAAATTGCAGAGATTTAAAAAGTCTTTTTTTTTGTGATATTGGAAATGTTGTTGTTTTTTGCTGAGGCAGTGTTGGATGTCACGAATTACTGCAGTAGCTCATTGGAGAAATGGTATAAACAATATAAAGCGGCATAATAAATTGCTGCTCTTGGGTTTTGTGAAACTTAAGTGCTGCCATTACAATCATAGGTATAATGAGCTCTTTTCATTATTGCTCAATCAGATTGAAATTGTATTATAAAAAACGAAACTGGGGCAACTGTAAAGTTTTCGAGCTGGTCGCCATTAATTGTAAGATTAGTGGTTTAATCTCCAGTTTCTTCTGTCCACAGGTCAAAGTGTCCTTGAGCAAAACCCTGAACCCCAAATTGCTCCCAGTGATGTCCATGTAGGAGAATTTAAGTTGCCTTTGGTGGAAAGACGAAAGGCGAAATGAGAAATGTCCTCAATAATTACTCATGATTTTCTCACATATAAGCTATATTAGACACAAGGGCAGAAGAGTTCTGACTCTTTCAACAGAAGGCTGGTAATAACAGAAGTGTTTCTTGTTTTTTTAAGTACAGATCAGCTTTGTTAGCCTCCACTGAAGAACCAGGCCTTTATTTCAAAGTAATTATGACAGAAAAAACAACACATACCGATGACGACAGAGCCCAAAACAGCTGCATGTTTCAGTACATTGCTGTTAATTTGATAGAAGGAATGTGCAAAAAGTAATCTGGGATTCATGAATTTATGTGACTCAGCACACTAGAGGGAAAAAGTATAGTCTGTTCTTTTCTTTATGTTCTTTATTACTAGAGATGAGCATTTACTTATAATTTCCCCTGTTTTATGGTTTATTATTTTAGTGAGCCCTCTTGTTTTCTGATCCACTTTGCTGCATTAATTTGCTGTTGCAGCTCTTTGCTGTTAGTGCAAACTCAACACTTTTTTTCCATGTTGACATAGTCGTGCTGTTGCTTTTTCTAACAGAAACACTCTTCCACTTGGTTCTATTTCACCAGTCTTGCGTGTAGTTTGATCGTCTGCATTCGCCTGTCTGTCTGTGTTGAGTCAAATTTCTGGAGCTGCAGCAAAGCACAGTAATTTCCCTCCTCTGAGGGGAAATTGTGGGGCTTTGCAATCCGCTGACGTCAGAGAGCGATACGGCTGATTTGACGTCAGAGGGGTGGGCTCAGGGCGTCGTTTTTTGGAGTATTGTCTGAGTGGGTTGAAAGCTGCAGCCCCCGCGGTGGTGCCGAACACAGCTGCTGATAGTGCAGCTGCTCCTGTGTCCACACTGCTTCTCTCAAGGTCAGGAATGTAAAAAAAAATCATTCATTTATTCCTCACATGCTCGTAGTAGTACCATGAACCCTCAGATTTGATATTGTTTCAGAATATGAAAAAAAAAACTCTTCTTTGCACTGCAGAAAGCAAGGAAGTGTTTGCTATCTAGCAGCACAAACTAACCACAGTAATTCATCTACATCAGTGAGGGAAGACAGAATAATTAGCAGCTCTCATTATAACGCAAAACTTCAGCATCCAAAATGAGCATTAAGGTGAATCTATGCCTCTCTGAACATTCTAACCTTTATGAAGGTAATGGTTTATTGCAGGGCTAGAGTATGTTAGTTTTGGAAAACTTCCATTTGAGAGTATGCATCCCAGCTATAGATTACTGAAAAGAAAGATCTGCCCGAAAACAATCTAAACTCTGCTCAAAAACAAATTATTTGATATGTGTGTTTGTAATTTTGATAGGTTCACATGCAGTATTGGATATAGAAGGTGGGACATCATATCGAGATATTTCCAATATATTGGTACCTTTGATTGAGAACCATTAAGGACTCACTGCTTTCTACAACTACAGTTTTTCAGTTATATTCAATGATTATTTATCAGGTGAAACTTTAAAACATGTAGACACCAATTTCTCCTTCACCAACAGTCGAAGTATGTAGTCAGCTGCGAGCTAAGAAGGTTGTAATCACATGACATTACCAGAGTCATGTCTTTTCTTTTTTTTTTAGAAATTGGTTTGCTTCCTAATTGAATATACATACATTCTTACTTTTTTAATAGAAGTCCAGGTCTGTTTCCTGGAGCTCATCAAGTAATTCTGAGCAACATGGTCATTCTGGGAAATGTAGGAATTCACTAACTGAAGACAAAAAAAGAAGTGCATAAAAGGAAAGCGGGGATAACTAAAGCAATTCATCACAAAATAGCTGTTATACACCCAAGACATGTTGATATTTAACAATGTGAGCCCCCCCGCTCGTTTTTACTAATAGCCCCTGCTTCTTTTGCTGACTGTGTGATGCTCTGATGTCTTTTCAGATGGGATCAGCGTGACGGGTTTGCCAATCTCCAGTCCGCTACGCCAAGTCCTCAAACCCAGGTCCGAGACCAAGCCGATCAGCAGCGAGGCCGGCAAAGCAGAGTACAGCCACATTAAGGTAAACAGAAACAGTAGCCTCTGTGAAGATGAGCTCTGTTGTTTTGCTTGCAATAAAGAAGCAAGCAGCTGTTTTTTCATTGTTTTGCTTTATTTGTGTTTACTGGCTTGTAGCATAGATTTGGGACAATGCATAATGAGCATCTCAGGTTGGGATATTTACCTCTTGCTCTCTCTTTAACTCCAGTAATGTTATATACAGTATCTGCACATCTTTGCACAAAATGAAGTAAAACTATAGAATTAATTAACACCAACCGACAGCTTTTGATATGCGCCCATAGAGAGGAGTTTATTTGGTCGGCGTCTCACCATGGCAGATCGCACTCTGCTCTTTGAATGAGGACTCAGAGCTCCAACATGGGCATAGAAATGAGAGGAAACTGTTTACAGGGGTTTTTGTATGAGAGTGCAAAGGGGAGAAAAAAAAAGGCGGTGTGACAGGAAAGGAAAAGAGGCTAGATGGAGACAGGCAGAATGAGAATGAACTAGATTGAGCTGATCAGCAGGGGAGAAGGTTTTCGTCTCGACTCGCAGACGTCTGAGAGGAAGAAATGGGCGGGGCTGACTTTAGTCTACCCGCTGAGGGTCACGCCACCTGCTAGTTCGGCGGCTGCGTCCGTCTTACCTTTTTTAAAAACAAGAAGAACCTTTTTTCCTGTCTTTCGGTGAATCATCAGGACAGGAAACATCGATGTCAAATGTTCGGATGTGCTTCAAGACAGAAGGAAAGTAAACTTCTCTGACGTTCTTTAGGAAAGTTTGACAGGAGTTTGACTAAGAGAGGAAATACAGGAAGATGTTTCTTGTTTGTGGTCAAAGAATGCTCCATCACTCAAGTTTTGACAGAAAACTGTTGATTAGAGAAGGCAAATTCTGACTTATTATGACTTACACAATGACATCAGTTAGCAACCTACATTTCTCATAGTGTATCAAGAAGATGACCACAATCATGTTACTATATTGGCCCAAATATAAGAGTGTACCAGTGTAACCAGCTCCCACAGCAAGCTTTCCATTGTGGGTTGTTTGTAGCTTCAGTGTTGCTATGTTAGCAAATGTCTTCAAGTGTGTTTACATTGAGTCTTTTAGGGTTAGTTAGTCTTTAAAGTGTTTGGTTAACTCAGTTTAACCAGCATGAGTTTCTGCAGGCCTGTGCAACCTGTTCCTCTGCCACCAAAGGGAACTAGATTGATTACAAGTGAAGCGAAGAGTCCAAAGTGTCTCCCGGTGTGTCTTAACTGCAGAAACACACCACAGACTGAATCACCTCTCAAGCAGCCAAGAAGTACTGCTGTAACAAATGATAGCCAACGAAAAAAAAGGACAGTCAGTCTGAAAAATGCTAACTGCCGGAGAAAATGATTTTGACGGCTTTGAAGAGCTTGAGAGTAGAGTGTGCGAGCGTGATAGACAAGCTGCACAAATGTGAGATTTACTCTCTGCTTTAATGGTTTTATTTCACTTTTATGAGAAAACGCCTTCAAGGATATGGACTCTCATCTCCTTGGATTAATAGTGTCTCTGGGAAAGTTTCCCAACAGGACTGGTGTGGTGTTCTATCTTTAAAGTGACTTCTGCCAAAGATTCTGCTGTACAAAAAAACTACTAACTGTATCTGTTTACATCACAAAAATATTTGAATTGGGATACTTGAAAGAGGGCAGGGCCTACTAAGGAATTTGAAATTATTTCTTTTTTTTTTTTAGCTGCCAGCAAAATAAAATAAAAAAACAGTAATCTAAATATAATCTAGATCCAAATAATAAATCAGTGTTAACCCCGACCCAAAAAACCCCCACTATTTATATTTGAGCCGCACCTCCACCAAAAGGTTTGAACAGTGGATAAACACAGTCTGATTAAATAATTGAGCCATATTGCATGACTTCTGTTTAACAGCTAAACATGAATGTGTAGTTGGCCTGTTCAGTTACGTAATGTTAAGTGCTTTCAGCTATTTTAATAAAAGGAGGTTGTGCATGCAATGGGAGGGGATCCAGATGAAAACAAAGCTGAAGTGTCAACAGAAAACAATAAGAAGGCTTTTAACAGCAATCTGGAACATTTTCAGTTCCTGTGAAGTCGTGCAAGTGCCAGGCTGCAGTGTTTGGGCCATTAGGTAAAAATAACAGTCAAGATTTATCCGACTCTCCAACAAAAGCTGGTGATGAAAAGTTAACTAGGATGAACTTAAAACAATAAATGTCTTGGGTAATATATTCGTATTGTTTTATGTCCCGTCTCTACTGACTGCAAGTCTTACTCATGCTGCACGGCATCACTGCTAGTGGAGTGAGCAATTCATTTCCCTTTGGATTCATTGCATAACCTGTTAGATATCCAGTACCTATGCAGTAAGGGTGTGTGTGGTGGTGGGGGGGGGGCCTTGTTAAAGACAAGCTGGGCATTTTAATCGGTGGTTAGGCTTATTAGAAGCAAGAGTTTGACTGGCAGCTTTGAGTTTTAGAGCAGATATAATGTTAGAACCTCGGTTAAAGTAAAGCCAATTAAATAAGGATTCTCACCTTGCTAGAACTTGATGTCAAACTTAAAGCAGCTTGTAAAGACATGAGCTCATCCTTTTGATATTTGGAGATGTACAGTTAGACATACTGTAAGTATGATTCACTTCACTGTGCACTCAACAAAAGCTTGTGCACTGACTTGTCCCCATACATTAGTGAATTTATTCCCGCTTTCCAGCTGCATGACTCATCGCTGTTGCTGTATTGTGTTCAGCAGTTTGGCTCAAACTCTCAGCAGGCAGGTGATGCATGATGACGTACAAGAGGTGGACAGGTACAACATTGTTCAACATACATCCAAACAAAGTTAGTCACACAAAAACTTGGATGATGTTTTTCTTTAAGGAAAAGTTTGGACTGATAAGAGAAAGCTTGGTCTATTTTCATAAAACGATACAGGAATCAAGCTTGGAGAATATCTCATATGTCATTTTATGCTTTTTTTACGCAAGTTTTCATTGTTGGTGTAAGCACTAATACGAGCGAGACCTTTTATCATCAGAAATGTAATTGATTACGATTACATTATCTATTAGTATTCCTATGAATGACATAGATATTGGACGATTCCTCACCTCTGGATTCATGTTGAATGCCAACAATCACTGCCAATCCAGCAAGTAGTGTTCCCTTCATGTAGCGAGGTAGAAAGTAAGCGGGGTGTCGGGGCGGGAGTTGTGTGCGCACATCCAAATTTCTTGCAGAGTTCACATTCGTATCAAAGACTCAATGACTGTTTGTCTTTTTATTAACTGTAACCACTATCTCTCCCTAATCACCATCTTACTCTAACCTTAACCAAGTATGTAGCCCTACTCATACCTTAACTCAGAGGTGTCAAACTCATTTTCATTCAAGGGCCACATACAGACCAATTTGATCTCATGTGGGCCGGATCATTAAAAAGATGGAGGGAAGAAGGAAGGCAGGAAGGAAATATGAAGGGAAGGAAGGAAAGACAGGCAAAAGGAAGGAGGGAAGAAAGGTAGGAAAGACATATGGAAAGAAAGAAGGAAGGAAGAAAGAGAGGAAGGACAGATGGAAGAAAGGGAGGAAGGACAGAAGGAATAAAGGGAGGAAGGACAGGAGGAAGAAAGAAAGGAAGGAAGGAACAAAGAAAGGATAAAAGTAAGGTAGGAAGGACAGATGGAAGGAAGGAAGGAAGGAAGGAAGGAACAAAGAAAGGAAAATAGGAAGGTAGGAAGGAAGGAAGGAATGAAGAAAGGATAAAGGAAGGTAGGAAGGACAGATGGAAGAAAGAAAGGAAGGAAGGAACAAAGAAAGGATAAAAGGAAGGTAGGAAGGACAGATGGAAGGAAGAAAGGAAGGAAGGAACAAAGAAAGGAAAATAGGAAGGTAGGAAGGAACAAATAAAGGATAAAGGAAGGTAGGAAGGAAAGTGGGCCGGATTGGACCCCTCGGTGGGCCGGATCTGGCCCACGGGCCACATGTTTGACACCCCTGCCTTAACTCATTGGCTGCCATTGACGTCTATAGACGTCAATCTGATTACAACCGTTCACTGCCATTGACATCAATTATGTTTTTCTCCTTCTTTTGGTACCTTCGGTGTTTACATAGTCATAGAACACAATATTCTGTGGGTCTTGAAAGATCAGTCAAAATGCTGGCAGTATGGGGCTCTGCTCTGAAAATGGTTGGCAGCCAATGAGTTAAGCATACTTTATTTTCTGTAATCACCATCTTAACCAAGTATGTTACGCTATTCATACCTCAACCATACTGTACTTTACTTGCCATAATCTCCATCTTACGCTGACCTTAACCAATTATGTTACCCTACTCATACCTTAAGCATACTTTATTTGCTGTAATCACCATCTTACCCTAACCTTAACTAAGTATACAACCCTACTCATACCTTAAGCATACTTTATTTGCTGTAATCACCATCTTACCCTTACCTTAACTAAGTATACAACCCTACTCATACCTTAAGCATACTTTATTTGCTGTAATCACCATCTTACCCTAACCTGAACCATGTGTAGATATATAGAAAGCATTTTGACTGGCGATAGTGTTGTTACTGGAAGGCTGCTGAACCATTAGTGCCAGCGATGCCTTCCCTCCATATTTCTTCATTACCTTACTTGTCTGTATCTTCTCTATTTGTACCGGTAGACAAGCATCGACCCACATTCATGTGCAAAGGCAACAACGAAAAACTTTTTCACAATACAGATGCTTTAAAAGTTGCTCAGTAACAAGCTGATCTTCCCAATTCTGTAACAGGAAGCACAGATGTCTTATATCTTGCCTTACTTTGCTTATTGCTATCTGCTTGAGGTATATCTCTGCACATACGGGTGTGATTTTTTAATAGGCACACTGATAGTGTTATGCGGACCCTGATTTGTCAGGGTGCGTGTGTGATTGAATGAGAGAATTTGTATTAGCTGTTAATAACTGTTTTTGGCCAGGAGAATGAGTGGACAGATGCACAGGAAATTGAAAACCTTCTAGCCAAACTAACTGGTAATGAAGCAGGGTTTTCCCTGCATATCTAATCTCAGGTGGGCCCATTAAGCGTTGGACATTAACCATATAAAACAAAATTGTTTTAGTATTGTTTTTGCCTAAGTTTCATTACTACTGTACTAAATTCTATACTTTTGTCAGTACATTGTTTCCACCCCTTGCTTAATATATGTGATGTGTGAGTATATATTTGCTGCTATTTTGCCATTGGCTTTCACTGGTGTGTATACTTGAGCTTGCACACTATGAGTAAGTAAAGTGCAATCGATCACCACTGATCTGTAATCAGCACAGGAGGAGTCAACATGTTAATCTCACTGACCTTTCATCGCTCAATCTTACCCCCCGTTTTTCAATCCTCCCACCAAATTACGAACGCCTGCGGACTTGAAAAATGTGTACGCTGTCAGGGTGGGACGGATCCATCGCAGGTGAAGGAGGTCTGGCCCGCTCAGACGTGTTGGTTTTGCCGATTATTTACACATTTTCAATGACTCATCCCGTCAGGAAAGTGAGGGCGCTTCCACAACTTGGTTTCTTTGACACTGTCAATTACTGCTCTCACCTCATCACTGCAGCTTTATGTCTCATTCCACCTGCCCGTCTTCAGCGGGAGCACATCCTCTGCTCACCTCTCGCAGCTCTGCTACACTTTGATGGTGTCTTCAGTGAGTGCTGTGCCTTTGCAAGGTTTTTCCACACAGGCCCACTTGCCCACTAGATCAGAGTTTTACTGGCCCCTTGTGTATTTTCACTGACCAGGCAGCCAAAAAAAGATAATTTCAGTGATTTGTTAGACATAATATTTACAGCAGTAAAGATCCCTTTTGATTTGGTTGTTAATCTTTAGTTATTGATGTGTGAAGTTGATATAGTACACAAATATATAAAACTGGACACATATTGGAACAGTAGATGAATGATGTATAATTGTAGGTCTCTCCATATTTTGTGTAAAGCCAAATATATGGAATACAAAGGTAGAAGAGAACACAGCTCATGATATTTCAGAGAACTAATTAACATCAACAACATTAACATTAATAATTAAATACATGCAGAGAGATCTGCAGAAGTATCCTAGTACTTGTTTGTGTTCACTCTGGCTCAGTTACTTTCGGTTTAAACCTGCATTAACCACAGTTCAACAAACAGCAGCTGTTATATCTCTACAGTAGGAGAGATTTCTGCAGTAGATGTTTGACAAAGCTGTCAGGAGCCACAGAGATGAAGCTATGCCTCAGTAATGTCATATAAAAACACACAGTGATGATCGACAGCAAGCATTTCATTTGGTTTTAACCTAACTGTTGTATGTTGTCATTCATAAACCTTGAGATTAACACTTAAACAGAGAGCTGTGAGGATGATAAGCAGATAGCCAGTTAGCCGGAAAACTGTATAAAACATACCATAGTAGCTTTCCACCTAGGAGAGGAGGACATTTTTTTAAAATACCAGTGTTATACCGTATTTGGTGACCCATCAGATTCTCCAGAGGTTAGCAGCATTCCCTACTTGTATTCATTTCATCACTCACATCTTGAAAATTATTTAAAAATGCCAATTAACTTAGTGCTACATAAACCTTTACTGGCCCTGGATCATTGGACCGTGGGTTATGTCGAACCTTTCTTCGTCATATCTGTATATCCGCAAATCTCTGCTGAGATTGCTCCAGAGAATCTATCCATGTGACTGAAACAGCAGCAGTTGCAGGGGTTTATGGGGATTTTGGACCCCCGACTCCATCTGCTGTGGATTAATGTGAGTTTACTGGAAGTAAGAGAACAGAAGAGGATACAGTATTCCCACCTTTGTGATCTGATCACTATAATTCTGACCGCTGCACAGTCCTGCTCGTTCACTTTGGCCTTCCTGTGAACCCATCTATGCTGCACAGATGTCATCAAGGCTATTTCAACTGAAGCTATGATACTGAAATATGGAGGCCCCTCAGATACGCCCACCAGTTATCTTCAAAACACCAAATGTTGAGTGTTGCCAAGATGCACCTATAGTGCAGTTTTACTTTTCCAGCCCATATTATTGCAACATACAGACGGCTGTTAGAATAGAGATATATCTGTTACTCTGAAGGAAAAGCTCAGAAAGAGGGAGAGAGAGAGAGAGAGAGGCCGTTACTGTGCTTCCTCCAGCTAGGATCAGGGGTCTCGGAGTGCACCATTTTCTATATGACGAGCACCTATTAACCCAGCCAAATATGAAATGAAATAGTCCCATTTCAGGTGGTCGTTTGTAAGATATCACTGCAGTAATATCTCTGACAGTGGCTTTCAAAGTGGGATGCTGAGATGCTCAGAGGTCCTTCAGTTGGTTATAGTATACCCCTCAAATTTTTGTTTTTGGCATTTTTGATAGAGATACTTAGTAAGATTGAAAATTAAGTCCCTTTGGAAAATCTCTGTAGCAGGGATTGTTCCATTCATGTTCATTTTTAATTCACATAGAAAAAAAACAAGTCAAATAGGTTTATAGTATATTTGTTATATTTGGTGTCAGATAACATAACATGGCAGTGCTGTGTGTTTTTTTTGGTTTTATTTTGATTTGTGATTGCTGTATATTGCTGTATGTTTGCAAAGATATTCATTTTAAACATGGCGGAGAAAAAAAAGGACAATTGGATCACACTTCAGAACAGCCGATGTAAGCATTTTCTTAACAATAAATATTGTGTGTGTGGTTGTGTGCTGTGAGAAAGAATCAGGCTTCCAGGCAAGACATGCTGTCTCTCACACACACACACACACACACACACACACACACACACACACACACACACACACACACATAGTGTCAGGGGGTGGGGGGGTCTGAGTTGGGGGTTGTTGGGGTGGGCAGAGCATCTTCAGGGCTAATCAAATCCAGTGGAGACGGAGGCAGAGTCGGCTGCCTGCCTGCCAGCCAGCCTGCGTGCTATTTTTAGCAGCCCAGCCCTGCCGATGGCAGTTCAGCTCTTTTCACAGATACAGATCCCAGCTCGTGATGCAGATATTTATAACTGCCACAGCTGTCTGCCCAAGTGTGAAACTCCAGCTGAACAACCAAATCATTTTCTTTTTTCTTGGCTCGGGATTAAAGCCGTTCCTTCTTTTGCTCCTCTTTGCCTCTTTTGGCTTGTTCAACACTAAGTTCAGGTTCAGTTTTATGTACCTTTTGAACAATTATTAGCTTTTGAAGGCTGAGCTGCTGATATGTAACCTATAGAGAAGGAAGTCCCCCCTCCCCTCTCGACCACTAGGATTTTGGATGTATTCCTATTGCTATTCATGTTAGTTTTTCTTATAGAGTTTAGGTATGTTGACTTGCATGTTTACCACCACATTCACATCATTTCACAGCTAGGAAAGCTGTGATTTCATATTTCTGTCAACATTATTCAAGCACAATCCATCTTTCTCTTCCAGGTCTCTGCTATAATACAAACATGTTTTTGATTCTTTATCTTATCTCCATCAGTAATGGAAAACCGGAGCGACAGAAAATTCAATTGATCCTCTGCATATCAGATGTCTGATATATCAGTGTTTGTCATTACATTGTTTACATTACACAATGGTGTGCATTCAGAATTGTGTATTTTCTTCTCACAATCCGTGCTCACCTTAGAGCTCCATTACACTGTGAAACACCTTATTCTTTAATTGAGCTGCTTATTATGGTGATTTGATTAGGATTGAAATAACAGGAGAGACACTGAAGGAGAGCTGTATGTAGAGAGAGAGATGTGAGACCAAAGTTTCAACACGCTTTCTCTTTTTATAGAGTAGGATAGAAATAGATGGAAATATTTATTCCACAAATCTGGGACCTTGTTATATGTAATCTTAGGAACATTGCATGTTAAATATATCAAGTGCGGGGGAAGAACATCAAATAAACATCAGAATTTGATGTCTCATAATTCTAAATTCATCCACAGATTCCAAATATTCAGTTCTTGTTTACTTCCCATCCTCATAAAAATAGTCTCTATGTTGATGAAACATGACAAGACATCACCCTTGTGTGTCAGGCACACAATGCGTCTTTGTTGTAGTGGAGGAAACATCCAACAGTCAAGTCAAGATGTGATACAGGTTGGTTTGCTATTGATGCCAAACCTCATTTTGGCTGTAAACAAGTCAGTATTGTCTTACTGGTGTTTATTCATATAGAGAAGGAGGCAGCTGGGAATAAAAGCAATCATAATAATAGTCAACTAATGCTTAGACTTCTTAGACATCTTGCTTTTGACTGGTGTTTTCTTGATGGCTAGTATCTGTCCCTGGAGGCTGAACTACTGTACACTTCACAGCAACAGAGAGATTCCAGAAAGAAAGAAAAGACATCAAGCTGAAAAACACTTCACAGGCTTTGGTGAACAGGCTGTTGCTCCTTGATTTCCCCCCCGTCATTTACGACACCACGCTGAAGCGTTCAACGGTGCGGTTACGACTTTCTACCACCTGCCAGGGAGGTGCCCCGGACCTTATTTAAAGAAATAAACCCTTTTCCAAAAGTTTCAAAGTCTAACCGGGGTCATCTCAGCACAATAGTTTATTACAGAGCTGCCTCTGTGCTGTGTGAAACCTCCTCCTGTCGGGGGTTTTTGACATGCTGCTCCCTCAGTGAAAGATTTGGCCTTATTTAACATAACTGTCTCCACCGACGCCACGGGGGGACAACAAATGGACTAAATATACCATCCATCCTCTCAGGGTGACGAGCTCGGCGTAGCACTCACCTATCTTTCAATCTGAACGTCTATTTTTAGGTTTTTCGTCGTCCCCGGTCTTAGAAAGTTTACTAGCTCAGAGCTTCTGTGATCTGCCTGAAGATAGGGAATGAGAGATAATTAAGACCAATCAAAAGCCATAATCATCATCATCAGGAAGGCCCCCACACACACAAAACCAACACACAGTTGCCGGCTGTTTGCCAACAATTTTATTCCTACAAGCCATTTAATCTCTGAGTGCTTAATTTACCTGTTCTTCTGAAACACGCCAGCTAAACACAGCGTTCACTGATTGGGGTTTGATGCTTACAGCTGCAAACGACAGCTGCGCCCCTCCCGCCTTCACTTATTCAGTTAATCTGTATACGGCTGCCTGTTGTCTTCAGGCTAGGCTGCTACGACATGAAGCACATCCCTCCCGCCTCGGTGATAGATGACAGGAGGAAACATGAGTGAGGAGAAATGGGAAGATGGGGAGGGGGGGTTTTGGGGGAATGCGTCTCTGAGAAGCTGATCCTGGTATGGAAACCCACAGGGGGGTTTGTGGACTTTTTTTTTTTGTTTCCTTTATTTTTTCGCCACTAGTGCGTGAGTCACATATCATAGGATTGTCTCTGCGGACGCTGCATCTGCTTCCATTCCTCGTCCTATCACTCTCACACAGAGATGCAGCAAAAGTCTGCTGTTGGCTCTTTTATGCCCCAGGTAGCAGTTTGATAAGTCCAAAAATAATTTTCTTTCTTTCTCAAGCAGGATTGTTATTATACTCGTCATAATAATAAATGTATCATTTACTCTTTTGTATTTTCTTTCAGCAAAAGCGCAAATATTTAGTGATACAATTTCCATCTGAGGCTTTTATTTAGCTTTTTAATATTTGCTTCATAATTAACTTTTCTTATCAGTAACTCATCAAATTAAGGCTTTAAGATTTGCTAATATGACGATTGTTAATATTTGGTTAAATTGCGAAAGCCTTGATTTCCTTTGAGAGTCAGAAAACCTTCAGGCTCGCCTCACAGTTAGAGCTTTACAGCAAATTCTCTAACTGTAGTCGCTGTTAGCAGGGGGGTGGGGGGCATCTCATCCTAGCAATGACACTATGAAACCCCCTTATTTAGCATTGATCTCCTACATTCTAGAGGCAATCTTAAACAGGAGACAGAGAAGATGAAGTAAGCGTGGCGTACTTTGTCCCTGATGACCTGTCGCTGCTCCCTCAGTGCTAACGCTGTGATGTGGCACCGCAGGCCTCCTGTCTCTAACTGATGGCCAAATGATCTGGTCCATTAAGATCCTAACCCCGAGGATAACTGAGTTTTGTATTCGTCTTTCTAATTACCGTTCATGTAAAATGCACAATTTCTGTCTGGGCTCCCAGGCAGCTTTTTATGAGCTGCGGCGAGACAGGCCAATCGGGAGAGCAACAGTTGGTCTGCTGGTTTGCCTCGTGGCTTCGTAGAATTCATTGAGGTCTCCTTGTTCCTGTGCAAAGTGGGACTGAAATACTACTACTACTACTAAACTGGCTTTTTGAATAGTTGTCTATATTATGTGATTTTAATGAATTGTGATTTGTTTTTTTCTTTTCTAAAAATGTCAAAAAATGTTGGAGAAAAAAAGGACAAAATATAGGAAGGTATGTTATTGAGGAGGGTCAAAAATGTGATAAGCCACCATACATGTATAAATCAAAGTAGCCTCTAACATCTGTAGACCAATTTTCAACCAACAAAGTTGCTAAATGCACAAGCCTCCTGTAGATTTGGATTTGGTCTCTAACCAGGTCATAAAATGTCTTAGTGGTACCATCATGTATTTTAAACTTAATATTATTATGCTAATACACTTTTTTATACACTTGAGATCAAATGTTTATTACAAAAAAGCACATCACCAAGCACATAGAGAACTCCACTCAGGGAACAGGAATGATAAAATACAAGAGAAATACATAATAAAAGTAATAACTAGAAATAAACCCCATAATGAAGACAAAGGGTAATAATAATACATGCAAAAAGTTCATATTATTTGTTCTTGGATATGTGCTGTCAGTGCCTAGAGCGCTGGTTTCTTGGGTGATGGGATATTTCAGTTGTACACAGCCTTACACAGTATAATAAGTCACTCTGTTCAGAGTTGAGCACACTGGCAGCACATCACATCTTTGACAAATATGTATATAGTACAAATGGACATTCACATTAGTATTGATAAACTTTGGAAATCTGCTACAATATACTGCATAGTAAGTTCATGTGATATTATTTTAAATCAGCATTCAAGTTAAATCTATCTATCCAACAGATATGATGTATTAATTGACTTGAGCTTTAACACATTGACTTCCCATCAATTACCTGCTTAGTAGATAAAGAGAATACAATCAACAGATGATTTCTAAAACACACAAACAGAACTCCAAATAAGCAAAAACAATAACATGTCAATATAAAAGCACACATACACATAATACCTTAGACACAGATCAGCTTTCAATAGTAAAACCACAGTAGAGACATCAACCACTGGGTGTTCTTTTAGATCGACGCCTTACTGCCTTAAATGTTTGATATGCAACCTGACTTACAGCTAATTAGCTTCCCAAATGCATTACACTTTACCTTGTCTTCACTTTAGAGGATTTACTCTACTCCGTCTTTTACTGCTGCTGTGATGTTAGCCTTACGTTGTCACATTTAAACAAATTGACATGCTTGACAACCTGGAACTAGTAGCTCTTCAAAATGCACCAAGAGACAGTTCTGTTTTCCATTGGTGCTATTGGGTCCTTTACATCATTACTAAAGGTGATAATGAAGTTCATTCTCAGTGACAGGGTGTGTGATGATACGGTGGTTGATGTGATTAGACCATCGCTTTTGATTCTGAATTAAAAAATGTTTTTAAAGTAGTTCAGATCCACAATGGAAGTGCAAACGGCTGTGGCTGGACGCCTGCTTGTCCTCTGTTAATTAGAAGCGTTGTCTTTCACTTTCACGCAGAATGGTGGACACTAGTGAGCCTTGCTCAACAGATAATCACAATAACCAACCAACCGCGGAGTGATGCATGGAAGTCTTTTGAATTTAATACCACAGACAGCAACACTGCAACAACACATCTGATATCCCTCCTACAAAGCGTGCTACCAATTCCACTACTTCTGAATTGTGTGTTTTTTATGTAAATGTTGAAATATGTAAGGTATTACATTGGAACTTCTATAGTTATTAGTCACTTCGCACTTTGCCAAAACGCTAAACGTTGTCCATAGAAGTGCAAAAATATCAAATAAGACCTACAGTGATTGAGTAAATGAGCCTTGGTGTTAAATTCAGTCCCATCCCCAGAAGGTCATCATAAGCGTCTGTTTGTTAGCTTCGGTCAGTGTGTGTGTGTCTGTGTGTGTGTCTCTATGTCTATGAGTGTGTGTTTGGAATCGCTGGTGTACGCAAGCCTGCCGGGTGAAATTAGTAGAGAATCAAGCATTTCATCATGCTTACTGGACTTGAATCCATGTGTGAAATCCAGTGAGCCAGGCCAAGCGTGGCTCCATATGCTGCCATTCTCGATGACTGAACCAGTGTCGATCAGATCACCTTCAGCTACAACCACAGTCACCCTGAACAGGATGTTTATATACCAGCACACCTGCCTTTTCATTGGACAGGTAATTGTTGGAGATATTTTATGTGTGTGTGTGTATCTGAGTATAGTTCACCGTGTGGGGTTATAAAAAATGTGTTTGTGTAAACGTCTGCATCGCCATGCAATTTGTCAATTTTTCAGCCTTTTGGTGCTTCTGGCTTTTCAGCACTGCTTTTCCATCTTTGAAGCTGACTTCACATCTCCATGGTTGACTGGTTGTTGATATACTTATAAGAACAGAAATGGAGGCCAGGGGTGATGCGAGGCTCTTTCCTTTAGTTGCTCCAGCTGGTAAATGGTGTGACACCTGCACAAGACCACGGGGTTACATTAAAAGAGCAGCCGTTTGGTGTCTGAGGCACCCGTAGGTCCTCTGTTTACCTCTGATCACACATGAACCGTGCGTGTGTCGGATGCGGTTTTCATCTCAGACAGACGCCACTCTCTCTTGACAAAATTTAGTGCCGCTGTTCATCCTCTCTTGCTGTCCCTTCATGACTCACAAGCTGTAATCAGATTGAAGCGCATGTAAGTGAATTAGTCAACACTCACCAAAGAAATCGAATTACTCTGGATGAAATGGTTCTTTTATTGTAAGAATCCGCAGGAAGTATTTATATGCATGAAACACCTGGGTTTCCATTGTATGTGCCACAGCCCGTCTGTCAACCACCAAACTCTATTAGCGTTAGGCAAGTTTTAGTATATCTGCTAGATTAAAGGCCATGACATTCAAATTTCAATGGCGATCCTCCTTCCACCCCTCCAGCAGACATCAGGGAGAAGATACAAAGGTCTTGATCACTTTTATTTTGCCCAAAGTTGACACATTTTACATCTATGTTACATATTTTTTTCTCCATAATACAGCTGTACACTCAGTCAACATTAAATCTGGTATAGTAATGCAGATGTGTACAATACTGTAGCTGATCAGGTCGTTATCGGAACAATAGGGAGACGCTTCAGGGACTGGTACGATCTGCAAGGGTCACTGATGGGCTAGCACTTGTACAATCAAGCTAATCTGCCAGGATGCTTTCTGCCAGCTGATAACTATTGGCTGAGTAAGCTGTCATTACAGTGTTATCTTGTAGAACAAACTGGATGTGGTAATGATGATGCCTCTTTATGAGTTTTTCAGGCTTGATAAGGTATAGCTCGGATGTGACAGGTTGAATAACAATCTCCACACATTTTTCCCTTTTTGCTTTGGAAAGTTTAGTAAAAAGTAGTATTATGTGTACATCTTTACTTCTAACAGCACAAAAAGACAAACTAGTAAGACTACTGAAAATTATACCTTGTGACACCTTGAGTTGTCCTGCTGTGTTTGGTCCCTTGAGAATAGAGGGACTAGATTTGCTTCCATATTTACATATCCGTATGTTTCCCTGTTGACTTTTTCTTTTTGTATAACTTGTACAGAAAAGTAGAGTGGATGTCTTTTGACAACAATGTTTGAACAAGATTTAGACATTATTTCTTTCTCTCCTGGAAAAAAAACCCTTAAATTCAGTTTACAAACAAGACCAGTACCAACCAACAGTACAGTAGGTATACTCTAACCTGCCAAAAAGTCACTGTGCTCATTGATGCCCACTATCAAAGTGAATATATTACCATAATTGAATTTAAGGCTCCAGTGTTTAAGTACCACTGCAATAATTTGACACCTGTCAGACCCCGATCACAATCAGTTACAACAAACAAAGTACTGCACATCTTCTATAATCAATGCAAACACCATGGCTTTAATACAGATTCTAAGGATTGGCTCAGTACATTTTTTAATATGAGTAATTGTACAAATATACGGTGTAGTCAGTTGCTTTGTGGGCATTTGTGATCATTAGCGTGTTGCTCAATCTTTCATTGTTTAGCGGCTGGAAATACAAAGAGTGAGGATGAGATTCATTAGGCTGTTCAGATCTCCTGACAACAGACTCCATCAAATCTACATTGTGAGTTGTAACATCATGTTTATAAAAACTCTGGCACATCAGTTTAGCAAGCGATAGCGTTAACAGGGAGTGACCGGACACAGTTACTGAAGTAAACAACACCTTTGACCTTTTGTGTTGTAGTATAAAACGCAATTTGTACTCTACCAAATTTATGCAGACTGCAATTACAACCACTGCAGGCACCTACATGGATCTAATGGACACTTTCATAATTTTAAAACTGCATATTATTGGTTAAAATATTCAACTGGATCAATTGGATCCTTTGAGAGGATTCATTACCACGCATAGTTTATAGTCTATTCAGATGTTGAATAAAAGTATTCCAGTGTGATGGTGTACATGATGAGGTTATGCTAAGGCCATGATATGAGGGATTGTTCATCCCATCATAGTAACCATCCAGCAAGCTACAGTTTTAAATATTTACATAAGCAGCACACAGCTGTTTCCCTGGAAACCCGGTTTTGGTGAAATGAAGAGACAGAGAAAAAAAAAAGGATTTGTGGGAACGGCAGTCCTGAAGGGCTTCAGTGAGGTAAAACAGGAGAGGGAAGTTTTAATTGGCTTATGATTTTTCATGGGACTGAACTGTGTGAACTGTGTGTCCCATGTGTCCTGAGGATGCCACCGTCTCCCAACACTCTTGTTGATTTGCGCCGCATAAAACTCAGAAAGTGTGTAGAATAATGAATCATAATCAGCCGGTGCGACGTGCACAGGAGCACAGATGTTTGTGTGGTTATATTGATGCAGCAGATTGTGTGTGTGTGTGTGTGTGTGTGTGTGTGTGTGTGTGTGTGTGTGTGTGTGTGTGTGTGTGTGTGTGTGTGTGTGTGTGTGTGTTACGGCAGCGTGACAGTGTTTAGCATTCAAATTAGAGACCGTAGGTGGAACACGTGGCTGTCACCTTCAGTGAAAAGAAAAACACTTGTATAGTTTGTAGGTTGATGTGAATATGAAATGCTAGTAAGAATCAACATTATTTTTTTTCTTCTGCCTCACAGACAGTCTTTTTCTTGTTGTATTTTGATGTGTCTGCTGGCTGAGGAATGTATAATGAAAGTGGAACAGAACAACACAACATGAATATAAAAGGTATTGTTGGAGAGCTTTATGTGGGTGTCCTCTATCTATTAAAGTATCAGGCAGTAACATGGCTGTGCTGAGCATAGTGCTCTGTTGACCTGGTCCAAACAGGTGGGTGGTAGAACATAAGGACTTGTTGAACCTCATGTTTGAATGTTTTAACTTATCGCCAACTCTAACATCTGGATTAATTTTGTTTACACTACCAACTTTAAATTAGAAATAAGGCTGTACAGCATTGAAATCAACAATTACAGAACGTTTTATCAAACTACAAACCATAAAAAGCCAATGGAAAGATCAAGTAACCTACAACAATTAAATCTCATGAAAAAGGTCTGATAAAAAGTCTGACTTGCAAGAACTCAAAAAGTCCAGTTGGTCTTGATTTGTCTTTCAATGATAGCTATATATACTCCCTTTTAATATTCTGTCACACATGAAACACAAATGAATAGTCAAACTGTTTCATGTCTGAAGTAGCACAGACTCACACAGCTCACCGCAAGACTAACTGCACATTAAATCATAAGCTTCAGGGTGTTTCAGTTTCAAATCACATGTATCTACAGGTGGCAAGACCTCTTAAATACCACTTATCTAATTTCAACTGATTTGGATTTAATGCGCTGACAGCTTGTGCAAATATTTGTCCAATATTTAAATGTGATTTTAATGCCACAAAATGTCAGAAGCTACAGTACAAGATTCAATTTTCACCATTGACATGTTTCAGAAATAATATGTAGAACCTGAAATACCAAACACACATTTGTCACACCCTAAATAACAACAACACAGATGGCAACACATTCATTTTCTATAATCTAAACTAAAGTATTGATGAATTACACAATAAATGTTACATAGAGCCAAACAGCCTGTATCATAATTTAACAGATAGATGACACTTACTTTGGGATATTTTGGGATAGGATCTTTTGTCCTGCACCCAGTACATCCCAGAATACATGTGTAATGCAGCTACATTCAGCTGCTGGAGAGAATTTTTGTCCTAAGACCTTCCTTTTACTTATTTGACAATATTTTAAGTACCATCCACCTCCAACAATAGCTTGAAATTGACACCCCATAACCCTTTTTGTGACACATTCCTCATAGTTGGACAGGTTGCCCCCCCCCCCCCCTCTCCCCCCTTCTTTAAAATGTCTCCCATTCTAATTGCCACATCAGAGGCAAAACCTAACTGTGAGGGGTGCAGAGCGTGACATTATAAACGCCGTGGGCAGAAATGTCAGGACCATCATTAAATGGACCGTCTCGGGGCTGTTCCAGGTAGGGTTTTTTGGTTGGTTTTGGAGCCGCTTGAAGTGATTATACCGTGCTATGCAAACTTCTGTGCCCCACTGGGTCCCTCTCCCTTCCTTTTTCCCCTGTCAGCGACGTCAGCTATTTTGGTCTGCATGCAGCCTGGTGTGTTACCGAGCAGTTTTCGATGCTCTAACCCTCATCGGCTGTCAAATAAACACGGGCATGTTTGCGACGGCCTCGGCCCTCATCATCCAACGATTATTGCTAAGTCATTACACCGTGGGGCGCGATGGAGAACACATTCGTGCTTATCAGCCCTCGTTCCCTCTTCTCTCTTGAATCATCAATTGCCAACGAGCACAGCAGAAACATGTTAATGTCAAGTTGTCTCCAGGCCACAAATACCATGGAAGAGCCTCTCTGAAGCGTAAAACCCAAAAGGTTGATCTTATTCGTCGATGAGCTTTGTGTTAAACACATACAGTGCTCATTTTGTTGACAGCACACTGCATCGAGTCTGAACCCTTTTCCGAATCCAACACAAGACTTCACTAATGAACTGGAGTACAGGGAAAAACGCTGTACTGCTGTTTCACCCATTTATCTATGGAGACAGCAGACAACTTACTCCCGCTCGATACTTGATTTGTATTTCTCTTCCTTTTCCGAGGCTCAGCTAGATATAAAGCTATCTTCATGATGCCGATTAACTTCTCACCGTTTCTCCTCAAGTTAGAACCCTGGGGTGCCAAACTGATTGGCTCTGTGATTGACAGCCAGGTATATACATATGAGAGACAGTCCCAGCAGCACTCCAAATGGACATATTGCATCCGAATGCCCTCGAGTCATTTCTCCGTTTCTGTAGAAGCCGGAGCCACAAGGCAACTAAATAGCTCTCCTAGCTGACGGCTCACTTCCCTGCCACCAGGCAGATGCACCCTAAGCAGGGGTCAGGCCTCATTTTAAGGACAATTAGGCACACAGACTTCCATTTCATCACACCATCAAAGTATACTGCGACCCTCTGTCTACCCGTCATTCAACCACCTGTCCCACTTATGGAGAGAAACCTGACTGAAAATAAAAACACCTGGGATCCACGTAGAGAAAATAAAAAAAAAGATAAAATGTGAATAGAGAGCAGAACATGTTGTTTACCACATTTCTTTTTACAATTAAGGTTGAAAAAATAAATGTTTTTTAAAAGAGACAGAAAAAGTGTTGTCAGTGCACCTCCCATAAAAAGGGGGCTTTTTGGTATTTCCAATTTGGCCGTCTGCGGGGAGATAATGATGTTTCACACACCAGTGCCTTCTACTGTGGCTTTTACTAAGACGGTTGAAACAGCGTGGCGGCATTTTATTTTTCATGTCTGTGTTACCGGCCTCAGGCCTAGGGGTACCTGGGCCAGTCGCTATTTTGCTGCACAGCAAGATATGTACTGTGGAGCAGTAAGAAACGACACAGTTAGTGGTGTGTTACTATCATGAGCGCCACTTTATTCTGTCTCCTCAACATGACGTACATTTCATCTCACACTCAATAAACCTATTAATGTATTGATAAGCCGTAATATCAGGCAGCTGCATTAGTCTGATTCTAAATGCATGTTACTACCAATACATAAATGGTAAGACAACAGTGAAAGCACATGCTGTGGCTACATTAATGAATACATAAAAATAAAACTCACTTGAAATAACTACATTGAAATAATCAACAACATTACATCCCCATAGCAACATGCTTATATACATGTAATTTATCACTCCCTAACACAAATATACCAATGTACATGAACCTCATCATACTTCAGGTGCAGTCCATAAAAACTTAAAACATACACTGTCAGACATGAAAACAATAGCTAGTACGCTAGCTTGCTACATCACATAATACATAACTGTTTAAACACCGTACTTGAGCATTTTTTAAGATGCACCCGCGTAATTAAATGATTACGATTTGATAATGATCTGTTTATAGTTGTATTTCATATATTTTTTACATACCTGTGGAGCAGTAAGAAACGACACAGTTAGTGGTGTGTTACTATCATGAGCGCCACTTTATTCTGTCTCCTACGGGAGCAGCATGGGCTCAAGTTAGAGGTTTCTTACTGAACATGGTATCACAGTGCCACCTATGGTCACAAAATGGAATAACAACCAGATTTTGAAAAGTTAACAAGTTTGAAAGTTTTAGAAAGTAACTAATAACTATTTTTAAATAAATGAAATTACATAAATGAAAAAAAAATGAGGGGGGCGTTAGTTTCACCTAACTTCTAAGAGTTTTCCACACCCTCTACACTCTCCCCTACTTTTTACAGATGTCTCCTGACATCTAGAGCTGCAATGACAAGTTAACTCACATTTACAAATATAACTCCAGAGAAATCATTACTGCCTAGTTTGTGCAGTACTTTGGCTATCATACATGATGTCACAGTCCTCAGTCTAGTAAGTCCAGACTACTGGCCTCGGCACAAAGTTGACATCTGGGAAGACAAGACTGGGCATCCCAGTGCCATAAGGCACACACTGGAACACAGAGTTGACTCCAGGAAACAATGGCTGATATGAGGGTTGGCCTAAACTGGTATAAGTGAACATTCCCCTGGGTCGTGGCACCCGTGAGGATTTCCTTACAGTTTGCTCAATGAGTGGCTCCAGATCAGGCTCCTCTGTTTCTGCTTGTTCATTTTGAACATCATCATTGACTTCCTGAGGTACTTCTCCTTCCCTCACACTGTGGAAATCGGATTGTGTTTGTGTCTGTTCTGCCATGTGAGCTGCGTCTTGCTCAGTAATTGATTCTTTGTCAGGTGACATATTTCTCACTGGTCGGAACTCATGAGCAGAGGGATTTAGCTGGAGCTGTGGCTTTGAATGAGTAGTCTGAGATCTGATGGGAGTCATCCTATACACAGGTATGGGCCGGGAGTTATATGAGTCCTCTTCTTCATCTGACTCACATGAGTCCTGCCCTGACACACCACTGTTGTCAGTTCTCCGTTTTGTTTGTGCCTTTTTCACAGGTCTCCATCCAGTCTCTTCTAAAGGTAAGGCATTCACTGGTAGCAAGAGATTTCGGTGGAGCACACGGATGGCTTTGTTTCCCACCTGAGCTTGCACTTTGTACACGGGCCCTTCGCCTACTCTCTCAATAACTCGGTGGACTTTCTCCTCCCAGTAGGCACGGAGTTTACCGGGGCCGCCTCTTTCAGAGAGGTTCCTCACAAGCACTCTGTCACCTGGTTGGAGTGTGGCCCCTTTCACGCCCTTGTCATACTGCTTTTTTCCCTTTGCTGACGATTTTTTACTATTTTCGGAGGCAATTTTATAGGCTTCCCGCATCCTACTTGCCCATTTTTGTGCAAATATTTGTCTGTCTGGTGTTCCTTGGTCAGGTTTGAGGTCAAAGAGTAAGTCGATTGGCAAACGTGGGGCTCTTCCATATAAGAGGAAAAATGGTGAGTATCCCGTAGCTTCATGTGTGGTGCAGTTATATGCATGCACAATGTGAGGCAAATGGTCTTTCCAATCAGATTTTTTCTCTTCTTGCAATGTCCGCAGCATCTGGAGCAGTGTTCTATTTAATCTCTCAACAGGATTTCCCTGTGGATGGTAGGGCGTAGTTCGAGAGTGAGATATGCCAGCCAACTGTTGGAGTCTCTGAAACAATGCATTCTCAAATTCCCGTCCCTGATCATGGTGTAATTTTTCAGGGTACCCGAATCTGGGGATGAAATCCTGGAAAATTTTCTCTGCTGCTGTCTTCCCAGACTTATTCTTGGTAGGATATGCTTGGGCAAAGCGGGTAAAGTGGTCTACCAGAACAAGTATATATTCATAGCCTCCTTTGCTTTGCTCAAGGTGGAGGTAATCCACAGAGACAAACTCAAATGGGGCGCTGGAAGTTATGGAGCCCATGGGTGCCTTGTTTGGGACACAAGGTCGCTTCTGCTTAATACAAGCACATCTTCTGATAACATAATCTTCTATTTCCTTCTGCATGAATGGCCAAAAGAACCTTTCTCTTGCCAATCGAGTCACTTTGTCAGCCCCAATGTGTCCCATGTGATTGTGCAAGTTCTCCATCACCATTTGTTTTAGTGCCGCTGGGAGAACTAGCTGTTTCCTCTGACTAGCACATCTGTACAGAATTCCCTTTTCCAGTTTCAGTTTGTTCCACTCATGTACTAGCCTCCTTGTTTCATGTGACATTTGTCTTTTATCATTGTCATTTGGAATCCATCCATTGTTTTTCAGTTTTATTACCTCACTAATTGGAGAGTCATTTTTTTGTGCTGTTCGGATGTCCTCTGGGGTGAAAACAGGTGTAGCGATAGGTAGTGAGTCAACTGATGATGTGGTGAGGGCTAGTGCAGCAGCCCAAGGCACCTCCTCTTTTTCCTCCACTTTGTCTCCTTGCCAGATAGCTGCCACTACCTCTGTGGGTACTGCTTCTGTGTATTCACTGATGCGCTCCTGGAGACTGACAGGATAACGCGACAGTGTGTCAGCATCGGCATTCATTTTCCCTGGTCTGTACTTTATGTCAAAATGAAAGTCTGCTAACTCGCCTACCCAGCGGTGACCTACAGCATTGAGTTTTGCTGTACTGAGTACATACGTCAGTGGATTATTGTCGGTATATACTGTAAAAGTGGGAGCATAGTACAGATAATCTCTGAATTTATCACAAATTGCCCATTTCAGAGCAAGAAACTCCAACTTTCCTGAGTGCAAATGATAGTTTTTTTCCGCTGGAGTGAGTGCTCTGGATCCATATCCTATGACACGTAGTTTGCCCCTCTGCTGTTGGTACAGTATAGCCCCTAACCCTTCATTTGAGGCATCTGTGTGCAGGATAAATGGCAACTCACAGTCAGGATAGCCTAATATGGGGGAGCTGGTTAGCATATCCACAAACCTGGAAACAATGGTACTGTGCTCAGGATTCCACTGAATAGGTGTTTTAGATGACAGCTGACCACTATTTAGACTTTGGGACCTGCTCTTAGATTTGGACAGTACTGTCTGTTTAGATCCCCTCTGACCCTGTACCAGCTCAAAAAGAGGCCTGGCCAGTCTGGCAAAGTCCTGGATGTAAGAGCGATAATAGCTTAGGAAACCTAATAAAGCTCTAACTTCCCCCACTGTTTTGGGCTCCCTCTCTTTCAACTGTGCAACTGCCTCCAAGTCCTTGGGGTCTATTTGGACTCCTTCACTTGACACAATCCGGCCTATGTACCTCACCTGCTGTTTAAAAAGTTCACATTTATTTGGCCGCAGCTTGATCCCATGCTCTCTCATTCGACCAAACACTTGGCGTAGTGCTTGTACATGACCATCAAAAGTTGTTGAATAACACAGCACATCATCTAGGTAGGGGGAGCAACACTCGTCTCTCAGGCCTTCAAGAACTCCCTCCATGCATCTTTGAAATGCTGCAGGGGCATTGGTAAGACCGAATGGAAGGCGTACCCATTCGTATAACCCCCACGGAGTGTTGAATGCTGTGACGTGTTGTGAACTTTCGTCCACAAAGCCCTGGTGATAAGCACTCCCTTGGTCAAGTATTGAAAACCAGGTGTAGCCTCCCAGGTTATCCAGCAGGTGTTGGATACGTGGCAAGGGGTGCCGGTCAGGTATGGTTTTCCGGTTGAGCTCTCTGAAGTCGACACACAACCGCAGGCTGCCATCCTTTTTCCGCACGCAGACCACAGGTGACGAATATGGTGATGTGGACTTCCTTATCCACCCTTGATTAAGCAGATTCTGCACATACTCTTTTACTTCTCTATATAAAGGCTTTGGGATGGCATTGTAACATTTCTGTACAGGTACTTCATCTTTCAGATTGATTTTTAGTTTGAGGTCTTGTATGCAGCCGATGTCACCTTCTTCTTTAGCAAAAATGTCTGACTCTTCATACAGCATCTTTTTTACTGTCTCCTGCTCCTTTTCCCCTAAATGTGACAAGTCCACGGGTGGATACCATCTGTCATGTGTTGGAAGATGTTGGTTGTCGGTTACCTGTTGACTTTGGGCTTCAGTGCTTATCTGTGCAGAACAGGTTTCAACCCTTGTGGGCTGTTTTACAGGTAGGTCCTTTTGCAGGGGGCAAGTGACAGGTTTCACTTCAGCCACTTCCTCAAGGGTGCCCAGTATAGTTCTCCCTGAGAGGAAAATCTCATGTTTGGTCACATTCTGGATGGGGATCTTAACAACTTTAGATGAACCCTTGGGGACATTCACAAGAGCAGGGAACAGCTCTAAACCATCTGGACAGTTATTGTTTACTGCTGGCTCATACAATCTTGTCCCCCCTTCTGGCCAGGCTCTAACTCTGCATCTCACCTCACCTACTTGACCAGCAGGGATGGTGAGCCCTTTCTTCCCCACCCGGACCTCATACTGTGGAGCTGCTTCTTCTTCATCTGAGACTGTTGCGCTGAGAATAGACACTATGGCTTTGGCTGTATTCTCACTAACATTTAAAGCTTCCTTTAACAGTATGCTGATATCCATGCCATCTGTCTGTTCACTCCCCTTAATTATCTCTACGATAACATTTGATCCCAGCAGTGGAAAACTGACACAGCTTTGACCTACTAACATGGGAACCTGTACTGCTACACTTCTATGGTTCACACTTACTACCTCTAAGGTTACATCGATCCAGCCATCAAATGGCACATCAGTACCATTAGCTGCAGCAACTGCTAAGGGGTGGTCAGTAAGCAATGTCTCAAGGGGTTGGATTCTGACATTGGGTAGCTCCTTTTCTACCCAGTCCCTCCCCACTACTGTTACTTGAGCTCCAGAATCAAAAAGCATCTGTATGGAAACTCCATTGACTTCACAGGGAATCATACATCTTTTGCCAATGAGCTGTGCGACACGTTTTTTTCTTGACTTGTATTGAGCATTCACAGTCACAGGTTTCTCTGTTTGAACAGCGTTGGCTTCCACTGGGGGCGTCGCAGCTATCTCAGTCACTGGCTGCCCCTCTCCAATGACTGTACTCCGTTTCCCGACCATTGTCTCCTTTAGACAGCCAATGGCTCGATGTCCCGTCTGGCCGCAGCGGAAGCAGTGAGAGCATGTCATATTCCCCTGCTGCACACATTGAGGACACCGACCTTTGGTACCAGTCTGGGTACTTATCTGAGGCTGTCGGAGATCTTGGGATGCCTCGCTGTCTGCTTTGGCGGCTAGTTTACTCAAGTGTTTTGTCAATGTAGACACTTGCGCAGTCAGTTCCATGATAGCAGCCTGATTAGCCTGTATGTCACGGTTAACTTCAGTCAGTTTTGCCCGGTCAACTGGTTGGTCATCACCTTGTTGAGCTGAGTTGACCACAATTGATTTGGATTTAGTCACAGTACCCAGGTGCTTGAGTCTGTCTGCATCGTCATTAGCTGACTTAGTGATTTGCTCCAACAAAAAATCATCAGTCACCTGTAAATCTCTGAGGTAAGGTTTGATGTCACTCCTTATGTAGCTACTTTTCTCATTTAAACCTTGGTAGAGTGTATGGAGGAAAGTACCCTGTACCAGCCTTTTGTCATAACTGAATTCAGCATCACTTTGCTGTGAGGCTGATACAACACGCTGCTTGAGACCCATGATCCTATACATGAATTGCTGTGGGGTCTCTTTATCCTGTTGTTTAGCATTACTTAACTCATGAAAGAGTTCTGTGCTACTTTTCTCTCTAATGTGGGACTTGAGAAACCGCTTTAACTCATCTACTGTGAGGTCATCTTTGTTGGTTAGCATTTCTCGAAAATTACCTGGTCTGGTTACCTTTATCACTGTTCTAATAACCTCAGACTCACTGAACCCTTCCTTCAGACCCTCTTCTATTTGTTTGCAAATACTGTTGTAAGAGATTTCAGACCCAGAATCTGATAGTTGACCACCATGGATCTTAAACTCTCTACGAGGTAACAAGCTTGCAACATCCGTAAGTCTTACCACCTGATCAGAAACAAACGAGGATGGGCTGGCTCTAACACCCTTCACAGAGTCTCTGGCTGTGGTAAAGTACTTGGCTGGGATGGCTGCTTCTAGAGTTGACTGTCCCTCGTCAACATCTCTGCTGTTGGTCAGTGTTTTGGTAAGGGTGGGTGGAGATAAATCATGCTGGGGATCAGCATCCCCTTCATCTACCAGCACGGTGTAAGCAGTGTGCGTAGTCGTTAACAAGTCCTCCACCATGTCAAGAAGAAGCATCAGACAAGACATGCCTTCATCTTCCAAGTCCTTGAGCTTCTCACTCCTTATGAAGTCAACAACCACATCAAACAGTTCGGGTTCAGTCAGTGTGGATGTATCGATTGTCTTGCCTTCTGGTTCCTTGCCGATTTCATGTGCCACAGTCTGTAGTTGACTCAAACTCAATTCTGGTAGTTTCTTTTGCAGTTTCCAGATCAGCAGCCGACGATCTGAAGTAGCCATGACGACCGAGTCTCCTGAAACCTTGACTCTCTGGATGACACTACGGAGAGTAGCCTTCCCTGAAGCCGGGGAAACAAGATCTCACAATCGCAGGTCTGGCGTCCTCAGCTGGCTGCGTAAATCCCGGACGAGCCCCCAAATGTTACCGGCCTCAGGCCTAGGGGTACCTGGGCCAGTCGCTATTTTGCTGCACAGCAAGATATGTACTGTGGAGCAGTAAGAAACGACACAGTTAGTGGTGTGTTACTATCATGAGCGCCACTTTATTCTGTCTCCTCAACATGACGTACATTTCATCTCACACTCAATAAACCTATTAATGTATTGATAAGCCGTAATATCAGGCAGCTGCATTAGTCTGATTCTAAATGCATGTTACTACCAATACATAAATGGTAAGACAACAGTGAAAGCACATGCTGTGGCTACATTAATGAATACATAAAAATAAAACTCACTTGAAATAACTACATTGAAATAATCAACAACATTACATCCCCATAGCAACATGCTTATATACATGTAATTTATCACTCCCTAACACAAATATACCAATGTACATGAACCTCATCATACTTCAGGTGCAGTCCATAAAAACTTAAAACATACACTGTCAGACATGAAAACAATAGCTAGTACGCTAGCTTGCTACATCACATAATACATAACTGTTTAAACACCGTACTTGAGCATTTTTTAAGATGCACCCGCGTAATTAAATGATTACGATTTGATAATGATCTGTTTATAGTTGTATTTCATATATTTTTTACATACCTGTGGAGCAGTAAGAAACGACACAGTTAGTGGTGTGTTACTATCATGAGCGCCACTTTATTCTGTCTCCTACGGGAGCAGCATGGGCTCAAGTTAGAGGTTTCTTACTGAACATGGTATCACAGTGCCACCTATGGTCACAAAATGGAATAACAACCAGATTTTGAAAAGTTAACAAGTTTGAAAGTTTTAGAAAGTAACTAATAACTATTTTTAAATAAATGAAATTACATAAATGAAAAAAAAATGAGGGGGGCGTTAGTTTCACCTAACTTCTAAGAGTTTTCCACACCCTCTACATCTGCAATTATTACCATTAGCTGTGTGTTTTTTAATTTCCTTCCTACAGAATTTTTAGAAAGGAAAGAGAGACGAAAAGCCTGAAGCATTTGTTGCTCTTTTGCATTTTCGTAATTGTTTAAAGCCGCATTAGTCAAATATTTTTATGTAAATAAACACGTCTGTCAAATGAGGTTAAGTCACAGGATGCGTCTGGGAAATGTAGCGCTTTGGACAAAATGTAATTTAAACATGAATACAACATTCCATAAAACAGTGAGGACCACACAAAAATTGAGTTTTCTATTAGTTTACCCTATCAAACCCCATCTCACCACACTCTGAACGACCAATGCACTCACCATTTAATCAGGTGGTAACATGCTTGTACTGCCAATCATTGGTGCTCCATTTCAATAAGTGCAATCCAGACATTAACCATATCCCAGTTCCATACTACACATGCATTCTGGGCAGTTTTTGAGTATTTAGTATGGAAAGGTGAAATTCAGTATACTCAACACAGTTAGCTGACATACTGAAAAACCGTGGACACTATTGTCCCACAATGCATTGCGTCCATGGAGGTTCACAGTTGGAAAAAAACAAAACAAAACTAGTTGTGGATGGTGCTTGAACAGCTCCAGGAACACATCAGAAAACAAATGTTTATTGTAAAAATATGAATTGTTCTCTTTGTCCGGTATACTTGGCAGTGTTTTTATAAAATAATAGCTTAAAATAATAAAATTAAAGTGTAATTTAGTATGCTGACCTCTGTTATACTAACTGCAGAACAGTGCTCTATATAGAATGATTACACATGCAGCATTACAAAGCATTGGTTTGAAAGAAATTGGTATGTAGCAGGTTCAAAACAAACCAGTGACCCTGATTCAGGTGTGTTTTCCTTCCACCGAGTCCAGCTATTCCAGCACTTGATGATCAGACGCATGAGCACTGAAGCAATCGTGCCATGACTACTGTCCACTTTCAGAACATAGTGGTGTCCCATATGCTGATTAAATGTATCATCCACATACAAGCTTTCATGTCCCATAGTTAAGCAGCTATGGGAGCACTGTAGCACTGTAAAGTAATGTTTTGATGTTTTTTTTGAATCCAGAGCACTTTTCTATTTTGACCAGCTGTAGAGTCATTATTATAGTTATGTATTAGTTGTTGAATTTGTTACCAAAAACTACTGCAAACATAGGAAAAAAAAACTTTTACCAATGGGGAAGATAATAATGGCTGGTTGGGCTTGTGTTACATGTGTTTTCATCAAAATACACAGAAGTAAGTAAAAGCACACTTGCCATAATATTCTTTATAAGTCTGTCTTAGGCTCTCTCTTAAACTGCTCATTAGCTAGTATTGCAAAACACGTCCAGAAATATAATGCTTACATTACTGTAGATCTTTCCTTTTCCTTTCCCTGAATATCAAATATGTATTTGAAACGATCATGTATTTCCAGGTGCTTATAATAGAATTTTCCAAAATGTTTGAGTATTCTTTTAAGAAACACATTGGAAAGCCACTGCCAACAAAGACTAGTAACTAAACAATACACTCCTGAGCCTCCTGTCCCTTCTTCCCTGTCACTGATACTTTATCTTAGTATTCCTGTCAGGAGACATGTGGCCATGCCATAATCTCCTCAGGAAGATGTCATATCTTTATATCAGTGCCGAGACATTCAAAAAGGCTTCAGCCGCCTTCTTCTTTCTTTCTTTTATTCACCCGTCATGGGCAGTAGTGAGAATACTGCCAGTGACGTTCAGCATTGGCCTCTATTGTCAAACATGCTGCTTTGTATGGATGGACGTGACGGGTAGTCTTTTGAGAGTTAGTTTGACACAGCAAACAAGTTATGGCATTCAAAGTAAAAGCTTGCCTAATATGCTGTCTGTCACATGTGTCATGTCCATGATGCTACATTCAGACTGAATAAGTCATTTTTTAGTTAGACAAAGGCCAGTGAAGGTATCAGCCGGTGACGGTGTTTGGAGCCGTACAATACATATATACTTATTCAAGATCAGCTTTATTACTATAAGATCAGGGACAATGTGGAAGAAACATGGTTGTACAAGTATAAATCCAGTGAGCTGTCAAAACAAGCAGTGAGTATCGAAGAGACTGATTCCATCATCTTGTAGAAACTGTGAATCCTGCAACCATCAGCTATGTTTGGTGATTTAGTCTAAACTTATATCCAAGTGGACATTTGGACACCAGGACACAGACTGCATTATCTTTTATATAGCCTTTTGATATTAAGCTCTTGACCATCTCAGGGTTGGTCAGTTGGTGAAAAATGATTGGTGCACTATGAGCAATTAATGGACTTATCACAAAGTAGACAGCAACATGATATAGTCCCAAACCATGTCCTGGCCCACTTCTTATGTGTTGAGACTTCTTATAGATTGAGATAATATGTCAATCAGGTTTAAAACATATGCATTTCTTTTATCATCTGCCAATCGACTAACATGTATGATGCATATCTTTGTTGTCAAATCTAATCCTTTCATAACTGGAGTGGTAATGGTTACAGTATTTTTTCCTCACAGTGCTCCACTCGTTATCACAAGGCTATGGAGATTGGCCATTATCATTCTGTCCGTAATATAAGAGGCCTTTTTATTCTTCGAGTGTGTCAGGGTGAGGTCGTCTTTGAGAATGATGTCCTTCAAGGGTGTGAGGATGGAGGTTGTCGTATGTTGTACAGATGGTAAAAGCCCTCTGAGACACCTCTGTGATTTTGGGCTATTTAAATAAAATGATTTCTACAAGCCTGATCAATCCATGTGTTTACACGCATAATAGAAACAGAGTTTCTAGTGGAACTCCCTAACTGATCAATATTATGTATATGATGGTCATTATCAGGGTAAAGGGCTCAGTTGTATAGCATTTAAAGGCAAATGTGTGTTTCTTAGCCACTTGAAGGCAAGGTGAAAACTGTGGCCTTACATATCCTCCTCCTGGCTGCATCTCACTGTTTTCCTGATGTTTCAAATGATAAGTTCACATTTTTGTCAGTATTGTATTAAGCTTTGAAAATTGTGAAGCTGTAACCAGTTGATCCATTTGTGCTGATTTGCATTACAAAGTGTCTTTGAAAAAAGACCAACATTAGAATTTGTTTGGAAAGTTGAACTTGAAAGTATATGACAAATAATAAACTCAAGTCAATTTCCATTTCTTTGTAGCCTACAAGTCTGCAGGACATTAGCTTGCATATAAAACAGCTCATTCAGTCTCTGGTTATCAGGGATTGTGAACGCCTTTATCAAACTGTTCTTACTAATCACGTTGTTTGTATGCATGTGAAGGTAATGTATGGGTGCGGTCAGGCTGTTTGCTTTGGCTCTGTGTTGCTACTGGCCTACTCCTGACACAGTCAGTTCATTACAGCAGAGCCTATTTTTAGCCCAGCGTGATTGAAATAGGGTCCTGAGGGGCCCGAGAGCACAGAGAGAGCCGATTGAACAGAGGAGGAGCTTGAGTCAGTCCGCATCTGAAAAGGGAATCGGGGTGCACAGCCACTGTTTGCCAGTGTTGCTGAGACAATCAGTGTTCATCAAGAGGATCATGTTGGGGCCATTAGTACCACACAGGCAGCCACAGAATCACACACACACACATACACGCATACAGCAGTGTGTAACACAGCACTCAACTTCTCAAAAGAATAATTAGTTTGCATATTTTTTAAATGTATGTTCTCATACTATGTTTAGATATATAGTACTACTCTGTGTTCATTGTAATGAAGGAATATGCAGCAAAATGGCTCTTCCGTTGTCCTTTTTGGGTATCAATGGAGTTCAGTGGCAAAGCATTATAGAATATATCAGGGTTTGGCAACTCGGACAATATTGTTTAAAGGATAAATTCATTGTTGGTTTTGGTCTTTTCATGGGATCTGTTGATGGAAATATAAACTAACATGAGCCTTATCCTTTAACAAGAGGAAACGAGAGGAAACTTTGTAGAGAAAAAAATTGACTTTAATGGAAATTGCCCCCAAACAGTGTTCCCGCTCAAGGAATCGGGGCGATTTCAGTCAATCAATTCAAATGAGATTCATGTCAATGTGCTGTTCCTTTCATTCGGTTGCCAGCGCAGCATGAGTCTGTCTCTTGCCTCCATTGTTGGGCTGCTGTTCTTCCTCCAGATCCAAAACAGACTGACTCCCTTTCCAGGGAGGACAAATAGAAATAGAAAACATTCAGAAAGGATGTCAGGATTTTAATTTGCAGCGATTGCATCAAGCATACTTTATTAAGTAGTCCATCATGAGAGCAGTCATCCTCTTTTGAAAATGAGAATGCTAATCACATCAAGGTCAGTGTCTTTACAACATCATATGACCGAATCTGTGTTTGTTGGATAGTCCATTTCATTAGTCACCCTGAGTATCTCTCTGGTCTATAATGAGCTACAATACAATAAGATAAGGGAACATGATGTTAATGTTCATGAAGGAAATTTATTGTGAACACTAAAAATACTAAGAGTCTCGTAACTCTGTGAGGCTGTACTTTGGCACAGTGGTGCTTTGAGCTAAATGGTCACATCAGCACATTAACATTCTCACCATAACAATGCTACTATGCTGATGTTTATAAGGTAATAATGTTAACCATATTAAGCATCTTAGTCGAATGTGTTACCAGCTATTCAGAACTAAATACAAAGTATAGCTGACGCTGGTGGGAATGTCATTTCTTTTACATGTATTGGGAAATGTAATATTTTGACCTGATGATGGCTCTGGGTGAACAAATGAAGGAATCCACCAAGCTATTACATCCTGAGGGGAACAGTAATGCTTGCACCAACTTTCATTGCAATCCATCCAATAGTATTTAAACCACAAAAGCAAATATGAGGCTCATGGTGGCACTAGAGAACGAGTCAGGGCATCACAAAATCAGTGGTATTCATCCACTGGGTACCTTATATGTTGATACATTTTATGAATTTCCATCTAACACTCGTTGGAATATTTCATTCTGAACCAGACTGGTGGTTCAACATTGCCATTCCCAGAGCCATGGCGAAGATAGCAGCATTAAAAAATACAAGTGCAAGGATAAAATAAGACTTATATGTACAACATCAAACTATAGTACAAATGTGAGACAAAGCCCACCCAGTTCAAGATAGGTATACATTCAGAAATAAGTTACTATGTCTACAAAACAAACCTTTTCTAATGTTTCCTTGTCTGTTTGCTCAGTGTGTTATTCTTCTGTCATTAGTTGTAATAGGCTAGACGTCTAGCCAGCAGGCTCCGAATCACTCCACTTTGGCTTTACGCCCCCACAAGAGGGGATAAAGAGTGAAAATAATCAAGAAATCTGTGAAATTTGTTCTGGAAAGGCTCAGCCAGTGCCTCCATCAGCAATATGTGGAGAGATGATATATGCTGCATAGGAAGAAAAGCAGGACCTTGGATGCTCCCTTTACCCTGCTTCAGCCCATTGCCTGAGTCAGCTATTACTCTCTCACCATAAACTGCCACTTTTAATTTCCCCCCATCCTTTGCCCACTTGGCTGCTTGACCTGTGCCTCCCCCCTCCACAGAATACCTCTGAGTACCTCTGAGTAATTCTTTGTGTCCACTTTCCCCCCATCGGGCACTGTGCACCGTGTGAACACCGCCAGCAAATCCCACCCACTGCACCCACCCACCCACCGCCCTCTCCTGTCATGCTGTTTTAGGACGCAACATGACGACTCTGAATCATCTGTTTGGAACCACGAATCATACCGTCCCAACCCCTCAGGCTTTCTCACCATTATACCATACTTACATTTCATTAAACAGCAGAATGCCAGTGCTGTGGTGCATTTCCTATTATTTCTTGTCATGACTTTTGATGCACTGATCTAAAAAACTGCTCCAGGTGATGGAAAGGCAGAGCACAACATGCCGGTGCTGACCTCTGACCCCAGTTACACCCAGTCTCCGAAACAAATACTCCTTTGGTATTTTAAAAAGTTTTCTCCTGTCTCTTTTTTATGCCTCTGTGCTGGCGACAGCCGGGCCCGAGGAATGAAAAAAAGGTGTTCTGCACATCTGACATAAATATCCACTTTGACTCAAACATGAATGGATTAGAATTTGGTGGTCAAAGATCTCTCAGATTATGACCGCACAAATGTGTTTTTGTCCATAGATCAAGAATTCATATTTAATTATAATAAAATTTGACACAAATGTGTAATAGGACAAAATGATGAAGTGATGACATTTTATATCCAAAGGTCTACTGTGACATCGTAAAATTCTATAAAAACATGTTTCTGGCCATAACTCAGAAACAGAAGGGCAGATAGTGACCATATTTCATATTTTGGTCAGATACTGAATTGGTGACACCAAACTTGGATGACCTCCTTAACACTGTGGTTATTGCAAATATCTTCTGTGCTGCCAGGTTGAAAATGTGGCTCCTTTGCATTTTAGCTTTCTCAAGGTATTCCACATTCTTCATTCCTCTACCTGGATGGCAACCAGGACAGGGGGCATGTTCCTCTGGTAGTAGTAGTAGTAGTAGTAGTAGTTCACCACAAGCTCATTGGTTTATCATTGCACCATGCGACAAAGCTCTCTATCAGTCATCTGTACTTCACTGTAAACATTGTCTTTAAGTGAGGACAGCATGTTTCTCTCAGGAAATTATTAACTAGAATCAAACATGTCAAGAAACACTTGAAAAACACTCTATCTAATGATATAGCAACTCTAGACATAATCTCATAAAGACTCTAGCATTACTCTGGCCTCCAGCACCACCGTAAGGAATCTAGGAGCTATCTTTGATCAGAATATGTCTTTCCACTCCCACATAAAACACATTTCAAGGACTGCCTTTTTCATCTGAGTAACATAGCAAACATCAGGCACATTCTGTCACTAAAAGATGCAGAAAAAAATACTCCACACATTTGGTACTTCTAGGTTGAAATATTGCAATTTGTTATCAGGCTGTCCCGACAAGTCTCGAAAAACTCTCCCAACATGTGTTTCCTAGAGTTTTTAAAAATGGAATTGCAGGCAGATCCTTCAGCTACCAGGCTTCTCTCCTGATAAAGCTTATAGTTTGTGCTGGCACAGGCTTGCCTTGGACCATCCCCTAGTTATAGGCCTAGACTGCTGAGGGACTTCCTATGATGTACTGCTGAATTAACCGTTAAATGTGGTACACTGTCAAACCAGCTTGATTTAAATTTGCATCCTCCTCTTGTCCTTTTGCAGACTTTGGAAGCAGTGCTGAACTTCAAGTATTCTGGAGGAGCAGGCAAAGTGGAGGGCTACTACAGGGAGCTGTCTCTTGGAGTCCATGTTGATGTGGAGCCATCCGTGTTCTTCACCAGAGTCAGCACCCTCCCTGCTACCAGGTAACACACACAGCTAACAATTGCCAACACTTTGCTCTTGAAATGACATTTTTTAAGATAAATAATGAACAAAGATTGAAAAGGGGTGTGCGTACATATACCAAAGCATCCAATACATTGCAGACAGAGAATATTCTGTCATCACTGTTAGTATATCTGATGATGTAGTTGTGGTAGTAGTGTTGCGATTGGACTACTTCAACATACATGGAATGAATGCATGTACAAATACCCTTGTTTTTGAGCTTTATCTCAAGTTATTCAAAACTTCCATCAAGATGTTTGTACCACCTGCACACTTGCAGTAACTGATTTTTATGGCCACTCGAGGGCAGCAGAACAGGCTGTGAACTTCATATTGATTTTCAATTTTAGCAAACAGTTGCCTATTTCCAGCAGAATGGAAACAACATTAGCATTCATTGAGGTTTCACCTGATGAATCGAAGTCCAGTATTCACTCTGCCTTTAGCTGTGTTTTGGTAAACCCAATGTGTTCACAAGCTTGTCGCCAACTACTGTCTGGCGTAGCGTGAAGGTAGTGTACATTGACAACAGCTGTTGGCTGATGATAGAAACGAGGTTGATAGGAGCAGATTTGCCTTCCGGATCAACAAAACAATGATCAAAAAGAGGCTGGAACACTCTTAGTTTGGGAGAACCTGCTGAGAATATGAGCACCTCTTTCACATTCCATAATCATTTGATGCTAGGCTCCTAGCTGAGGAAGAAAAACTGTTGATTGCTGCAGCTTTGAGTAGACACACCTGCACAGAAAGTATACTGAACCTATTGGAACTACCTGTTTCTTAGTACATGACTTTTCTGCCATGAGAACGGCTCTGTTCATTCAGCATCACACACAGCTGGAAAACTTAAATGCAGAGCAGGCGACTTGAAGCTTAACGCGAGCTGCATAATGGGACTAGAATAACCTTGTGGAAGGAGAGCTTCTTTTCCTTATGCCACAAAGTTTGTTCTTCAGAGGCCCAATTCATTCAGTCAGTCAAACAGTGCTGCCTAATTTATATTTAATGATCCTTGCTCACCAGTGAGAATTAAATAAATGTGTTTTAGTTGAGCGACTGTATTTCAGAATGGGTTAGTAAAGCAATACTTTCCAAATGGTGTCAGCGAAGATCTTCTTATATTCTGTTTGTGCTCCCTCATCTATAATGTGACCAGCCTTAACCCTGTATGCCATTTTTGTGCATATATGGGCTTTTATGTCATTATAACATATATGGGCTTTTATGTCATTATAACATAAAACAGGAATCCTACTCAACCTTCATCGGAGTAGCAGAAAAGCAAAGACAAATCTGCCTCACAGCTACTATTCTTTTAATGATCGGTGATAAATCTCAATTCGAAAGCTTCCTTTCATCTCGCAATATGATACAAATGCAGCTATTTTCTCTGTCTCGATTTGGCGAGGAGATGTCACCCTTCTCTTTAACCACTGCAGCAACACTCTCCCCGTGACATTATTGCTCTCCAAACCAGAAGACTTTAGAAATGGTGTTTTCACCGACAGGTCAGATAGTGGCGGACGTGAATGGATATTAAATGGATATTCACTCTTTTCTCCTGCTCTCACATTCTCCCTGTCATGCACATACATTAGATACTGTGGACACTCTCACACATCCTCACACACACACACACACACACACACACACACACACACACACACATTCCCCGTGTCTCGCTTCACTCCACTTTTCAGCTCCCCAAACGCTCCTGAAAAAACTCCAAGCGAGGGAGACAGATCGTAGCCGAGTAATGGCCACTTGAGGTGAATCATTAGCTGTAATAATATCTGCAGTTTAAGCCATCCATCTTGGCTCAGCGCTGATAGATACGCTGCACTGGCTGCTATACCATCACCCTGTCATTGCAATCCCCCCCCCCCTCCCTCCCTTACCTCGACCAAACCCTTAGCACTTTCTGCCTCATCTCACTGACTTACAGTATCTATTGGCTCTCAACCACATCTCATAACATTTGAAATGTGTTGAAATTGCAGGCTTGGGAATGTTTAAGGAGGCCTTCTCAAGTCAAGTCAAGTTTATTTGTGTTGCTAAATATCACATCCAGGGGCCAAATAGGCTTTACAGGCCTATACTAGTGGAAAAACTACCCATAAACCTTAGCTCAAAAGCAAAGTGGATGGATGCAATAGGAGCTGTGGGTGGGAATGAAAAACAAAGTATTCACTGTCAATGTGTGTGTCATTACCTGAATCATCAATCAGTCAGGCAAATATCTAACATAAAACAAACTTGACAACTAGTAGCTAAACCATTAAATATCCAGTAATAGGCTTATAATATGTCAAGTTGACACTGGAGGTGGGAATCCCTAGGCAGCTCACAATTAGATTCAGATTCAGAGAGCTGCGACGCAATGATGAAATGATTATTGATGCACCAAAACGTTCTGACTTCTGTACCTGATTTATTTTTTTCTCAGTTCTTAAATACAATAACACACATCGCTGGCAGATAAGGTAAATCATCTGCAGCCCTTTTATTTTAAAACTGCATTAATGAATGAATGAATTAATATCAAAGCATCTTACAATCTCCTGCCTGTATGAGTATAACAAACTGAAGGGGAGACGGACTGCTCCACTGTGTTATTAACGTCATGTCTACAGCAGTGGAGGGCAGCCTCTCTGCTGTTCTGTTAGTTCCAGGGACATTTCTGAGCAGGTGCAGGGTTTTTGAGGTCAGACAAACTGAGCACCAGGTTGGTTTCAATTGTTAAATGCTGTTGTTTGTGTCGGTCCGCCGGTCTTGTTTATTACTGCTGCTTTGTGTTTTCTGCTCTGCTGCGCTAACATTAGTCTCTCAATGACGATATAGAAAATTCACAACACACTTAGTGTTCATCATGCAATTGTTATTAGTAGGCCTGCACGATTAATCGAATTTTCATCGTCATTGCGATGTGAACGTTCGCGATGAACCCATCGCAAAAGCTGGTCTGTAATGCGATAAATTGGCCACGCACACTTTTTTTTTTTTTTCGTGGCGTCCAAAACATTTTGCCTTGTAACAGTAGACCAATAAAATTGATGAGTAGTTCACAGAGGTCCAATGAAATTGTGTGATAAATCAAGCACGCTTTATTATTGTAAATCAGTCATTTGTACTGACTCTCATCAACATGGAAAATACTCGAAGAAAATCATATGATGCGGCTGTTACGTACTTTATTATTTTTTCACTTTGCTTCATGGTTGATACACGTTGTCGTCCGACTCGTTCATAGGAGAGAACGGGAGAGTTCGCTCAGTAGGTAAGTTTTAATTCAAAGCAAGACGTACAATGACAGGTGCCAACGAGGTAGATTACTCCAGTAAAAGTAAGACTTAGTTTAATGACTTAGAAGTCGCCAAATTACTTACTTTAACGAATTTCGTTAGTTTATATAATGCAGATTTGTAAAATATTACTTTTATGAGGGTCACAGTCACAGACTGTAGAAACTTAGCATTTGATAATTGTGATAGCAGCGGTGCAGCAGATGTATTGAAGTCCATGCAGCACGCTGTATGCAAACTAATATTAATCATATATCCTATTCATTACAATGTCCATGGACATAAATTGAGTTCTTTTGCCTTAATAATGATAAAATAATACACAATAAATGCGTGATGGCTGTCAGGCATCGCCAGACCAACCATAGCTAATATCTCATATTACAACGTGGGACACCTGAGGCTTAAAATCCGGCGCGGCTTGTACAAGTACAAAATTGATTTTCTTTCTAAAATTAGAGCATGCGGCTTTTAATCAGGTGCGCTCTGTAGTCCGGAATTTGCGGTAATTACAATCAGCTATTCAGTGTTTTAGAGTACCTAAAAGCAGGGAATCTTTTAAAGCTGAAAATCTGAAAGAGACAGGAACTGTATGCAAACTTTAAATATTTTCTTATTTATCGCAAGTCATATCGTCATCGCAATATTGAACAGTGTGATCGCACATCGCACATTTTGCTGATATCGTGCAGGCCTAGTTATTAGTCATTAAATCAAAATATACTTGCAACTGCTGACTTTTGTGAAGATGAACTCTGTCAACATCACATTATGAACTAACATTTCAAAAATCGATTTTTGACTTTTGCGAACTGATACAGAATCATCCACTCCCACATCGTGATGCATTTAACAATCGACCCCCCCACCCACCCACCCTTATATAACATGCTTAAAAGGTTAATAAAATGTAATGGATATTCAAATGCCTCAAATTTAACAATCCCCATTTAAATATCAGATATTTAAAAAATGTATAATGTATGTTGTTATGAAACCTTAAGAGGTCAGTTCTCATGCTTTTCATGATATTTGCCAGTGTAAGTGCTGACGAAAATACAAATACAAGCTTTGGGCTTAAAGCTGTCACAAATAACAGAATCTGTAGTTGTTATTCAAATACATTCTATTAATTATAATTTTGATTAGCCTTTTTATTACTTGAACATCATTTTGAAACCATAATAATACCAATTGTTGCATTAAAAAAAAGCCAGTGACAGGCTTTTTGACAATAATACATTTTCAGACTTATCTTAGAGCATAAGAAACAGTTGTACTGACATATCTACTAGGCTCAGATGAGATATTGAACGGTCTTTACTTTTCAAGTTAACACAAAGAACCTATCACAATGCACTGTAATTCACAAATGTATTCTTCATATCATTATGTACAAAAGAAAACAAATATTTTATTTCCTTTGAATCTCTGTCTTCAGGGACACACAATTGAGATAAATAGTATTGAATTTCTTCTTGACTGGGAGTTAAAAGAGAATTTGGAAGTGACTGTATGAAATTGCTCGATAATGTAGCAACCTTTCGATCTGTTTTTGTGTTCATCTCCCTTAACCTCTCTCCCTCCTTCACTCCATTTCTATCCAATACACAGTTACAGTTTCTAAAAGTCCCTTTCGTTGTACTAGTGTGTGATTTAGTTGTGGTGTCATCAGCTCCTAACACAAAATGGTACAGTAGCTGCTCACAGTAAATAGAAAAGAAGATCACCTTCTAACTTTTGCTCACTTGCACTCTTCTCTTGCACGACCGACAGTATTTCAGTGTTAACCTTGTGAAGTAAGACTATTGAATATCATGTAAACATAACCACATTTTTTAGTTATCTTAAGATTGTACACCAACCTATATTTCAACATGTTTCACCATTTGTTTCCTTTTTCCCTTCACAAAGAAATGAAGCTGAGGCATTTTAAGGTGCCGGTTAACTCTCACGGCCAATCACGCTGGCTCCTCTCATCCCCCATTTCAAAGCACTGCTCTCCCAACTGTGACACACTGCTGGTTTGCTAATGGACTGGAGACGTCCAGAGAAGCCGAAGGTGCAGAGTCACAGAGCAGATGGTCTCTTTTTGAATTTGGCCCTTTATAGACTACATAAACTGATCATTTCTATCGTCGTCCTGTTTACATTCTTTTCATTAGGGTGGCATCACTATGAAATTTAACCAGCACTTTTTAACCCAAGAGGCAGAAAGAGAGAGGTACATTTTAGGTGTTTTTCACAGCAGGTCACTCAAACTTTTTCTCTACATGAAAGGCAAAGCTCTGCAGAATTCAAGAATATAACCAATCAATGGGTTGTTCACAGCAGGACAGAAGTTTGTGTCGTTGTTTCACAACAGCCCGGTGCTGATTTTAATCAAGGTAACCATTGAATTTGATGTATATAATCAGCCGTTGACAATACACATCACTCCAATCAGCTACTATAGATGGAACACATATTGTACCTGTGACACTGAGATGGCTGTGTAAGGTAATCACCGATAAGGGAGGCCTTCATACAAGCCAGCTGTTGTGGATGACAGATGCTGCAAGAATCAGATATTAATTGTTAATTCCTAACAACTCTGTCATAATCAGAATACATCCGTTTTCATCCCTACAATCGGACATGTCCAGTGACTGCATTGAAACAGACAAGAAACAATGATTTTCAGGAGGTTTATATATTTGCCCCATCACCAATTAGAGGGATAGAAATAGCGCGTAAAGTGTCTGTAGCGTTCTGAGTATGCTGTTGACCTGCTCTGAGCAGGCAGCTGGCACCAAATGCGGTTAATCTTTGAACCGAAATTTCAGTGCACAGCTTGATTGCCAGTGACACTCCCCCTACTTCGCCTCCCTTCCAACTGCGCTGCATGACAAATCGCTAAAATATCCAACAGGTGCATGCAAGGGAAAACATCACTACACTGCATTGAAATACAGTCTCAAAGAGATGAAACGGATTGTCTCACTCTGAACTGTAATACTCCTTTCTGCTGTTACTATTACCTCACCCTCTTTTTCTCTTTGTTCCTCTCTACCTCTCTTGTCACTTAGAGAGTGGCACAGTGAAAGTCATTCACATGTGCTTATGAATGGGTGGCGATGGAAGTTTGATGATGCATTGACTTCCAAGCAGTAGTTTCTAGGATCAGACCTTTAGGGGGGGTCAGCTACCGTTCAAACCCTCTGCGGAATGACTAATTTCACTGGCTAACCTTAATTATGACAAAGAATATTAATACATAGTTGAGTGGTCTACTATAATAATGGTTCACAATAAACAATCACAGATTTCTACAGCGATGACCCTAAGATGGTTAATGAATCCAGAGGGAAAGACAATATTAATGACAGAACTATCCAAAGTAAGTAAAAGTTAAGTTACAACAGAGCAGAAGGGGAAATGTATAAATTCATACTAAAGGCCCATTTATGCTCAATGGACGTATGAAAATGTATAAGTCATTTACAAACGTTGTTACCATCACTGCTCACATACTTCCATGCGTCCTTTACGTTGGCATGGAGGTTAACCAATACATCCACCAGGGGGCAGCACAGAGTCAGAAGTTTATGACAACAACAAACTCAAAAACAACATGGCAGCTGTGGAGGAGATATTGATAATGTTCCTCTTGAATTATAGAAAACGATATGTTTAAAGTTTCTAACCAACTCACACAACCTTTCCTCAAAAAGTTCCACCACTTTTATTACTTCTTTGTGTCTCACGAGAGCTACGTATCGGGTAGCGACAGCAACACTGCCCCCCCATGGTTTCCAGTGGTAGTGCTCCGTTTGGTCCGTATCCGTAAGCTTTATGGAAACGTGCAGAAATACAGACGAAATGAACGCAGCGCACGGACAGAAGGCTCCATCCATATCCCGATCTGTATTTAACGTTGATCATAAATGGGCCTTAACACTAACAGATTCCTGAGGACTCTATAATCTTTCATTCACACTATGGAACTATATAACCAGACTCAGCGTGTTCTTCGTTGTCGTTCAAGGTTAAGTTAAAGGTGCATGCTGCCACCTACAGACCCGAGTGTGTAACAGTATGACGTTTTGAACAACACCGGGCATTGGAGCCGTTGATGCCGCTTTGCCAGACATTACACCTGGTAAAATAAAAACATTTGAACCTGTAGTATCATTTTTTGTCCCGTCTCTAACAGATGGTCTCGCAAAATATCTAAAGTCATATAAAATTTTAAGTCCTGAGATCAAATTTAGGGTCTAAAATCGCCACTGCTTCCAAGCTGTAATCACCAGTATGCAGTAATCAGCCAGCTGCAGCACAGCATTTTTTTGAATAGTGGTCAAAGTTGAACCTGACACAAAACCTTGATCCCAAATTTACTTTATTAGTGATTCCATTCAGTTCTCTCTCACTGCCTTTGCCTTTGCTGTGCTCTCTCTCTCTCTCCTTTTCTTTTATCGTTTTCCTTTTTTCATGCATACCCATTTCTCTTTTCATCATTTTCTCCTACTTTTCTCCTTGTAGTGTATCTCTCCTCCTGCGTCCTTTTCTCATGCTCCATTTTAGCACCTCATCTTATTGTCTGTTCCCTCGTGTTACCTTTTTCACCTGGCTCTGTTGAACACCGCTTTGTGCTTTTATCTCTTTCAAATCGCCACCTTGTATATACAGGGCAGCTGGACAAAAATGGGAGGGAGACACACCTTAGAGTGTATGACCATCCATTAATCACCATCTCTCTGAAACAGCCTTAAAAAAATCAATCCTTTTAGGCCTCAGACAGGAAGTATTTTTTTCAAGGCTACTGGTTTTGATTGCATTACATTGTAACCTCTGTGTCTCATTAACTTCTCTGTATCCTTTTATTTTGCTCTCTGTCTGACTTTTTAGACTGACTCGTTCCGTACAGTTTGCCCTCTCATTTCCCTATCTCGCTCTTTCTCAGTTCCTCTGTTCTTCTTTATTTCATCTCAATTTGGTTTTTTCCTCCCCTTCCTGCCTCCCAACTATTGTGTCTCTCATGACATCTTTCTTTACTTCACTCCACATCTCTCTTTGCCTCAGACCTCCCCTCTGTTGCTCTCTTTATCTCAGCATACATTTTGATACCTTTTGTTTGCCTAAAGCACCTGTTTCCTCACATATAAATATACAGCACAGCCTCACTTTTTCTGTTTCTCAGTTTTGCTTTCTCACATTATACCATACTGTGTTTTTATACCCTACTAGAAATAAATAACTCCAATTAGGGGTATTCATTTCTAGACAAGATATGTTTTTCTCCACTCAGCTGTTAGTATCCTCTTTGACTTTTACTTTGTGATGCTAAAGACACAATTCAATGGGGATCTCTTTTTGGCACACAGAGGACCCACTTCAGGGGTTAAGCCATATGTAAGGTGACAAATCTGTTAAAGAAAGTGACAGAGAGCTGGGATGTGTGAAATACTCACTGAGCCATACTTTCCAGGGACCTGTTAAAATCCCATTCACTCAACATTGTGCTGCCCTGGGAAAATGCATTGCTCCTCTGGGGAAAATGAACTGATCCTCTGATGCCTTTTTATTAAAGTGCATCCTGTGGATCATCTATAGCATTGTGAATAATTCTATAGATCCCCTATGGATAGGAAAGCATCCGCTGGTCACAGAAGTCACCGTAAACAGTTTTTATTGGAACTGCTTTCTATTGAAGAAATACTTGTTGTGAATACTCAATGGTATTGTCTGTGAATTATTCACCAGCAGTGTATTTGGACAGAAATGTTGCTTTTTCATTAATTTTTCAATGCTGTTTCAACATAAAGGCAGACATCTAAAATCTTAATACATAAAACCCCAAACCATCTGCACGGCTAGACACAAGCTAGAGATAATTGAGGAAATACATCTTATTTTGTAATCTGAGTGAACTCACCCTTTAATGACTATTCATTAGTCCATTATTTGACATGGTGCACATGCTAATAAGCAATTCAGCTTAGCTAAAGTTGGCTTGTTAAAGAATAATCTCAGTCGCTCTTTAAATGTGGACATAAAAGTAGTCTACTGGCTCAAGTATCTAAAAATAGCCCACCATTGGCAGTACTCTAAATCCAACTCCGCCCAATTAAGGCCATTACATTTTGTGTGCTGGGAATATGTCACGTTTTTGTGCCAAGAGGAAGGCTGCAAAATCAGCACTTATTGATTGCAGATTTGCAGAATTGACTGAGGTTTTTTTTTGCCTCCTACTGTGGTGTGTGTGCCATTTTGACCGCCCACCACTTTGCAATAACAGTGTCCCCCAGTCCAACAGTCAGTGTCACACCACACTTTTAATAGATCGATATGTTTTTTTTTTTTTTTTTTTAAATTGTGGTTTTAATAACTATGACAATCAAGACTGCATCCCTTCGTCGGAGTCTGCCTTCTACTAATGTCTTTTCTGGGGTCTTTGCAAAGATATGTGTGGCGCCAGCTTTTGAGTTATTCTACTGCAACAGGGTCCTCTTCAAATCAATAATAGCAAAATGCTGACCTCCTGGTTCATTTGCTTGTGTGGTAGAGTTCTCAGAAATAGACAGTGGCATTCATTAATTCACTTTTTTCCCCACTTTAGCACACTACCAGTTGTACCTGAAATAATCAGTCATAAAGGTCTTCTTCTATGATCAGGACTGGATCCTTCAAATTCATTTTCACTTTACATATTGCACTCAGGCACACATGATGTATATGCATGCACCTAAGTTGTTTTGTGCTTCATGAAATGTACATACAGCAGAAGTATTGATATTCCATTGATGGATGATTTGCTTTGTACACTATGAGCAAAGCGGCAGGTTCGATACGTGTTCTCTTTAACACCGGTGCTAACTTTGTTCCTTCTTCTGCCTCATTCTGCTGTTAGAGAGAAATTTAAAAATTAACAGGCTGAAATGGAGACAAATAGTTTGAAACTCTATTGGCGGTTTTGAATTATTTATTTAGCTTAGATCTCCGTGCCCTGCGTAGACGCTCAGCAGAATACTTATCAAAATGATTCAGTGTTATGATTCATTTCCCTTTAGTTGAAAAATATAACCTTAAGCTTTAGTCTACAGATATTCTGCAGCAATACCTGCAACACTTTCTGAATGAATTTGTCCATCATTGTTCAGTGTCATTCGAGGCTCACGCTGCGTTCTTTTTACTCTAAACTCTTATCACTAAGTGCAAATCCACGCTGTCTGTGCTTATATCCTCTGTTCCCTCAGTTTATCTTGGGTACTTAGTGCATGAGCAATTAGCCTGTGTTTCTTAACTGGGTGGTCTGATTGATCACCGCAGCTAAACGCCCTGGTCTATAAATCAGTACCTCGCCCCACTCAGCCCGTTAATCACGTCCGCCAACAAAGACTAGACAATTAAAAAAACATGGGTAGACCTTAAAAAATATGCTCCTTTAATTGCCGTAGCAGTTTATTAGGACTTGGGTAAGTCTTCATTAACCCTTAGATTTAAGGTGCAACAAGCTAGTTGGGAGGAGGGGGGGTTAATTTGACCTAGACGGAGGGTTGGGTAATGGGCAGCATTTATTATTTGCTTTTGTTGTGTGATTCATCATGATAGAATTCCTTTACAGCATGCTTTATATTCATTCATTTTTTTTAATTCTTGGGCTTGGACACTGTCAGTGTTAATCAATCAATCAAGTGTATTTGTCACATGTAATCGTTTCAGGAACAATCATAGTGAAATGTAATTGTGCTAGTTCCTTCAATTTGTGTATAAAATAGAGATACAATCGAGTAAAAACAGTGATAAATACAGCATATGTGTTTTAGGCAGTGACTGAGCCTCTCAGTGCTGACCAGATGTATCCAGTACCTTATTCCAAGCCACAGTAGGGGAGATAAGGCCATTATCCAGGTGATTGGGATCATTAATGATTCCCCTGTCCCTATTCTTGCAGTGCCTGATGTAAATAGCCTTTAGGTAGGGTTAGGGTTAGGGTTAAAGCAACGCCTATTGTTGTTATGTTCAGCTGAATGAGCTACTCATTGCAGGGCCTTGCAGTCCTGCTCAGTTCTATTTCTGTGTCGGGTTGTGATGTTCCCATTCAGGAACATTTTGATGTTTCAGGAGTAGAAATTTGAGTATTTGAGAGGGATACCTGCAATTACCTCATGAATCTAAGCTTGAAACAGTCTCTGTCTTGCCTTTCTCACCACTGAGTAAGTATGCAGCACCCAAGTCAAGCCCTCAGTGATGTGGACACCAAGGTACTTACTGTCCACTGATATTAAGGCGGGGTATAGTTTCTTTCCTGGTTATTCCCAAAGTCCATGATAGACTCCTGAGTCTTGTTGACGTTCAGGACCTGGGTATTGTCCTGTCAGCAGTGGGTCAGGTCTTTTTCCTTCAGGTTGGTCTGTTCATTGTTATGTGTGATCATGTGGACCAAAGCTGTGTTATCAGCAAACATCCTCAGCAAGATAGCTTCATGGTCGTTCTCCTAGAACACAGGTAGCGATTCTGCTCTGTGTTTAGGTGTGTTTTCACCTTGTGGCGCAGTGAATATGTTGATTAAAGTCAGACACAACCTTCTTAAGGTCAGCCTGATTGAGGTCTTCAGTTACAGTGAGCACAGCATCAGGATTACCACTCTGGATATTTGCAAATATCCAACAGGGCACCCTCTGTACACTCCTGTGGAGGGATGTAGCCCTCTATATTAATGACCAATGTAAATCCCCTTGGTAGAAAGGGGATAGCAATTTCTTTTTCCCACCGTCACACCAATCCTTATTCAGCATAACAGCACACAGCACATGTCTCCTCCTTTTTTTTTTTGGTTCCCCTAATCTGTTATATAAGTATACAGAAAAAGTCACCTGGTCGAATGGCGCTGCCCAGTATTCCAGGATTTACCCAAGTGTTTGTGAAACGAAGGACATTGAATTTCCTCATATCCCTTTGGAAACCAATGCAGGAACCGAGGTCATTCAGTTTATTATCCAATGCCTGTACAATTGGCTAGCAGGACGTGGGCATGGAGGTTGTCCAGTTTATCATCCAACGCCTACACAAAGGCTACCAGGAAGCTTGGCAGTGAAGATCCATATGGCTAGGATCAAAGCTTGTGTTAAATCCCTCCATGTTTAACTCAGTGTATCTTCTGAAGTTGAGATGGATGCAGAATGGTTTTGCTCGTCCATGTGATTGGGATTGTACCTTTTCATCAATGTTTACTCCGATGTTTTACACTTGAAAACCTTGTCCAGCCAGGTTGCAGAGTTGGCTAACCCATCAGCACTCTAACCCACATCACTGCTTTTTACTAATGGCTGAGTGGGTGTTTTCCATTTGAACAACCCAGAATAAATTGCAAATGTCTCTCTTTTGACCTCACTTAATTTGCTTCACTTCACCTCAATTAATTTTTTATTTTACTTCATTTAATTTTTATTTACTTTTCATTTGTTCTGTATGTAGTGTAGGGTAAAATAATTAACACCTTGTAAACATGAAATGCAACTAAAATTGAAAATTTAAGCTTCATAAAGAAAATGATGCAGATAGAATATATAAGATCTACTGCACTGGGTTATGTTATAGATAATGGATGTTCGTGGATTTATATCCGACCTTTAGCTCTTCAAAAAAAGTGTGGATGTTATTTATAATGCAAATGTAAATTAAATGAAGAGTTTTATGCACAGGTATATATTTAGACTTGTGTCACATTCTTCCTGTACTGCTACAGAAGATAATTAATATAACAGCACACTGTCTGCACTGGACAGCCTGTTCCCTGTGTCTGTTTTGAGATATCCATTCCTTTTATCAGTCATTACCAGGGGGGAAAAAAACACCTACTTAGGTTAAAATTAACTCTTTGAAAATCCAGCATCATCTCGCCAGTCTTGATCTAAATCACAAATTGGCCCTCTTATTATCTGCATGAGAAAAGCAGGCCTGGAATGATGTGAAGATAACCTGTTGGAGCCAGGCCTGTGGGCTTGATGAAAGCACCGCCACCTTTTGATGTTATGACAAGGACTGATGAGTACTCCACACCGTGTCTTCTCTTGATCTCATGCATTTGGTGTGTGGTCGTATGTGGCTGTGTGTATTTTTAGAAGGTAATTGTAGCCTCATGCATTACGTATGAACTCATATGCACATAAACATGAAATTATGCGTGGTCATCAGTCACCCTAGCATCAGCATGCTTTTTTGTTAGGTATTTGTTTATAATATATCATGTCTAAAATAATGCACAAGGCTATGCATCAGTAAAAGCATAGTGGAAACAGAAATAGTCTTTTTTTTTTAAAATTCTGATGTGAGTTTTGGAGTGAATGGAGATATTTTGGTGCTATAGTTATTCCTTGTGTGTCTATCCACAGCACCCGCCAGTGTCATCTACTGCTGGACATCTTCAACCCAACAGAGCATGAGCTTACAGTCTCTGCCAAAAACAACCAGGACCTGGTTCTCCATGCTAGTGAGTGCCAGAGGTAAGTGGAAAGTTTCTTTTTTTTTTTTTTTTTTTTACATACATATGGAATTAGTCCCATACAATAGTAGGGGTGTAAACTTTGTGGTTCTCTGTGTAGCGGTCTCTCACACCAACTCCCAACCAATGCACTGCCACCACTGCTGGTGCAGCCTGTTGAGCTTTCATTACGTTACTAATGTAACAAAACTCATATCAGCCCCATGAATTGTTTTTTTTTCACTACCGGAATTTCATCCATTCAATCTGATAACATTTGGGAAGTCTAGAAGAGCCACACGATTAAATTATTTTGTCCCATAGTTACCAGTATTGCAGTAACAAAAAAATAACAGAGCAGATGAAAGCAGATCAAAAAACAAGATTTTGTACTAACACTTAGGCAAATATACCTAAATAGAGAGAATAAGAAATAAAGGCCTCTCTCCATAAAGTATCCTTTGCAATTGGGGTAAATAAAGGCCTCGTCTGCTATGGATAGATTAGATGGATTTAGATTTCCTTTTATTGTCATTCCGCATATATAAGATAAGATAAAGATAAGATACATTTATTGATCCCACAGTGGGGAAAATTCATTGCTACAGCAGCTCAAGAATAGTGATATAGAAAAAAAACAATAAAATTAAAATCAAAATAAAACGACCCTAAAATGCAGTTATAATATTATAATTAATAATGACACACACAACAATAACAATTATATAGTATAGTATATATGTTTTAATTCCAGTGAGAATATGTGCGGCTGCATTTTGAACCAGTTGTAACCTGTGAATACTGGATTTTGGAAGGCCAGTGAAAAGGTCATTACAGTAATCTAATCTGCTTGTTATGAATGCGTGGATTATTTATTCAGCATTAGATTGTGACAGGAAGCTTTTCAGTTTGGAAATATTTTTGAGATGATACAGTAGAATGCTGTTTTTGTAACGTGGTTGATATGAGTTTTGAAATCTAAATGACTGTCCATTATTATTCCCAGATTTCTTGCTGTAGATTTGCTGTCCAGATACAGACAATTGAGATGTGCTGCAATTGCCTGTCTCTGAGCTCGGGTGCCAAAAATAAGGATTTCTGTCATCCAAAGATTGATATCATTGATACATTGAGTGAGGGAATAAAAATAGTGGTCTGAACTAAAACTGTTACTTTATTCAAGCATTTTTAATTTAGATTTAATGTTAAAAATCAAATGAAAATCAAAAGGAGACTGCCATGTCCTCACACAAACAGCTGCTCTGATGACTTTCTCCTGTCCTGTCCAGGAGTAGTGTTCTGTGGCTAGCTCTGAGCCACTGTGTTTACATGCCCATCCATGCACACATAAGGGACTAGCTAGTGTACGGCTAGTGGCTGGGAACGAGACATTTGTTAAATTTGACAAAATGTATTGGATTAGAATTGCTGACTACACCTTTAAAGACACGGGTAATAAACTCTTCAACTTCAGACATGTTTATCAGGCCAAACTTCACAGCAGATAATTCCCCTCAGAGTTTACTAGATCACTTTTATTCACTCTGTGTGGGCATTCTTAACAAATTGCACCCTTCAAAAACAAAAGTAAAAGCGGTCCAATTGGTACTCCCTGGTTGCATGATTATACTGGCAAAATAAAGTGCAACAGAATGTAACTGGAAACAGAACAGACTTGAGGTCGATCTTGCTCAGTTAAAAAATCAAATATCCAATTAAAACTCTGATGTCAAAATTGCAAGAAAAAAAAAACCTTATTGCTGAAAGCCACCATAATCCATAGTATTGTTCAGAACTATTGAAGATGTTGTCATTGGTCTTATACATAATTAATGCCCTTATTATTCATCATAAGTGTGTGAGAAGCATCAGGATACAGATTTTACCACCTACATTCTTTATCCCCTCTTTTGATTTGATCTCTATTCTGACGCTGCTGGAGACTGTCCATGTCATCCAGATGCAATGACATCTAGACTCTTCAAAGAGGGCCTACCACAATTTGTCAGTAGACACTGGCTGTGTACCATTTTTTCAACCATGCTCCTCTTCTCAAAAAATAAAATAATTTAGACAATGTACTCAACAATTAACTGCCCACATGAGCCATCATGTTATTTATGAAAGTTCTAATCTGGTTTTCGAGGGTGATCAATGATAATCTCTTTGTTGCTGAATCCGTATTGGAAATGTGTCTTCAGCTTCCTCCAATACATTAACAATACAAACAATACACGCACCATGTCATGAAGACATGTAAAACATACAACAACTCTACACAACATAAAAAACATACAGCAACTGACAACTTTTCAATGGATGGTGTGGAAACCTAATTCATTAGAAGTAAGCAGTTTTAATTAATGGTGTTCATCAGCAAGTGAGGTGTGCATGACTGCTGGTATTTTACACAAATCCCTTTGCATCTATTTCAGTGACAATCTGAACATGCACCATGCCACTAAACTGTTTCTGTAGATAAAAGCTGCATTTGAAGTTCCGTGTTTTTGGGGATGAAGGCAGGCTGTCCAAGGCAGTTGTATCATGTAAAAAAAAGGAAATATCTAGGTATCATGATCATAGCATCCCTATAGTTTAAGTCTTTCTACTAATACTTTTTTGCTATGATATGATAAAATGCATTCCAGCATTGAAATAGGACACCTATAAGCATTCAATTCATTATATATCTTTGTTTACACCTGACAATGTATGTTTGACAGTGTTTCTATGAATTCTGTTATATTGTTAAGTTATTTCCTCCAGTATCTTTGATGGTGGAGTTTTCTATTTTTTTTCTGCCCTCAGCTTCAGCAGTGTCACTCTGTAAAAGCAGCAATAACCATTCCTCACTCTTCCTTAAGGAGCTTCTAATTCACCTAAAGGATTTTATTTGTCTGGGTTTCAGTTTTAGTGTCCCTTAAGAGTCTGAGTTTTTCTCTTTGCTTGGAAAAGAATAGTGGGGAAACCCTACATTTGTATGGGACTGTGTGTCTTCACTCACACGTTGTTTGTAGATTACCTCAGCCTCTCTCTTTTCCTTGCACAACTTGTCATTTCACTGGAAAGTGACAAATTATGATTCCTGTCAGCGCTGTCTCTCCAGTGCATCCTTTGCCACATGCTGAGGTGCACTGTTGGTGACTCACAGACCTTTCTCCACAGGGGTGGAATGTTATTATATGAGGGGAATTAGGGGTCAGAAGGGAATCTTTTCACACAGAGCCAAACAGCTCATCACTCAGCTCACTCCAAATAATCTTTCTTGTACAGAAATGAGCTGTTAAGCTCAACAAGCCGCATTTTGATAATTATTATATAATAATATAATAAGTTTTTTATAAAGGTGCTGTTCTATTCATCACTTTGTTTCAACAGGTTAGCTCGGTGAAGGAGTTTAATCATTGTGAAACTTAAAGGAAACTTAACACATGCTTATAAAACATGGAACAATTTAAAAAGGTATACAGTTTATTCAGATTAGTAAGGGAACCAGAAAATATATTCATCTCATACTCAACCCTGTTTAGTGATACTGTACAATACACTATATTTACAATTGTTTTTTCTTGGTTCGAGAATATTTTTCCTTGAGTTGATAGAGGTGTGATTACAAAATATGTGCACATACACTGGACAGCCAGGTCTGACTTTGATTGGTATAACTGGCATCATATCTGCAGTGTGATCACTGCTCAGTAATTGCTGGTTAAAAGGTAGAATATTGCTGTTTGCTCTTTTTTTTATTATCAAGAACCCCTTGAAAAAGAGATTTTGATTTCAAGAGCCCATGCTGGTTATCCATTTATCACCCACTGTTCTGATTGTGGGATACTAGCATCATGAAGTCCTATTCCTCTGTGCTGTAGATCTCTTGTGAAAGACACTGTGACACTAGGTGACCATGTATGGCTTTGTACTAAGGTTCTTTAAGAAATGTATGCAGGACAAAGTTGTCAGTTTAGTTCCAATATGATGATGATTTGTTATTACATTCAGAAATACACCTTAGTAATTGCTCCTCTGTCTTCACATACAGCACAAACAGGTGCACTCACAGAAGTCATATTAGTTATTTTCCATGATTATATGAACATTGCTTCAGACTCATCTTTTCTGTCATTGTGGTCAATTCAGGTACAACGCATGGCAGTGTGTATAAATACATAGGAAACTGTTGTCAGAGCATTGTCGGTTATTTTCTTTCTTTAGAAAGTTCTATTAAGTCAGGTCATCTGTCACTGTTATATAATTCCTCAAATTGCCAAGATTTACCTGTCTCTCATTGATACGATCCCACAGTAATTGGTATTCATACTGTATGAATGCAAGCAGAGGTCAATATTCATAATGTGCCAACTCTGTAATTGATTCAAAATACCCAGCTTCTTTAGAAACTGATACAATATGACACAATGTGCCTCTGAGGCAAAACATGTCAAGTCTAGTAACAACTGCAGATGTGTATATATAGACTTACATGTCTTTTTCCCCCTTTGACTGACATTCCCTGTAGACACAGCGGTTGCCTTTGACTCCACCGATCAGTGCTTCCGTCCTGTAGAGATTTCTCTTGAAGCCTGACAGACACACAAATTCATTATCCGAAGATGAGCTCAGATGTAGCATATTGATTCTCTTCATAGCGTACCATATTATTGTAGATAACCCCACAAGGTAGAGAGTAGTGGATGCAGCCCCACTCATCTCCACCTTCAGTTCTGGCAACATGCTGATCATTTCCTTTGACACGCACCCAGTGCACGACAGATTATTCAGAGTGGGGTAATATTTTGCATGCAGAGAGAAAAAAAAGGGCCACAGACTCATGGATCTCCGTCTGCTGAACCATATTGTGCTTGTCTCTCCAACCCATCCTCTCTCGACATCAGATGGCCATGTCATTTCAAATTTCTTTCCTGTTTTATGATGAATGAGGTGTCAGGCGCAAGATGTTTTCTGGAGTCTTCATCCAGGACTCGCGAAGCTAAGTCTTCAATCTGACAGTCGCAAAAATGACTCTGTCAATCATCCACACTTTCCTCCCACAACAAACGATTTTTAATTGTTTCTATTGAGCTTTATCGTGGTTACACAAATAGAAAAGGAAGAAGAAGCCTTCATGCATGAAGAGAAGAATAGCAGTTTTTAATGGTAGATTTAATCGTTTTTTCGCCTAAATGAGAGGTGAATGTGGACAGCAACATGAAACTGTTTTCATCTTCTGGTATAGCCACATTTAGGTCATTGTACACCATGACAGGTGAAAGCTTACATTTATTTAACACTGTTACTGAAAAACAAAGATCTGAATGGTTGTGTTTGAGCAGTAAGTTCAGTTTATGGAGTGTGCATTCTCTCCCTGTGAAGGTAACACCCGAACAGGGGGGGCAAGGTGAGCGACCGAGTGCTGCTTTCATCTTCTCATATCATTCACAGACATGTCTTTTACAAGGTCTTTATCCCCTTGATGGTGTTCTTTTAATGACGAATGGAAAAAAAAGTGAAGCACCTCAAAATGTGAATGGTCACTTTGATGTTGAGAAGCCTTACAAGGTTCCCAAAGACTGCGGTGACACCAAACAGTGAAGCCCAAACTTTTTTTTTTTTTCTTTGTGTTTGCTTTGAACAAATCAGAACAGAGAGAAGAGGATATGTACCTGTCTGTCTATTCTTCTGTGGTAGGACTTAACTGGCATAACATTGTTATTGGTTAAAGAATATTCAAATGTGGGATACTTTAGTTTTCTTTTTAGTTTCAATCAATTACTAGACATATTAACAATCAATAATCAGTTAATCCTTGATGCAATTCAATGGAGTTTCACGAGAGTGCCAAAATAGAAGCATTTTTAGCAATGTTAGTGGCATGGCTCTGTGGAAGGCAATTGTTTGGGCCATTGTTTTGTACTGACATGTATGTTCCCCAGTGGATGAACCATACTGACTTACTGGTATATTGTCTTACTGTTCCTCTAGTGCTACCTGCAGGTTGGCATGAGGATTTCAGTTAAACAACTGTTTGAAATTTGGTTCACATGTCCATGCCCCTCTCATGACCATTTAAAAGCCTTTTGGTGATCTCATGACTTTTCCTGTAGCACCATCAAATTTAAAATGTGTCCAATGATATGCATTGATTTATGACCAAAAACCTGCAAAACTAACAACATTCCTATCACCCTCACCTGCACCTTTTGTTACGTGCCCATTAGCAAATGTAACCATGCTAAACTAAACAATGCTAAACTAAGCATGCCAAGCATTCCATCTGCTAACATCATATGTTAGCATTGTCATGGTTAGCATTTTGTATTCCAACGTCAGCATTTTACTCAAAGCACCACTGTGCTAAAGTACAGTCTCACAGAGATGTTAGCATTGTCATGGTTAGCTTTTTTTTTTGTCATGGTTAGCATCTTGCATTCTAACGTCAGTGTTTTACTCAAAGCACCACTGTGCTAAAGTACAGTCTCATAGAGATGTTAGCATTGTCATGGTTAGCATTTTGCATTCCAACGTCAGCGTTTTACTCAAAGCACCACTGCACTCAAGTACAGTCTCACGGAGATGTTAGCATTGTCATGGTTAGCATTTTTTTTGTCATGGTTAACATTTTGCATTCCAACATCAGTGTTTTACTCAAAGCACAATTGTTGCTAAAGTACAGTCTCACAGAGCTGCTAGCATTGCTAGCATGGCTGTAGGCTCTTAGTATTGTTAAACTACTGGCTTTACTTATAATCGCAACAAAATCCAGGTCTATTAAGTATTTAAGCAATAAATTATAGTAACAAAAGGATGCCTTCAGCTACAATTCTAGTGCTCAGACTCCCTTCCCTTCCCTTATCTTTAATGAATGGCTAGACAAGTTCAAGATATTAAAAATAGAAAATGTCTAGCACATAAAGTAAAAGGTCTTCCAATATATCCTCTCTTTTCTCGGAAGGCTACTTCTTTTTCATGTTCTTTACTTGAAATGGAAACTTATCGAAGACATTGGCACATATTTGAGCAGAAATCTGAAGTTTGTAAGTGAACAAGCCATAGAACTAAGTTAGCAACAAAAGCTATATATGGCTGTTTGTAGGCATGTGTGAACAAAGTGACGTCTATTCAAAGGCGAAGTAGGGGTAACATTGCAGATTGTTGACAGCAGAATGAAGCCCAGGCTCTTGACTTGAGGCAGTATTTTACATGATTAGGAACTTTGACCATGTTTAAGATCCGACATCATAATATAACAGTCCCCTTTAAGCAGTTAACGTCTACCAGTAAACTCTATTTATACCACAAAAAACTGGAATGTTACCACGAAAGTTCATGACCTTTGTTTTGATGTTGGACAGAACTGCTGGTCCTCAGTGTTAACACTACAGCTGTAGCGGTGCTCTCTGCTGTTATACATGCTGATCCTCAACTTCCAAGATTGAGCAGCACAGAAAGTTTAAGGCCAGAAAGGTTTGATAGGGATACTGTAAAATCAAACATTCATTCATCAGTATGCTTCACCATGCACGTTAAGTCTGGTTTTTGGCAAAATCTCAGTTTCACCCCTCAATATTCCTTGGTGGCAGTTTTTTTAATCACCTTGAGCTCAGAAAAATGATCAGACTCTAATGGTCAACGCTCTGCATAAACAGCATGCAAATTAGCACCGCTCTCCTCACTTACTTTTATATTCTTTCATTTGGGAAAAAAAAAAGAGTGATCCCGTTCACCGTCTGACAGCCCTGACCTTTTCTGGGACTGCATCTTTGATCTAATGAGCAAATTATGATGAGACTGAGCAAATGAAATATTCTGTTATTAATATGAATTTGAAAAAAAAAAAAATATTGTCCAAGATGTCAGGCTGAAAAGTAATTTGCATAAAACAAGTCCTCCAACACTGTAATTACGTGGGTTTGACTGCAAGTCAGTCAAGTCCTCTGCTGGGTGATCCTTTTTGTATAGGATCAGTTTGATGCAAGTGTTTGAACAGTATCTAATTATCAGAATAGGAGAGCAGAGGGCCTGAGGCTCTTGTCTCTAGCTGTCAGCTGTATAAATATAACCAGTGGGAGAACACCCTCGGTCACCTCCTTGTGATGTGATCCTTCTCAGCACATCGTCAGCATCTTCCAGCAGATTTCATTGCACCACTCGTTCCACAGTTTCTCTCTTGAAATTCATATTGGTGTTTTCTGTCCTGACTTTCACCTGTCTTTTTTTCCCTAGTTGGCCAACTCTCCCATGCACGTGTTTTATAATTCATCACTATCAACCACAACCTTTAACCCGAATGTCCACTTGTGAGGTTATGAGCTGTCAAACTACTGTTTCCAAGATCAAGAATAAGCTTTCATCTCTGTCCAGGCATATGTTTGATGATAGTACAAAAAAATAGAGTTCCTACAGTAAGTACTTTACATAGGAGAATCTTGATTAGAACATTCCATCACTATAATTAAATAAAATCAGGCAAATAAAAGCAAAGGCAAATACACTTGAAGAAGTAAAATAGAATATAGTGTACCATAAAAATTAAAAAAAAAAGAAAAAAAGAAAAAAGAAATGAGACATGTAAGAACTGGAAAAATAACATTGGTAAAGGCTTTTTCATGATTTCAAAGTGGCTCCCAAATGACCAAAATACTCACTTACAAGAGTAGTAGCAGTGGTATCTAGCCATGCTGATGCTTTCAAATTTGATTTATCTTTTGTTTAAATTTTATTTTATTCTAGTTTTTGAGCACCACAAATTAAATTATATTCATCATCATTGTATTTAGTTTGAAGCTGATAAACTTTGGCAAAAGAATGACAAAAAACTACATGCATGGCAAAGTACCACTAAAGATAAGTGGGGGGGGGGGGCTCATCTTTGAGAGCTTAATATGTTTCATTGTAATAAACACAACATTCAGAGGGTTGGATTCTCTCATCTTTGTCTTTGCTAGCAGCAGTTCGCTCACAGACCTTCCTGATCCCCACCCCCACTCTGCATCAGCACCACAGCTGTGTCTCCCAGGGGATATAAACAGGCCTTTGGGGGGTTTACATCTCATCCCAGTCTCAACCCTTAGGCACTTCTAGTTCTCACTGTTTTCCACCATTATCATCGCAGAGTGGGCTCAGTAATACCACCTGTAGTTGACCAGGGAGTTGGCGCTCGCTGCAGCAGTGTCTCTTTTCCAGCCGTGTCTCCTCTCTCCATCCGCTGTGCCTTTTGGCTCTGCCGGATCGGTGCACACAAGGGCAGACACGCCTCATTGCACAAGCTTTTCAAACAAAGCTTGTTTCCATGGTGACCACCTTTCCCGTTCTTGTGCTACTTTTCATGGCAGCGGAGCACATAATGCATCTGCAGTCAGTTATCCCGTCTTCAACAGTCCTAGCCGAGTTTGAATATTATCATGTCTGTTTTTTTTTTTTTTTTTCAAAACCTGCAGATCAAAGTTGACTCTCTCTTTCTGTGTTTCCTTTTTCTATGAAAAGAGTGTAAATTGTTCATTACCTTAACAAAATCATATCCAATGAAAACATGCTTGTATTCAATGAGGAGAGAGCATGGGAGCAATGTTTTGTGACAAAGATGAGGGCTGACTGCTATGATGTACATCTGCTGCTGTTGGTCTTCTCTCTGGGATTCAGCTTCACACCACTGTCATATTTTCTTAGCATCTGTGGGAGGGCTTTTTTTTCCCTTCACACATTTTCATGAAATAATATGTTCCCTAGGGGGCGTTTTAGCCCTGTTGGCTGTCGGGAGATGAGTTAGGGTCCTAGAACATCAAGATCGTCTTCTACTCACATGTCCTTATTTACAGTGTTTCTAGAAGCCCTCCGTCCAGCTGCTTTAGACCACTTCTTGCTAGTCATAGGACATAAAGTGCATCATGTTTTTATATTGCTGCTCTGAAGCTTCATCTTCTTTGAATTCAAATATTCTCAGACAGATTTGTGTGCCCTGGAGACAGCTATTTCCCTCTCCAGTCACCTGTGACTTCATTGACCTTAATGTTATGGTTAGGCCACGCGCTGTCATTTTAGTGTCCAGCTCACATTCAAATCAATGTATTATTACTTCCAATTTATTTAGTAACTGCACCATCGCCTGTTAAAATGCAGTTAGGGACTGTTGTTGCATGTCATTCTCTTTCTTCCCCCCACGTGCTGCCTCTTTTCTTTTGTGCTATCTAATAAAGGCATAATGCGCCCCCGAAAAAAGCTTCTGGCTTTTAACAGCAGAGACAAAAATAGCTCCCTCTTGTCAACCTTAGTAATAGTTTACCAAGCCTGAATTTTAATGACAGCTAGCGCATTAGAAGATTGTCTGCACAGTAACATTCTTACATACATGTCCACATGCAGTAATTGGCTGCAAAGGTTTGGCGTTTTTAATGCAGCTCATCATATCGAGCGAGAAGCGGAATGGATTGGAGCACAGCTGCAAACAAAGGGTTACACAGAGTCAGCCGCAGTCTAAAAATACACTGTTGCTCTCGCCTGCCTCTGCACAGTCCTCTATGGATCTCCGCCCTTAAGCTCTTGCACGTGAGCTAAAAATAACCCTCTCTGTGAAAACATACACACACTCTGTATGGTCTTCACTCTCAGCTTCTCCCCAGTGACATAACACAATCACTGACTGTTAAAAAGGATGCAAAAAGGAGCTCTGATAAAATGTCGGCTGCAAACTGCACATATTTATCACAGTTATACAATAAAGAAAAGCTGTACACAAAGTAGTAGAACCACAAGGCCATAGAAAAACCCTTTAAATTCTACAAAAATAGACAAATAATAGTGATAGTAAAATAGCAGTCGACTGGTAGCCATTATCATTTCATAAGTATTATCACCAGCACCATCATTGTCATCAAAATTCTTTCTATATTTTATTACATTCTGTAGATAATGTTCGCTTTTGCACAATCAAATATCTTGCATCTCCACAACTCTGAACTGTTTGAACCGGCTGTGACTTTGTGTCCATGGTTGAGCTTATAGACCTGGCAGCTGAAATGATTCATGACGTCGCAGTGGTCTGACGAAAGTGACCCCATATGCTTTAATATGATTAACATGTACTCTCTGGTCAGAAGCAACACAGCATTTAATTAGGAAGGGGTCATTTCACTGTGACCGGCTCATCCTAAGCTGGTGTTATTACTGCCATTAAAAGAGGCTTCACTGCCACAGCTCATTGCAGGATGGTGGTAATTAGCAATGTAGAGTCAGAAGTCGTATATGGTGGATATTTAGTGATACAGGGGTTTGGTTTGCTTTCAGATGTTATTTTGACAGAAAAAATAAAGTTTTATAAATTAAATAAGTTTTAGATCTGTCACCTTTACCACCCAAAAAGCTTCAAATGGCCATTTACTTTGGTGTTCTTCATGGGTCATCTATCCATGGACTAATTTTAGCTAATGGTCCCACAAGAGAGTATGGACGAAACCTTTTGATGTATGTTCGTGGTGAGGAGCTCTTATTGAAATCAACCAGGCACCATTTGTGGGTGTATCAACCATGTTATAATACATGTCCATCCTTGGACCAGGGTCAGGAGCAAAAGTAAAAATGTTTTTTATACATCCTTAGTTGAAATTGCTGTATGTTGCCTTAAATTTAGGTGTGATGATGCGGTTAAAAGACGTTTTTCCTTTGGAAGAAGCTTGAGCTAAGCAGTTCTGTGACTAGTACAGTTAAAATGTTCATGATTAAATATCTGCATGTCCACAAACTCCTTTCTGATTGACTGTGTTTCTCAATTAGCATTACAATTAGCATTAGAGTTTGTTGTATTTGTAGGATATGTAATGCAAGCTTGATTACTTTTTGTATTAAAACTAGCAATATAAAACATGTTTATCAAATGTCAAAACTGTTCAACACAAAATATATGTACTGAACATACATAAAGTTCAATGTCAACATACATCATTTACCTACAACTTATTTCAACTAAAGCTGGATTTAAAGTTTTTTCATTGAATTAAGGCAACTCAAAGCACTTGGTCTTAGTTAAACATTTATAGTCCCAACGCTGACTAGCTAAATGAATCAAACACCCCATTTTGGTCGACTTAACCTAAGCATATTTGTTGCAGTACTCAAATCCTGGTTTCGAGGTTTACCAACCCAACCTCCTCCCAGAGACTCCTGAACTGGATAAGATGTAGACTCTTTTGAATTGGAAGAAAACATTATCAATGAACCTAATCTAGGTTCTGCCTGGATTAGGTTCACTGATAATGTTTTCTTCATGAGGTGTCCTTGAAAACACATCTGACAAATCAATCAATCAATCAAATTTTTCTAGAGACAGAATTGACTGGATGATCGTCATTTATAGCACAGCCACATATGGAGCTTCAATATCATTGACTGAATGATCATTTAGATAGGATATTTTCACACATGCATTGCTTGGCAAAACTGTGAAAACTGCACAGAACATGACTGTACCTCATGCCATTCGCTTTCAACTTGCTCAGATCTCTATAACACACCTCTGCTTTGCTTCAACTCTCACTTACAGGCAAACAAATAGTGAGTCATCAAAATACCAAATGGATTCAGGCAGAAAAAACAAAAAAAAGCAAAACAACAAAAAAAAAAGCATTGTTTGTGCCTCACAAAAATCCCACTTGGCCAGTACAAAGCCTGCAGACTGACAAGAAAATAGACTCTCTATCTGTATGCATGCACACAAATAACATTGCTTATTTCTTTTAGATCTGGCCTTCATCTCTGTGTGTCTTCGTAGGAATTATTTGAATGCTAACTGCTTTCACAGCTCATCCTTGTGAGAGATAGACATTTGGGTGAAATCAGTCCACCCATCCATCCAATCACACATCTACCCTTGCCGCCTTTCTCAGCCAGAGAAATAAAGGCCAAGCAGGCTGTTATCAGCGAGGGGCTGGAGGGAGGCATGGAGGTGAAATGGACTGGGAATTAGGCCTGGAGATGTTCCACGGTGGCCCCAGCTCAGCACACAGGTTGTTATTAAAAGCCTTGTAACAGGCTAGATTAGTCTTCAGATATGGCCTAATCCTTGAAAGACTCCACAGTCAAATCAATGAAAGAAGAAGAAGATGGTGGGGAGTGGTGGTGATCGAGCTTGGCCTGTTAATGCTCTCCTGCCTTAGAGAATAAAAACTTTTAGGGGTGTTTGGGGGTTGGACGTGGTCTTTGTTGCAGAAATAACTACTACTCTATGGACTGCCTTATATTTCATAATTATGTTTTTTTTATTTACTCAGAAAAAATGTCTATATTTACATAATTGTTAATTATAACTCTGTCTCCCACTATAGCCCAAGGCTCACTGTCTGGTACCAAATAGTAAGTTCATTGTAATTCCATGTAGGACATAATTTCCTAATACATGACAACACAAAGAGTCTAGTATTAGCGCTGTACAGACACAGCTCTATCCTAGCCTTTGTTTGCCTCTTAGCAGATCCATTATTTCTCTTATAGACTGGGTTTTTGATGTGGAGCACAGAAACCTCAAAATGGATTACTAGTTAGCAGCTAATGCAAACAGACCACTCAAATTCACAAATCAAATCCCACCAAATTAGTGTCATTATAAATTAGAAAATTCTACACGCAGCCAGTTTTACATTAAGCCCTTATTACAGTGAATGCAATTAACAGGAAATGCAAGAATAGTCTTTTCACTGCCGTAATGCTAAATATTTGGGTTTTTAATTCTTGAAAAGCATTCCTTTCCATTTTGCTCCCCATTTGAAGTGTTAATTCGGATGTGGCTGCGTGGTTCTCGCACTAATTACCTGTCCAAAGAAAACCAGTCCAAGGCCATGCCAAATAGTGTATTTCCATTTATGGTCCATTTGCATTATGCCAACGTGGTATTTTTAGACTTAGTGTGTAATGTGCGCTTTTGAAGATGACTGAATGAAAAGCAGCGCCCATTTGAAGATGGGACTTCAGTCGGTGACATAAGCCTAGCACCGCTAATCTTCAAAGGCGGATGCATTTGAGTACGGTACAGCAAGACCTGGAGCTTTTCTTTTCCTCCCTTTGTTTTGAAGTCTTAATTGTTATTTAATTTGTGTTCTGCTTTGTGGTAAAGGCTATGAAATGATAATTGCATTGCCTCTTTTCCTCCACCTCACTTTGATGTCCGTACGTCTCTGGACTCATCAAGAGATTTTTCTTCCTTGTAAAGGTAATTGCATTAATGATTCGCAATGCTCATATGGAAGACGGGTTGAGGCAGCAGATCACCTGTAATGATACCTGTGGGTGGGCTCTTGTGCCGAACAGACATCTGAGGTCGACTAAAGCATTACAATTCAACCGTCTCCCTCAAATTACCCCGTGATTAAAGGGTGTTTTACAATTTGCTCGGCCCATCTTCCTCTCTGTGCATCGGAAAATGACTCCTCTGAGAGCCGTCGTAGCTTCTGAACCAGAATCCAGATCAATTCATGCATCCACTGTTTTGCCCAGCAAACAGTACCACGTTGCAAATCTTTAATATTGTCACGATGGAATAATTTGCATTGTGGTTCATGTGAAAGCAGTGATTTAGCAGGGCTTAAAAAAAAAAAAAACCTTACAAGAACCTCTTGTTGCATGTTGGCCTCCCATGGAGATGGATGTCCAGGTAATTGTCAGTTAGCAGCCCACCTCAAAGTCACATTGTCATTTCTCTAAGTAGGTAATGGCAGGAGTACTGAGCATGCTGAGAAATGGACTGCAGGTTCTTTTGTTCTGTTCTCCTTGCAAAGAAGAGTCTGATGGTACGTGTCTCCTGTTAAACACTTGAAGTGAAGCCTATCCCTCATCATGACGCTGTTAAGAGGCGAGACACATTTCTTCTCTCCTGTGAAGTGCTGCTGTAGCTTCATTTCAGTGCTGTGCTACACTTTGCAATAGAGGTTCAATATGTGTCTCCAGGTTTTGGGGGATTCTGAAGTTTTCAATTAAGTTGAAGTGTCACATGCTACAAGGGTTACAAAAAAGTATTTTCTCTTGCTGAATACAGCTGACGCTATCTGCTTGCTTTGGAAAACGAAGGCTGCTGAGAGTGGAGTTGGCAAACAATGACCTGAAAGAGGCTATAAAGCTCTGTAGAACTGTGTGAGCATTGTGGCTTCTTGGGTCTTGACTCAATCTAGAAAAAAGGATCATATGGATCACTCCTTGCTTCTCTCCATTGGTTACCTTTGAGCTTTAGAGGTCATTTGAAGATTTGAATGATTACGTTCAAGGCCCTTCAGAGTCAGGCTCCCAAGTATATTATAGATTTATATGTGACGTATGAGCCTTAATGCTGCCTGGGTTAAGGTTAGGGTTACGTTAGAGTTAGGGTTACGTTAGGGTTAGGGTTACGTTGGGGTTAGGGTTATCCTCGGGCAAGAGTCTTCTAGTTGTTCCCTCTACCAACCAGAATGTCTTCTTACCAAGGGGGACCAGGCCTTCTCCAGGCTATGAAACTGCCTGAGTATGTTAGGCGAGCGGAATCAGTTTCATCTTTTAATTATCTTCTAAAAACTCACTTTTATAAAAAGGCCTTGTTATAGTTTTTACTGACTGTATTCCTAATCTTCTTTTATGTTTCAATTCTAAACTTTATCTCTATTTGATGGTTTTGACGATTGTTTGTTTCACTGTTTTATTATTTGATGTTTTACAATCTTAACTGCCTGTACTTTTATCAGAACATGAGGGACCTCTTTCACATTACTGAAGGTTTTTGGTCTTTTTTTAATATAAAACTGCTGATTTGTGGAGCTATGGAGCTTTACTGTAAATCAATTCTGAAAAGGACCTCTTAAAACAGCTGGTCACTTAAAAAAATTGCAAACAGTAAATATACTTATACTTTGTATATCATGAGTAAATAGTGCATTTAATGGGGACTATTTTTAGCCATATTTACTGCAGCAAAATGGTGAAACAGTGCCCATTTTCATTGTAATGAAGGGACATGTGACCCAGTGCAACCTCGCGACTCACTGGTGTGTTTTTAATTGTTTTAATTAAGCTCTATTATAGAGGAATACAATAATGTATATCAGGCTTCGGATATACAGCGGTAGTTGTTAAAATGGCAAATTAATTGGTGATTTTTCTTTAGATGTAGAACGATTTAAAAAAACAGAATATTGTTGATCATTATTGCAGAGGTGCAGAGGTAGAGCCAAAGTCAACAGCAGGGTAGCTGTGAGGTTGTGGATTTCATTACACACTACTTCATCCAGGAGACATGGGGGGCGGTTCACTTCATCCCTTATTCCTCTCCTCTTACTTCCCCTTTCCCTTCAGGACATCTCCATCCGCTCTCTTTGTATTAAGCTCCACAGGCATAAGCTCTGAACTCTGCAGAGATTTGTGCAGTTAGAGAAAGAATACACACAATTCATGTTTTCATCTCGGAATGGATCGTCTAAATGCTGCGAGGGTGATTAGAGGTGGGCTTTGGGGTCAGCAGCTTTATAAGCAAAGGTGTAAATGGTACACATAGACTTTGAATACCTGATGTGAAACTCGATGTAACCTCAGGCAATGCACACACTGACTCTCGTTAATAAAAACAACTTAGAAACAGCCACAGAATAGAGAGGGAAGCTTGGACCTCAGGTTGTTTGTTCAGACTAGATAAATAATTTATCACTTGCCAAACCATACAAAGCAGTCTGCATTAGTTGTCATCAGGCAGAAATGGAAGTGAAGTTTCCTTCGTGGAAATATTCTGTAGATGAAGATAAATAAAGTCACTGTGATCTATGAGGGTAAAGGTAGAAATGTGGGAATAGATTTGCTTAGTTCACCCCAACATATTTTTGTTATCAATCATCCAACCTTTTCCTGAGCAGCACATGAGATGAGTTTTCCCTGGTATGAGTATTACAATAATAACTTTTACAGACTTTTGAAATGGTTTTGCTGTTTTTGAATTTGGTTTTCATAAAAAAATGTATTAAGATAGATAAAAAAATATTCTGCTTGGAAAAATAATGTGTGCCTGACATGGTTTTTCCACAAAAGTAAAATTACCACATTAAAATCCTCAAAATCTACTCTCTCTCCCTTATTAAAAATCCCATATTCTATGAATATTCACAACATTCACAAAATGCCTCCTGCTTCACTGTAAAAACTGACGTCATTTGACCCTCTCTTAACTTAGTTATGTTTCAAATGGCAGTTACATGACATCATAAGACATACTGTTACTGTGGAGTTTCCTATTGACCATTTAGAAGTGATAGCTGAAACATGTGTCTGTCTATATTGCAGGATGGCCATCCAGGTTGACAAGTTTGACTTTGAGAGTCTGCCGCAGCCGGACCAGGAGACAGTTCGCTTCGCTAACCCCAAACAGCTGGAGGAGGAGCGACAGCATGCTCAGGGCTGCCAGATCAACAGCAAGCTGGGCATCTGTTGGAGCATCATATCCTTTCCAATGTCTGCATGTATGGTAGAGCTTCATCAGAGAAAAACAGCCTGAGCTGAGCCTTGCCAGGCAGGCAGTAGATGAAACTGAAAAAGGTTCACATTCATAATTGAGTGTCCTCCGTCTACACCAAATCAGTAAGCAGGTGACACTTTAAAGTGGTCAAATAGATTTCAGTAGCACCGTACTGTATTTGCCGAATGTTATTTGTTGACATCAGTGGGATCAGTGATACAGGACATCTGGATCTTACATCTGGAGGCCCTCTGGCCAGCAGGGAACTTGTTCCATTGCACTGACAGATGGGGAAGCGTATGGTGAAGTGCTAGCCGCTTTGACACTGTGAATTGATGTCTTAGTGTGTGTATGTATAATTGCACCACATACAGCACACACAGCAATATGACTGGAACATGACCCTTTTTTTGTCGTCCAACTAAGGTAATCTTTGACAACATCATTGCCAGCAGGCTGCCCTTTATGTTCTGCTTTCTAACAACTGATGGTGACAAAGTATGATCACACATGGCATCCACCTTACCCAGTAGATCCTCTGTGATGCATTTTTCCTTTACTAATATGACTTAACGACCAAGTTGTCGTCTGAATGAAGAAGTAAAAGAAACTGAACTTAAGTTAATCAGTTCCTTAAAGAGATATTCATGCTTGCTTTCCTACTACATTTCAAAAATTGTGACTATGGAACAAATTAAACACTGACAGATTAAGTGACAGCAATATTTGAGACCTGAGAAGTGTTTTTCATGCAACAAAAACAAACTGTTTTGCATTCTTTTGGAAGTTAGCTATGTAACGTGTTTAACACCAACAACCTTAATATCCTCCCCTTCTTACGTCACTTGGGGCTTCATTGAAATTGCACCGCCCCCTATATACATGCTTCTATCTGTGTCTATACCTGCTAGTTTTTCTGAGGTCTGGTCACACATTTTTTGCCTTTAGCTTAGATTAAATTAGTTTAGCCAGTGCTTATGAGAAAACCATGGTAGGGCAGAGTGGATATAGTTAAATGAAGCCCAAGTGATGTAAGAAGGGGCATCAAATCTGACTGGCTTGTTAAATCACAAGTACAGAGCAAACCACCCACCAAACTGACCGAGTTGTCAGTCAGTTATTTCACAGTCTGTGTTAGTAAGAATATCAAAGACCTAAATGTATACACACAAGCACTGAGAAAGTGAGTTTTTCATAAAATGGCCCTTTAATAGTTTGTTTGGCAGCTTGGATTGTTTTTGTAGCATGAAAAAAGGCACACACAAAAAATAAAACCTGAGCCACGTTCCAGCAATCAAAATTCAAATAAAATTCACAAGTATCATTAAAGAGCCTCTGGTCCCCATGCATATGGTGCTGTGACTCAGCCTGTAACTGATCAGTTGGCAGTTACCAGTGCACACATTCGGAGAATCAAGAACTGCCCATCAGATTGTTGGTGAGCATGGTGTACAAATAATGATGAATCCAGGCTCTGGGGTACTGAAGTTTCCATTATATTTTTTTCCTTTTTATGAAGGCGTAAACACTCCCATCATTATGTTCATTGTTTTATCTACAAGTAATTTGGCAGCGTGTAGGCAAGGACAAAGAAAGAAAATGACGAATGTCTAATAGCACTCCCTTCTTCACAGCAGAAACTGCCTGTTTAAAACATTTTATAGAATTTACAACATATATCATGAAGGTTGTTTGTGAACATATAACTTCTACCAAGCTTCCATTGAATCCATGCAACATGCACAGACTGTAGTGATGATGTAATCTGCAGACAAACCCTGTAGTTGCTTCGTAGACCATGAAACAGCTACTGTGTTTTTTCTCTAAATAGAATCTAATCAAAAAAGAATCACATTTATGAGAGGTTCAACACTCTTCCTTCGGGCCAAAGTGGAAAACTCACCCAAGGATAAAAAGTCAGTCTTGCAACATTCTCTCATTGAAAGCTCGTATGAGTTGAAGAGAACTTTGTGTGAAGTCAATTACTAATTCAGTGTCAAAAGGGCAACACCAAGCTTGGCACATGATGTCATCACGTTGAGTCTCAGTGCTCTCATTTCCATCTCAGAGAGACATCCCTCTGTGTGTAGATAGTGACTAAGCTGTCTAAAATCATTGGAAGAGCACAATGTACATTCTGCTTCAGGGTGGATTTTGCCTTCACAGCATGAAAAACTAGAGAAATAAAAGATTTGATTACAGTGTGTGTCACACTCAGAAGCACTCACTCTGCCTTGAGCAAAGTAACAGTCACTTTAGTTTGTAATTTATGAGTTCCCTACTATATTATTTCTGTTCTGTTGATGGTGCTCAGTTATGATGAGTTGTGATTCACTCCTAGGAAAAGGCTTTGCCTTATACTGTGCTGGCACTAAAAGAAATAGACGAGAGAAGAAGAGAATGTGTTCTGCATGTTTTCCCCTTGAGGAATCATGTTGGAATCACTGTGTGGAAGTTCATTTGGGTCTCAATAGTTGTACTAACCAGTAATAATATCAATTTCACAGTTGGTTTTACAGTTGTATAACTCCCTGTATAGCTGTTTCAGCCAGAAGCGTATATACACAGTACAGTTTGTCTAAGATACTGCTGCTTGCCAGAAGTGACAGTTCCCTCAAGATTTATAGTTGATTGACACAGCGGACAGCACAGTGTAGTACTTATTTTAGCTTTGTAAATATCACCTTTAAGACATATTGCAATTAGCTGTAATCCAGAGGCAGCACTATTTCTGTCATCTCTCACTCTAAACTTAGGTTTTCTGACTCTGAACGCTTCATATACTCTAGGAACACCTGCCCACTCTGTATGTGTTTATAGCTGTTTGACTGAAAAGTTAACATAATACAAATACTGTATATATAGAGTACAGTTCCTAAATATGAGAGTCACTTCTTATTGGTGTTCTCTCTTACAATGAAATCCTGTTTCACACAGCCACAGATGAGTGAATCCAATGGTGCTTATCAAGTGTATTTCATGGTCAGTCCCATTGAATGTACAGTTCTATAAGTTATTCAACTGACCATTGTATGACTCATGTTCTAGTGTCTCCATTTAAAATCTAATTTTGAGGGTCATTCGAGCATCAGATGTCTTTTGTAAGTTAGATATAAGTAGAAAGCTAAGGTCCCATATAGCAATCTTTATTCTGTACTTGTAAGGCAGATGTTCTTAGATTTGGAATGAGTATAGTTAGACCGATAGGCTTTTTATCTTCAATTGTAGTGACAGTTAATTAGGGTAGTCCCTTTTATCTCTTTTAAGCTACTGGGAAGCCTTGTTCATGACAGTACTACATTATGTGGTTCCAACATCCTAGAGTTATACTTGGGGGAAAAAAAGAGTCTACAGCTGTGTTAGTAGTGGCACTTTTAGCTATTTGCTAAGGTAATCATGCTTACATGATGACATTTACCAGGCAATATTTTTTTATATCCCAGTTTAGGATTTTAGCATGATCACATCTGTGAAATAGCACTAAACACAAAGTACAACGTAAGCTGATGGAAACATCATTAGCTTAGCAGGAAGTCTTGGAGAAAGTGAAATTTTGATCTGATGATGGCACTAGATAAAACAAATCACCTAAGTCATTAAAATTGAGTCACTAGGAAATTCTGTAGCACATTTCCTGACAGTCCATTCATCACAAAGTCATTAGGATTCATCATCATCTGCAGAACTGAATGTTGTAGTTGTTATGTTTTGCTGTTACATTTCAACCTCGAACAAAGTGGTGGGTTCAAAGACAAGCGCCTCAAGCCACACCGCTAGCGTGGCTAACAAAAAGAAAAAAGCCTGCAGCTAATATCTCAGTCGATCCAGCCATCTATACCCATTCACCCTCTGCTGGACTGTAGTGGGCTGTAGCCTCAATTTATATTAATGGAGAGCTGGGGAAACACCTTGACAGATTGCGTGTTTATCACAGGGCTAACACACATACTGATAATCTTCTAGACTCATATTTGTATATTTTATAGTCTCATATTATCTTAACCCATCATGCTGCCCTAATTGTGCTGATGAATGACTGTTATATCAGTCTGTTTGTCCTGTGTGTAGTCTTATCATACAGTATATCCAGCGCTACTGTACAATCAAACAGCAGCTGCTCATTGTGCAGTGGGTCAGAAGATATCACGAACATCCCCATATTATGTAACTTGTGGGTTTCAAAGTGGACCGGTATGAGAGTCCACAGAGAATTGGAGCAGAAAGTCAGATACTCTACTACTGATCATTAAGCTGCTATAGTTTCCAGGCTGCACTGACGAAGACAAGCTGAAGTTGCTGAGTTCTTCTGTCGCACAACAATTTCGATTGAAGCCTCGAAGTAGAAATTCTACATGTTCATGCTTCCAGTGATCAAAGGCACAACACAACACCGCTGTTGTTTTGCTGTTTTTGCCATTGTTCATCAAAAAAAGATGCAGGTGCATGTAGTGACACTCGATTCATTATGAGTCATACTTTTGAGTTTGGAGATGATCCAGCAGGCACAGTGGGAGCACTTTTCAGCACAGTCTATTTTGTCTGTAGATGCATTCTCTCTCTCTCTCTCTGTCTCTCTGCATGCATACTGTACTCTCTCTCAAAGGTTAATAGACACAGGTTCGGTGCTCTGGGCGCCACTCATTTCATCCATTATTCCAAATGTCAGCTGTGTAAATGATCAGCGGTGTCCTTATCATCACATATTATCTGGATAATTGCTCTCTGACAGCCATATTTGTTTTGATGCAGCATTCAAATATTGAGAGCCTTCCCTGCGATCAGTTTAATGCCATCATTATTGTCAGGTTACAGAAACATGCTCCCTGCGCACCCTTGACATCTGAATGAATGTATAACACAAAAAACACGACGCAATTCATTTATATGGGGTTTTATTTCTCCCTTGTGTATATTGTGTTTATACTTAGTATTATGTAGCAGTTTAAACTTATAGTAACTGACTTCTCTCATATTTCTTTATTTCCAATTTCCCTAGTGATGTTTGCCTGGGTGTTATGCTTGCCTGCTTCTACTGATACTAATATGTAATGCCTTAATGACAGATGTGCTGGTATTTCTTGCTTAACTTTGCTGTTTTTTGTGTAATATGAGGAACATGCATCAATACATTCAGTACACGCTCCATAAGCAGCTTTCACATCTTTAACAATGTCTCACTTTCACACAAAGTCATTTTGGCCCCTCTAATCTTCTGCTTGGAAAAGTGTAAGCATTCATTTCCCCGAGAATAAAACTAAGGAGGTAAATGACCGCGATGATAGGAGTGGACTTAATTGGCTCGGCTGTAAGAAATTTAAGGAACGTGCCTCCTCCTCACAGCTGATGCTCGGTATTCATTTGAATTTTATTCTAAATATAACAAATCAGAAGAACATCTTTACAAGTCATTGCTATAATAAGTCTGGATTCAGTGCATCATCAGAATCTTCAGTCAGGGACACAAAAATGACACAAAGGATGACTCCAGTACAGGCCCATTAAAAGTGTCTCTGGTGCCAAGCTAATTATCCATTAAGGGGTCTGCTGAAAAGGGACCTGTCAGTGCTAAAAGCCTCACGGGCTATGGGTTTGGGTTAAAATGTCAAATAAGTTGCCCATTCCCCTGTGGTCAGCGGTATTTTCTAAGGGAAAAGTGATGTGATGGAAGAGATGGCACTTATGGCTTGAGATATTGTAGTACAGTGGTATGTTTACTGAGAAATAAAGGAAAAAGTAAAAATGAGAGAGGCAAATAAAGGATAGCCAGAAACTGTAAAAGCAGTTTAATTGAATGGCTAAGTGCTGAGAGGTGTTTGAGTATCATTAGATGTTAGAGTCACAGTTAAATACATGAAACTTCAATTAAAAAAGAAAAGTTAGATGTCTTAGCAGTAAAACTAATTCACCAAAGCCACCCTTAATTTGGTTTTGGCTACTAAATCCAACTTTTTCTAATGGTCTGGTACAACTACTTTCCCAAAGTGCAGGCATATAACACAGTCACGTAAGTCACCCCTAAGCAACAAGGTGTAAACAGAGGTTTCTAAAGTAAAAAGCAAAAAGAAGACGCACTCCGTTGCAGTGGGTGAGCGAGCCACTTTGTAGCTTGGCAACCGTCATAAAACATAAAAAAGAACAACAGTAAAAAGAGGTTAAAGCACTAAAAAGGAGTTAAGTTGTGTCAAAAGTGGCATGGGCACAAGAATGAAAGTATAGCTCTGTAACACGCTTCCATCAGGTCACCTTACCATAATATCAATTTCCACTTTTATGCAGATGACATGCTGATTTATCATAGCTGTGCAAACCATTTTCCGAAAATTGAATCCCTCCAAAACTGCCTTCACAACATCCTTAAGTGGATGTTTCAGAATTTTCTCCAGCTGAATCTTGATAAGACAGTCTCTCAGCCAGTGCAAATGTCTTATTATCAAATTCTCTAGATATGATCTCATTCTGTAGTTAGGGTTAGGGTTTTCTCCAACAAAATAGCTATTCTGTGCATATACAGCAAAGTTTCTCATGTTGATTCATGTTTGAAATGCACGTAACTTCTACATGTTGTTGTCCTTAATCCCAACCCACCCTTCGCTGCAGCGCCGTGGAGAAGCCAGCGTTGAAGGAGTCCTCAACCAACTGGTCCTGGAGCACCTACAGCTCGCTCCTTTGCAGTGGGGTGAGTCTTCTTTCAAAATCGGAACATACTAGGCATGGGCGTAACGGGTCATGTAGGTGGGGCAGAGGGGGGGGGTTTCTAGCTGCTACACAGACTCCATCTCCATGCAGTTGGTGTTTTGGAAGCGTACGTGATATTAACTGGTAGCCTATGAGGTTGCATTGCTGCATCACATTGCCTATGATACAATGAGGTGTCATTTTAATCACTTATGTAGCTTTTACTCATTTTTTATGCTTTTCTATGTAGTTTTTACCTGATAGAGGGTTTCAAAGCCATACCTAAAGAAAGAAATAGACCAGTCTCGTAAAAATAGAGTGGAGCTGTGTGACATCTACTCGTGCAGCAGCTCCAGTTGATTATAATGGGCTCTCTCTGCTACGGCCATGCTGTGACAGACAAGTGCGCCTCATCCGTGCCTGCCGTATTTTGTGAGCGCCAGCATGTGAGATTGAGTTGTGATCACACACTCATAGCACTGTCATGACTGAAAGTTTGTGAACTCCATTTGCACTTTCAACAAATTTAGAACCGTTCAGAACTTTCTAAATACGCAATGTCCTATTTAGAGTGCCGATTTGATTCCATCGACCTCCTGCTCCGGTTTCTATGAATCTCTTTGTCTGTCAATCACAGTTATCTGGGTGGTTACATAGCCACCCCTTTACCTGTCAGTTAGTGCAGAAACCTTCCAGAACTGGTCTCAAGCCATGTTTTTTATTTGCATTCATAATGGGCTACAGGCTATTTTGGAGAAGTGTAGACAGCAGCTTGGGAAATGTGTGAATCACCGGAGACGCGCAGAATTTGTAGGAGCGCTCTTCGGTCGCACCATCTGTGATCATCCTCTGAAATCACTTTTGATTTACTGCGGGTGTTTGTTTTTTGAGATTTCCCGGCCTCTCTTTGGGAACTGCCAGCATTTTGATTAGTCAGCTGGGGCTGTCCTGCTTTCGCAAAGAGAAAGCAATCTGCGAAATGAAGCGACACGGCAGATCAGGCATGGAAATGTAAGAATCTGTTGAGACAGAAATATGAGGGGCGGGGATGGGATTAAGAGGAGAGGGATCAAGAGAAAATACTCAACTGGCTTCATTGTTCTCCAGATATTTTGGCATTTGACACGCACCTCCGTTAGAAGAAGACATTCTAGAGGATAAAGCTGTGAGAGCTTTATTTTTCATGAAATAAACGTCAGCCAGGGTTTTTTCATCATTGGTTGTCTTGATTTCTGTAAAGGTGGTCTTACAGTACTAGCATAGGCCTTGCAAGCCTTGCTGATTATAAGCCAGATAATTTGCCTCAGCCCATTAGGATGCCTTCATCAGGGTTGCCAAGACTATCACAAGCTCAATTACGGGTATAGTTCAAGCATTTCCCCTGTGTCTAAAATCGTTAGTCCAATTGGAAGCTTTATATGCCTCTTTGTCTCTTTCAGCCTGACACTTACAGACGCTGTAAATGAATACGTCAAAAATGCCGATTGTAGTTGTGTTTATTTGCTGTGAGTTTTTTTTTTTTTTTATGGCCCAAGCTCAAAGTTCTGTTTGCTCATCTTTATCCATGTAATAGTTTTCTCTTCCATTAGTTTGTAGAAAGCGTTTCAACTCCTCCAGGAGGAAATAGATTATATGTCCAAAATAGTTCAATTTAACTTTTGAACTCTTAAGTAAAAATACATTTCTGTTATTTGCCCAAAGCACATTAGTGAACACTGCCACAGCTGTGCTGCTCCACTCTCATCAATTTAGGATAATTGCAAAAATTCAATCAGTCATGCCAACTTTAATTATGTCATATGCAATATCGTAAAGCTTTTTTCCACTTGTCTTCATCTTGAGCTTTAAAGAAGTTTGAGAAGGTTGTCTACTTAATTGTAATTTTCTTATGCATAAGAAATGATAAATGCAGAATTCATTATAGTTCACTAAATTGCTGATGTGTAAAAGGCTGTAGATGCTGTTACTGTGTTAATGCTGTAAATGCTATTTGGAAATCAAAGTGTTTTGTTCATTAAAACATGCAAAACATTTTTAGTAGATCGTCTGGAGGTGGAGTCAGTACCCCCATCAGTGCCACCCGTGACAGCAGCACCAGCTCTGCATCACCACATGTTCCCATCAACAAGGCGGAAAGAGAATCATTTCTGTCACAATATTTTGAGCAGCGAGCAGCGTGCCTGCAAGTTAACCCACCCAAACTACTCCACTATTAATTGTGTAGTGTGGCGTGAACATGCATGCAGATGAATTATTGACAGGAATCTTTTCCCCCTCGCTGTCTGTGTTCAGTTTAATATCACACATGGTTTGAAAGTGGTTGAACATGGCTTCCCTTCACGATTAATGAAGTACTCATCTATCTATAACCAGGACTCTCTGTGTGTAGCTGGGTACATGATGCTTTTTTGTGACCATGTAGTTTAATCAAATTTAAAGGGGTTAAAATGTGAAAAGAGACCTATGAATAACTTGCACACATTCCTTTTTATGGACCCATCATAAAATTTCTGCTTTTATTCCATTGTGAGAGAATATATTAGAGGATTGTGGCAAGAATGTCTAAGTGGTGTAACCATAGAAACTTTGTACCAAATAATTCAACACTAAATTCTCAATAAAACACCATATCAACTAGTTTGGCATGATCTTACGTGATTATAAGTTTTTATATTAAATAAAGCTAATGGAATACAATTGTTCCAAATATTACATTTAATTTGGGAAATCATGTAAATAAGGAACATTTACATTTTTTTAAAATGAAGTAATTATTGTATAAGTGCACTTAAATACACTGTAGGTGGATGAAATATTTAATATTTATCATTATTTTGTGGTTACACCATTTGACATTTTCAGGAGCATTCAGTCTTACTTTTTTGTAAAACATTGGTGCAAATGTCATTCGTCATTTCAAAAGACATAAAACCAACAAAATACAAAATGTACATTTTTAACAAACTTGACGCGTCTTTTAAGAATTTTTTAAAGATATTTTTTGAATTGCTCATCTTGCCAACCCTTAGTTATCACTGACCCATGGGTATATATTTGTATGCAGAGCTCAGTCTGATAGGGTTGTTTTTGTATGGTCTTGTATACTTTACGCTCATCCACTAGTAACTATGTCCACTCGTATGATTGAATGTGTTGATGGTTTCTAAGCTTAATCCACTAGATCCTTCAGCAGCACTTCACAGTCCACATCCAGCTGCCAAGTAAAGAGTGCGTTTCTTGAGGATCGTCATTCTGTGCCTCTCTTTCAGCATCGCCACTTTTCTACCGGTCCTCATTTAAAGGAAATTGTAATCGCTTCCAGCTCTGCTCTCAATCAGGGTACTTGAGCACAGGATGTCCTCCTTGACTTGCAGTGTACAAGCATAATATGTAACACAACCTAAACAGGATGAGAACATTTATAACTGAACTTGACCTTTTTTTTACTATGAATGTCAGTTATATCAAACCCGAGTATGTCAATGAAATAAAACTCCAATATTTAGCAAAATAGGACAGGATACAGCTTACTTATACTTCTAAGTACTGTGAGAAGAGTTCATTTGAGTGATCCAGGGCAAGTTGCTGGTCTGAGCTTTGCAAGCAAGAAAGAAAATTACCTATTTAAAAGGAAAATATTATTCAAAGCCTACAAAAGGGGCTTCACAGTTCATCTGTTATTTTTTGTTATTAATCATAAATCTACTTCTCCTAAAATCCAGAGCACTATGGTGGGTGTAGTGAATTAATAGCATAATAAAATATTCAAAAACTCAACATCACTCTTTATTTATAGGCAGTGTGGTTCAGTCTGAGGTTATAAGAACCAGACTCTGACATCAGCGTTTGAGCTCAGCCGCTTGTGTGGCACGAGAAACTCGATGCCTCCATGCGATTCGCTACCATAGAAACCTATGAATATTTCATCATATAGTACAGGTTCCAGTAAATGGGGAACATGGAAAGTGCCAGAATCAGTTTTATGGCTTTGTGTTTGTTTACACGCTCATTATTATTATTGAACGGGGAGCAAACCGGGGCCATTATCATTCTACTTCTGGGCAGAATCAGTCTCCACAGTGGCATCAGCTAAGTCGCAATATCACCCAATCATACATGATGAAATCCGTTTCACAATTAAAAATGAATAATGCAAGGGTGTCTTTTTTTTTTTTCTAAATTACTGACGCATCCTTTTGTGACTGCTGAATTTCATTCATTTCTGAGGTTCAGAGAACGTTTGTAATTCACACAGTGGGCAAGAAATTAGAGGATTACTTTTATGTGTATGTGGTAAGCTTGTTTAGAGGGGGAAAACAACTGGAAACAAATTGCACAATAAACACAAACATAGAGGGGAGGGATTCATTTTCATTTTCTCTTTGTAGTACTTTTTCTCCTTAAATATATGGAAAGCTTGAGCATGATTTTCTGCCTGTGTTTGTTTGATTTCTACTACAATTCTTCAGAAAGCCTGCAGTTATGCAACGTCAACTGTGACTTCAGTATACTGAGCACACTTACATATAATCATAATGGACAGGTTTTATAGACCAGAAAAGAAAACAAACTCGCCTAAAATAAATACTGCAATTGGCATTAATATACATTTGGATTGATATGTCCCTCAAATTGACTGTGAGTACTAATTTCAAAAGGTTTTCTATAATGTTCTGTCATTGTGTCACAGATCCTGAAAGAGAAGTCCACTAAACTACATACATTGACCGTAGATTTCATAGCTCTGTTGAAAAGGGTAGACAGTTTTACAAACAGTCTAAATGTCAGCAGAGCAGCCTTGGAGATTCTTAGCTATTGTTTTTCAGAAGGTTACTGCCTGACTGGTTTAATCATCTGTGACAACATTCTATTGCACTCCCAGAAACTATACAGTACCTTTTGCTATTTACTGGTCACTGCTGCATTAGAACCCTAACCTGTCCATCATCTAACTAAACATTGCTCCACAGTGCCACTAGTGTTCAAAAACTCCACATTAGACCTTTTAATATGAGAAATCATGACATTTTTAAAAGAATACATGTTAATATTTACGATTTAATATTGGAATAAATCACTTCACAGCCTACCATCTGTCTGGCTTTGTCCCTTTATCTGTAAATTAATGTTTCAAATGATTCCTTGAGATAAACTGGTCAAATTGAAATGGCTTTTATTTGATCATTATTTAATATAGATGAGCCTTAAGATACATTATCTCATTATACAAGAGGGGCATCAATTTATAACATTGACGTATAGCAGAGTGAGAAATAACCTGAGAGTTTGTTATATTGGTGAAACTTGTTTTGAATATGACGCTTGAATGCCTGATAGGATGAAAGAGTTTCCAAATTAGTCTTGTGAATCATTATAAACTCAGCATGTGGTACAAAAAAAATGCAATTTTTCCAAGTCCACAACTGATGAAAAAATGTTTCATTCCAGCCTGAGAGATATTGCCATCGCTCTTTCAAATGCCCATATGAGCATAAGCCTGTTGGTGGAAGATTCCCACTTACCTCCACAGTGGTTATAATGCCAGAACAGGTGGTATCATTTGTTTTTTTGCAGCCTGGCATTATGTAAATAGCCCCATTGATTATAGCTCCTCAGCTGTCAATTTGATTAAAGGCAAAGTGGTGCGCCTCGTGATAGGAGTCGCTATGTCAACTTAATGGAGTGTTGCTAAATAAACAGTCACCTGGCCAATCAGACCTGAGCGCTCTTTGGAGTTGACACCATCATAGCAGGCTATGATGCTGTGCTAAAGAAGAGCACGAGGGCTGTGTCAAACAACATGAGATTTAAACAGGGCGACTTTTTAAATGGTCCTCTTAGGGGAAAATTGACTTATTGTAACATCAAACATTAACAGTGTACTACAAGTAGATTTGACTGTGAGTAAGAACAAAGTAATAGGTTGCGTACTCATAATATTTATATATAGATATATATATATATATATATATATAAAAAATGTAATTCCAGAAAGTGAAGTCAAAGTCAAAAATTAATGTAATATTTAAATGTCTGTTTAGCTTTCCTGACAAGTGAGTTGTTTTTTTAAATAATTGTTAGTTAATCAGTGAAAGAGTGATACTAAGTACTTGTCATGAACTGAATTAGTTAGAAGTCAAATTCAAGTCATTATGGACAGGCTTTGATTTTCAGTATTGTCTCCCTGTTGAGTGCTGTAACCAAGCAGTGAGATGGAAAATAGCAAGCCCGAATGCGGACTTTGCACCCATTCCCCACCCTCCACCCCCCTCTCCCACCATCAGTCTGCCACCAGGAACCCATCTCAATGGAATACAAATTCACCCATGACTGGAAAGACAAATGTTTAGCCTAGGAGAGAGATGGAAAAGAAAAGGGTGGGGGCCTTGCTGTAAAAGGCTGAGAGATAATTTAATAAGACAGTGCTTCTGAACCGGCTCACACCGTTACCCCCCACCCACCCCCCCACTCCTACCCAGCACACACAGATGGACATTTGGAGCAGTCACAGGCAGTGGCTTTTTCAATACACACAGGGGATGCCTCATGGAATAATATGCCTTTAAGCTTTTGTCAGGTGCCCAATTGCCATGGGTGTTTGCAGGCTTGACAAATTGCGCTGCCAAACCCGCCTAACGCCGAAGTCCTGTTGTAGTGATGATGATTAGAGCTGCTGACCTGAGAGAACCAATGGGAATGAATATACGCATGGTTGAAATGAAAGAGAAGTGTTTCGACCGCACCTGTAGCTGGTAATATGTCACATCTGTGGGCACGCAACAACTCCAAGCCCTTCTGCAGTTATCTGCACCGCAGTGATAGGTCCTTTGGGAGAAGGTAGTAAGCCTACAGTCTAATGTAGAATGACATCAGCCCAGTCTGCAACCAAGTCTCCAAATAAAGGCAAATTCATCCATGGACTTTGTGCCCAACCATGTTTTATCACAGATTTGCTTAGCCGACAACAAATTGTGACAATAGAGTGACAATCTGCTCAGTGTGTCCCACCTATCGTGCTATGTCCACTTGGGGAGCCTCCAGATGGATGGATGGACTATTCAATTTGGCAGTTTTTTCATGTTTCACTCATAACATGCATTTAGTTACCTCCTTTACCATTAGCAAAAGGTTAGAGAACATATAGCTAATTAGTAATTGAGCATGCATCAACCACCAAGCTCTTCTGCAGTTATCTGCACTGCAGTGATAGGACCTTTGGGAGAGGATAGTAAGCCTACAGTCTAATTTAGGATGACATCAGCCCAGCCTGCAACCAAGTCTCCAAAGAAAGGCAAATTCATATTACAAATGTGCTTAGTTAACACTAAATTTGATCCCCATGACAGAGTGAAGACCTGTTCAATCTGCTACCATTGCAAAAGGTTTCAGAACATATACCTAATGGATAGGTGGTGTTATGACATGAATGCCTGCTCCAATCTGGATTTTTGTACATGTTTAGTGGTCTATGTAGGCCTCAGCGAGCAAGAAAACGGTTAATAAAGAGTCAGGGGCAGAAGCTTGTATGTTTCCATTACCACCCCACACCCTACCTCACACCCACTTATTGAAGTACAGATAGTCTTAAATTTGCGGCCAGTGCTGCCCATTTAGCTGACTGATGGGTCCAAGGAGGAGCACTGGGTAGGCAGAAGCTGATTTATCTGCTTGTTTTTCAGCTCTGTCGCCCAGGCTCTGTCAGTCAGCCATCCTAAAGGTCTCCTATTGAAGGCAGTAGAAAGCGAGAGCGAGATAGGAAAACGTCATACTGTACACCTTACCAGCAGGCTCATTCAGTCTCCAGGGCCAGTGCATGTGATTTAAAGGTGCGGTGCTGACTCAGATGGGCTAAGATGGGTGTGTGGACAGAGGCACTTTCTCTAACGGGTGATAAGTAGGTAATGATGAGGTAGCATGGCCCGTAAAACCCAGAGTATCAGAAACAATTCCCCTTCTCAGGTAGTCTATGGAGATGATCGGCATTGTTTTTCAGCCAGCTAATTAACTCATTATGAATGTGATTTCTACACATTGTGCCATGCAGTATTATCATAACACAGGACCTATTAACAAAGCGTTAGCTTTAATTTGAAAGTGAGAGCAAAGAGTACAGCAAACCATTCTATGATTGCCTATCTAGCTTCCTTTTCTCTCTCTCTCTCTCTCTCTCTCTGTCTCTCTGGCCCTGTGTGGATCTAGAGTTAGCACATTTAACAGGCTTGGAGCGTCTGTTTATGGGGCATTTATCATGGCTACAGAACAATTCAGGCTGTCAGTGCGTCAGTTTGTGTGAGCTGTGGAAATAAATCAAAACTCCTCCGGCCTGCCATAGATAGCACACCACACCCTTGCCCATTCATTTAGGCTGGTGGGATGGGAGAAGGAAGAAAAGAAAGGAAACCCAAATAAAGAGAGGTAGCTGCAGTTGCAGACAGTGCACAACTGCAAAAGTAGTACAGTAGAGATGATATTTTTCAGAGATCTTTGTACCAATGATGAATTAGCAAAAAAGCTTTTGGCTTTGTTGTGAATCTAATGTAAACCTCCTTAATTTGCCTACTTCTATGTAGTCTATCCAGTGTGTTTTACTGTTACTTTGTTTACACCAAGAACAACTGCTTTTCCCCCTGAATTTTCTGAATGTTTTTTTAGCTCAAACTTGTTTCTCCCTCTCTGCTTTCTATCAAATAAAACCACCACCTTCATTGATTTCTTTAGAGGAAACAAGAGAATCCCCAACGGCTGCCTTTTCATCCCTGAAAGACAGATTACCTGACATTTCTAAATGCAACCAAGTCCAGCCTCTGGTGTCACTGCGAGAAAGTCAAGAATGCTTTGCCACACTATTTGGAGTGCTACTAAAAGATGGAACATTGTGACACAGCTGTTTCACCTGCTGGAGTACAGGGAAACATGCATTGCTATCTTATTACATGTGGCTCTCCACCGTTAGTCCTCAACTGTGGGAAACACAAACAGATCAGTAATGGACGTGTTGCTGAAGCTCCATGTGTTTTAGCAAGATATGATCTACACTAAAATAACCATTATGGTTTAAATTTGATTTCTTGTTTATATTAAATGAAAGGGAAAAGCTTGTTTTTAAGTGCTTATTATTTCTTAAGCCTATAATGCGCTAAGCACCTTTAACAGCTGATATACAGTACAGTTTATCTTACAGTTAATAGCATATTTTCATCTTTTAGCTGCTCCTCTATTTAACAAGTAATCCTGTTATAATCTAAGAGCTTGCAAATTACCATAGCTTTAAGTACAAAAACTTCTACTTTAGTTAGCTGTTTTTAAGACTAAACATTATTGGCAACACAAACAGTTGATATAACACAACAGCTTTATCAGCAAAAGGGGGTAATGGACTGAAAATGTCAGGCTAACTAAATATAATGAGGTACATAGGTAGTCACTGTACTGGCCACGTTGGTATTGATTTTACAAAACTTTGTCACATTGCTCAAACTGTTAAAAGCTATTGCACCTCTGGCTTTGCATTCATCCTTTTTGCCTACAAACAAAAACCAACCTGTTAAACTGCACAATCACCCTTGCTTTATTTCTGTTGCTATAGTGTACCCAAAAACCATAGCAGACATCAAAGGCTTAATTTGGCATATAACACCTTTTAAATCCCTACTGAATTATATTCTAAAGCTGAAATTATTGCAGATATTACAGTGGCTTTAAAATAGCTTGAAGTCAATAGGCGTTGTCAGGACAATGTATAGACAGTGTAAGTATGCTATCCATGTAAAGTATACTAAGGTCAAGGGTAATTGCGCCTGTTGTCTGGCCATGCATGGACCCAATCTAATTTACATTGGCTGGTGGATTTGTAAAAGGGCTTACCTGCTTACACCAAGGCAGCCTACTCTAGTCTTCTTTTCATTCAGTTAATTTGGTGAGCTCAGCTTTTCAGCTCTGTTAAGGACTAGCAATAGGCATTATCGTCAGATTGCATTAAATTCCCATCCTTAATTAAGAGGCAAAACGTTTAGGTCTTTGGCATCAAAGGGTGATTGGTTGGCTGTTGCTTGGTGGGTTGAGCAACATGCTGGTAATAGCAACATGCCGGCCAAATTGGCATGGTGTTAACTGGTTATAGCTGGATAATAATGCTGTTAATGGGTGACATTGTAGACAAAGTAAATATAACATGCTACAGAGGCTTGTGTTGAGTGTATGAGTGTAGGTAAACAGGATGGTGGTTCTAGGACACTGGAACAAATAGTCAAACCTCCTCTGTGCTGTGGACACTAAATGAAACACCAATTATTGAGAGAGTGCCCTGTTAGATGACCCTATAGACTTGCATGCACTCTTATAAATTCTAATGAATTGCTCAGTAGAACAATCCATGAACATTACGGCCAAGATACAATTCATAAAGTCTACTATTACAGAGGTACAACAAAGAAATCTTCAACAAAGAAAAAAATATGAAACAAGTAAAATCATAAGTAAAAAAAAAAAAAAAGTAAAAAACATACTTTGTCATCCAGTTGATTGAAATAAAATCTAAAGCTTGCGGTAAAATCACACATGGTAAATTGTGGAGCAGTATGAAATGGAAAGCTCAGTCTTAAAACACAACTTCGGGGGCAGTTTGAGCAGTGATTTATAAGCCATCAGCTGCCCAACAAAAAGTAACTGCTAATGAACAGTCATTTCAGCAAATCAATTCCTTATATGTAAAGGACTGCCATTGCAGCAAGCATGACAATTTTTATTGGCAGTGCACATCAGTAGGCTTGATGTATTTCTCAGTTTTTTATTACAAAGTGATGAGCTGTTTAGAAGTAATCAGGTCTGTAACACCCATGACCCAAGGCCTGGTCCTTTGTGACATAGGTTATCCCGTAGGACTCAGGCTTACCACTTATTGAGGGAGCTAGTCTACAAGCATTTGCTTCAGGTTTGAGTCATAATCCCTGGAGATCTGCAGAGCCTGCCAGTCTGTTTGATGATGGTGAGACATGACATAGCCCTTCAGCAAGAGAAGTCACTCCACTGCACTCTTCTGTCTCTATTGATCCTCCTCAATGATGTTCTGGTGCCATAGACTCGTAATCAAATCTTTTTCCACGTGTGTGGAGCAGGCCCTTGTTTTGTTTGTAGAATGTTTCTTACGGTGTGTGGATGCCAGCAAATCTGTTTATGTCTCCCACAATGTAATCGGGGAAGAGAAGTATAGAAACTTTTGTGTTTGTTTCTTCATTTGGCCATCCATCATGTGCAATCTATAAGACATAGCTGATTGGGTTATGGAAAAACGGGTGGATGAGGTTTCACAATAGTGTGTCAAAACAATCTCAAAATTGAACTGTTCTACTCAAGGAGGGTGCTGCAGTTCCACGTCAGAATAAGTAAAGATCATTGTGTATGATTTGCCCCGAGGAATCTCATCATTCACTTTTTATGATGTTTATGTATAATCAGATATTCTCACATGAAATCACTGCATTATTACTTAGATTTGCTTTGCCGGTCATTGTACTTAGGTCCCATCGCTGTCTACCCGTACTCCTTTCTGACATGCTATCTGTCTTTTTCTGTGCGCCTGCTAAGAAGATGTAGCAGGTAATCCATCATGTTTGACTGTGGTGCATCAGATGTTGGCCAGCTAGGGATTCTCGGGCAAACAGCAGCCCGCTGACAGGTCTGTGTCAACCCTGTGGGTAACTGACACTTTTTAGTATTCAATGGACTGATCTTGCTCACACAACTGACAGGTTTCTGGCCCTGACACATACCAGCCACCGCTGTAGCAGGACACCTACTGAGAACCACTGAGCGTATACTGTTACCCTGTCATCCCCCTCTGCCCTGGAATACCAAGTTTACCTTCTAGAGCAAAGAGTTTTTGCGCAGGGCTTGCCACAAGAATAATATATGACTAGGTGACAGTGGATTATGAGGAGACATCAAGGGCCTTAGAGCACCATTGCAGCATCCTAGTGTGCCAAAAAGCACATAAGATGCATTTTGGGAAACACTTGATGAGAATACATTGTCACATTATCTTTTTCACTCCCTTTATTTGCACTTGCTGGCTCACACTCTCTTTCTCTCATGCACACCCATGCACACAGACAAACAGAGTAATTTGACACTGAGTTTAAAAACTGGCATTATTGTCTCTCATGATGGTACTAGTAATGAACGGGGTCAGATAGAGTTGCTTGGACCCTCATTGTTAAAAGATAAAAGCTTGATAGTACAAGGGATCAATTGAAATGGTGCTGGTAGACAACATAATTAGTCATTCTGAATGATTATCATGACTGTTGCCTTTCCTCATAACACTGACTGCTATCATTAATTATTGGCCTAATTGTCACTCATTAGCAGCTTTCATAGCTGTCAGCAATGGCACATCACCAGACTTGCAATAGAATATGAATAAAGTTTAAATGTCCCCGTAGGAAGCAACCAAATTAATACAGTCAAACAGCTAAACAACATAACGTTAAATTCAAATTGAACTGACCCCATTAAAAAACAAGTGACCAAGCAGAAAATCCCAACTGCTGTGTGATCCAATGTGATTGAATCATAAGCCTTCAATTATGCCTTCATCAGGGAGAATATCAATGGGTGGTAAGTCTTGGTTTTGCGTTATTTTGGTTTTTAAATGAGCATTTGTTAGCATGGGTTGATTCAGTATACAATAGGTCATAGTGGTTACTTTGTTAAAATAATGCACCATTCACCCTGAACAGTGTTGAAATTAAAATCTATTTTATTATTGATGCATTTCTGTTTAGTTTGCAGTGGAACAAAACAAAAAAGTTTTATTTTACATATTTATTCTACAAAGACTAAAATAGTGTGGACAAAATGATTGGTACCCTTTCGAAGTCGTAAGAAATAACTGATTTGTAGTGGTACGTTAAATAGACTATTGTGTTTTAATTAGTATCACAGATGTTTTCAATCTCGCAATCACTTATGCAGCCATTTTTAAAGGAGAGAATTAGTCACACTGCTGTTTTGTGCCACTGTGTTCATCATATTGAAGAGGAAGACTAGAGAGTGGTCTGAAGACATTCGAGAAAAGGTAATAGCCAACCATGATCAACGTAAAGGATATAAGACCATCTCCAAAGAGCTTGATATTCCCGTGAACACTGCTGCCAATATTATTAAGGCGTTTAAGGTTTGTGGAACTGTAGCCAACATGGTTGCTAAAGGAAAATTGGCCTGAGATTGAACAGAGGGATTCCTGGAATGACCGTGAAAGAACCAAGGAACACTTCAATATAGATCCAAGGTCATCTTCAAGTTCAACTGATAAGAGTTTCCTCACTGAATGTCACAGCTCCATAGTAGAAAACCCAGGAAGACTCCACTTCAAAGAGGGAGACATACAAAAGCCACAGTCTAGCAGAATGTGCTTTGGACAAATGAAGCAAAATTTGAGTTTTTTGGTATATCACACCAACCCTATATTTACAGAAGAAAAATTAAGCCTTCTATGTGAAGAACACACCTTGTTTACCATGAAACATGGAGGGTTCTCAGTGATATTTTGGGCTTGCTTTGCTGCCTCAGGTACTGGGTGCTTTGAATCTGTGCACGGCACAATGAAATCAGAAGACTGTCAAGGCATTTTGGTATGAAACATACAGCCCAGTTTCAGTAAGCTGTGTCTTAGTTGCAGGTCATGGGTCTTTCAGCAGGATAATGACCTCAAATATACATCAAAAAGCACTCAAGAGTGGATGAGAAGAAAATGTTGGACCATTCTTAAGTAGCATGCCATGAGATCTGATCTGAATCCCACTGAACATTTGTGGAAAGAGCTGAAAGTTGCAGTAGGGAGACGGCACCCATCAAACCTGAGAAAACTGCTCCAGTTTTCTCAAGAAGAGTGGGCCAAACTACCAGTGGAGAAATGTAGAAACCTTATTCAAAGTTGAGTGCTTGACTACAGTTATTGCCTCCAAAGGCTGTGCTACAAAATATTAAGTTAAGAGTACCAACACTTTTGGCCATTATGTTAAGTTGTAAATCAAAAGCAACAGTTCAGATATATTCAATGTGAAATCAGAGATACTGATCAAATTGTATGTGGTTACTTTGGAGTACTATTATCAGTCATTTGCACAGTGATAATCTCAAATGCATGATGAGGAACTATTTTAGTAATATTTACACTAGTTTAAGCCACCCATGATTTAGCTTCACCAAAACCATTTTTCTAGATGCTGTGTCACACCATACTCAAAACAGTGGCCACTGATCCATTACATGGCCTTACGCTGAATATGAGGGAGCACAGACTGGAAGGGGTAATTAAGATGAAGTCTCTGGACAGTCGCAGAGCTAGGAGAAATAATTGGTTTGTAGGCCTGGATGAATCGATTGGCAGTACTCATATCTAGCGCTTGCTATAGACACACATGGGAGCACCTATCCCCTTACCACCCCATTATGGAGTCGCAGTTGAATGGAATGGCGCTGTGTATTGACAGAATTGTGCAGATTTTCTTGTAATGGGACTCACAGATGGAGATGGGCAAATGATGTTAAGATGAGTACACAAACACAGTTTTTGCTTTCATTATTGTCAAAGACAAGAGGCTTTGGATTAGCATCATTTTAAAGATGAAACCCTGCATGCTTAGTTAGGTAGACTCTATTATGTGACCATCAGACCAGAGTAAACTGAATGAATTTGGAACATTGGTCATGCAAAAACGAATATGTCACCAGCAGATACATTGATGATAGGTGTAGTAGTTAGAGGTTTGAGCACTACACAGAATGTTATTTCTCTGTCCATGACCTTTTAGGACAGTCTGACCACACACACTCACATACACACACCCATAACATTCACGTTCTTAGTGGCTGATTCACTTTTTGTCTTCCTTTTATTAAACAGGGATGGCCTTTTGTTCTTCTCTTTTGTCTGGACCTGTCATTGTTCTGCCCACCTGGTATTTAAAGACAATCATGGCGCAGCTAGTAATTAGCTCATGGGATCTGCAGTTGCTTGACTATTTCTAATGTGGGCTTTGTCTGCAGACATAACACCACAGTCCTAAATTTCAGGTTTGACGTCTGACCATCTTTTGGCTGAATTACAGTAATCTTTACTCTTGTTGGCTTTTTACTTGCAAAGTCTTTTGTTGCACTTAGGAGGAGGTCCATATCAAGAGTTTCGAAGGCAAGGTCACAGATGTTGACTCAAGCTTTGTAACAGCACTGCGCAGAGGCTCCCATATGCAAATGATTATTGATTTCTGAATGAATGGACATTTACTGTTATTTCTGGCATAAAAAAATATATTTTTTGGCCTGGCGTTGATTCTCGTTCCCTTTAAAATCATAGGGGAAACACTGCAATCTTTCGCAACAACTTGTAACTGGTTTCTGGTGTTTTAATGTTATTGAGATTAGACAGCAGAGGAGGACTTATATTTATTCTGCTGAATCACACAGGAACATTTTTAATGTCTTAGAATTTCAGGCAACATTTTCAGCTAGATTGCCTGGGTCATTCTGTGTCATGACAGAATCACTGTCTCCGATTTTGTTCAGTCTATTTGGGTCCCAAAACTAAAAACATTTTTGTTCAATCCCAATGTTTTAATGTGTTTTTAGTTCTTGATATTTCTTTCATTTTATAGAATTAATAAGACTATATTTACAGAAATCACTCTTGTTTAGTTTTATTTTGCACTTTTTTCCAAATCTAGGGCTTTATAGAAAATCGATAGGCATGCAATACAAACTTTTAATGGGTTGGTCATACTGAAAACTTCAAAGTTTAGCAAGTCTAAGAACAATACTTTTGAAGATATTAATGCCCAAACATGGCTTCCCAGATAAGGCTTTTTTGAGGGTGTCAAAATTAAAAATATCAATGACCAAAATAACATAAAACTGTTGGAATTGGCCTTGGTTTTGGGACCAATTCTTGATATAGACAATGTTTGACCAAATCTGAGACTGTGCTGCGTCAACCTTATCTGATTTGACACGGAATGACCCACCTGTGTTCCTACCAATCCCTCAGGCTTTTTTGGTTGCTTTCTCATTTCAAAAAATATATAAAAGTGACTCACCCCCCAAAAACCTTTGAGCTCTAACACTGTCAGCTGCAATACCAATGTCGGATAAACTGTATTCTTCTGAGACACCAGCAATGGTGGCATGGCCAAAATGAGAATGATGTTTGGTGTTTTGAGTTAACCTTGAGTCTTCCTTGTACTCCCTGATTGGTTCCCCCTGCTTTACAACATAAACTACACTATCTGTCTTTTGCAAGTGATCTCAGTAATTGCAATGTCTGTTTCCTCCATTATTAGAAAGGAAAGCAAATTAGAAGCCCACATTTGTCTAACGAGCACACATTGTCCACTTGGGAAAAACAGTGATGCAAGAAGAGAGAAATTTTTATGTAGAAGAATTGATTTTTATCTCAGCTGCATTACCTCCAGTGCTCTTCTACAATATGGGCTTAAGTCATGAGAAGAAAATAGTGCAATTTTGTGCCAAATTCCAGCAGAATAGCAGAAACCATTTTAATAGAAATCATTGTGGTGCATGTGACATTATGATTCAGTGTCATTACTAGCAAAATGTCATCATTAGCAAAAAAATCCAATAAAAATACTTTACTGGTTTAAATTGTGAGCACTACATACAGCATGTCACTGGAACATTATGAAATAGTGACTCATGTAACTAAGCAAAGCTAAAATTATCAATAGCAGTCAGACTCATTACTTTTGTGTCTGTTTCTTTTTGTCAGTGGTTCTTTGAGGTTGTACTTAGACACAGTGGTGCTTTGTCACCTTGCTAACAGGCTCACAGTGACAATGCTAACATACTGATATTTAATAGGTGTAATGTCATGGTCACTATCTTAGAGTAGTAGGTTAGCATGCTAATGTTAGTCCATGTTTACATTTAGTAAATGCAACGATACAGCATTTCAGTGTTTCAAGTGAATTATTGACCCAATGGTGGACACCAGAGGAAACATCAGGGGATCTCCAGAATGAGGAAGACTCATCCTCTGAGGACTATGAATGTGTTGGACTGACAGTGCTGTCCATTGCAAAGTTGGCAAAACATTTTAATACTTTTTAACAAATTTGAGAGGAAGAAATATTAACACAAGCAACATACCATGTTTTCCTTTTGCCAAATACTGTAATTATGACATTTTATTAGTATTCACAGTAGACCGTTTGATAAATCTTGCCGTGTGTCTAATTAAACATTCAAATGTTTTGGATTAATAGCCTTACTTCAGTTGGTTTACTCTGAATTGTTTTCTAACTTTGAATGAATCAGTCTCCGCTCTGTCTACTATGAGAAGCTGAGTGCAGGAGATAAGAGTTTGTGCATGCACATTATTGTGTGTGTGTATGTGTGCGTGTAGGGGTAGAGGGGGGGTTTAGCTTGTCTGCTGCAGCTCCATCCATTCCACCCATTTAACCGTTTCTCTCTCCCCACGGGGGCTAGTGTTGTACTAAATAACAGCGTATGCTCACAAAGGTTAAGCGGTGAGTCAGAACCAGTGATGACAGGTTGACCAATGAGTCTCAGCCAGGCTGCCATGTAGCTCAGTGCAGCAGATGACACAACTTTACACACATAGACACACACACACACGCACACACACACACACACACACACACACACACACACACACACACAGTGTCATTCTCGCAGCTCACTGGACATTATTGGATTTTTGTGCACTCTTTCTGTAAACTATAAATCTTTCCTCTGTATTCCTTTTATGGCATGCAGCATTGACTTTGAAGTATTAATGATTGCTTTACCCCCCCTGTTACTTTGCTGACGGTGTTCTCATTTTATTTTTATTAATGTCTCTGTTGGTGTTACTGCACCTTATAATCAGCTAGATAGACCTACACCGTATATGTATATTCAGTGAACATAAGAGACTTTAGTTTTTCAGTGTTTCTGTGTGTACTGAAGAGATTTAAAGTGTTTGCAGATATCCAGCTTGTTTAAAAAAGAACTCTTAATTAGCTGTAAGTAACGCTTCATCCTGTTTCACCTTTTTAAAAATTCAGTTGCTCCACAAACTACTTGTTTTTTTTAATAGCATCCGAGAAAGTGCTTCTGTCCTAAATTTTGATACTTAGGCTAAAGTAAAGAGTTTCACGGGTCTCTTTCTGAAAAGAAACTGGGTCGATTGTAACAATATTTGTGTCCCAGAGCCGAGTCCAAGACTCAACTTAAACAGACACAATAGAGAAACTTGAAAAAGGATTGATTGGGAGGAACAGCCCTCTCTGCCTGCTTTGTTATTGGACTAATTATGGATTAGCCAAGCCAATTGTAAGATCTCCAAAAAAAAATTTCCTCTTCCTCTGATTTCAGGATCAGGGGAGATGACTGTGAAGACCTTAAAACTTCCAAAAATAGTCATAAAATATTGTTGGTTCAATTTCTTTCATGTTTTATTTCAGAGAATCTCTATTTGTCTTTCTATTAGCATAAATTGGTATTGCTGAGACAAGTTTGTAGTATTCTATGTGTAATCTCATGCAAAAACTGAACTCCTCTCTTCTTTATTTCATTCATTTCTTTCTTTCCTTGCAGTACATGTTATGAGCTTCTAAGTAACTTCATCTAGAACCCAAATGAAAGTCTGTTATGGATAATCGGTCGCTCCACAAAATACACAGTGCTGTTAAAGCCCAGTGCATTCACATCAGTATGCGCTTGTATATAAAGAGATTTAATATTGGTTATAGAAGGATCAGTCCTGGGTTGAACAGAAATATAGAAAAAAGAGGAGATGCAGCAAAAGCGGAGGAGATTTATTGATTTTTTTCATTGATGGATGCTCGCAACCCTCAGAAGCCTTTTGTGAAGAAATACCTCACACTTCTTTCATACTGTATGTGTTTTGCTGATAAATATCCTAACATGATACTCCTTTATTCCCTAAAGAGCCCTTACAAAAGAACACCTGAAACCTTGAATAGGTGCGCACCCCCCTTTTTTTTTTCCTATCTCGAAAAGCAATTCCCCAGAAACAGGAGATATGAAATTGTAATTCTGCAGGAGACAAATGGTATGTGGTGCTGCTCTGAATTATAAATGAAAGCAGAAGGGCCTTAGTTCTGCCTTCTTGCCTGAGCGTGATTCAGACAGTCTGGTGTGAGCAGGACACGGTCACATAGCAGGTGGAGACACACACACACACACACAGACATTCAACCTGTGAGTACTGCACATTTCAGTATATAAGAATCAGGGACTCCTTTAGTGGATGGCTGATGTATAGTTTTTTAACTGCTTGTGTATCCTCTTAGGATAAGATGGATTCGTTGTCTTTGTCTTTTCCCACTTAACCCTTACATACTGTTCAGGTCAAATTTGATGACATTTAACCACTGTAAAAACACCCCAAATGTTGTTTTCTTTTATTCTGAAATGTGATGACTTTTCCTAAAGTTTAAAATGTTTTACTTTTGTATAGTTGCCAAACATTATTGTCCATTGAGCAGGTTCTGGGTCAAATTTGACCCATCTCTATTGATTGTTAAATAGACAGGCAATAGTTTTAATATGATAGTAGTTATTGTTTCTTTTTATAATGTAGCAGTGAAGACTGATGGCTCTAATGGTTATACAATAAACCCCACACTTCCATAAATGTCTTATCATTTTACATCATTATTACTATGTTATATTGTCATGTCTTAGGTAAAATAGGACATGATATTGTGTGATAGTAGATGTTTAGTGGTGTAAAAGCTAAAAAATACACTCTCTCTGCTCTCTGAAACTTTAATCAAGGTTTAATAACATTTATTGATCAGTCAAATTGATTATTAATGCTTTCTTAACAGATCTGTGGTTTAAAATTTGGTATAGACACTTTTTATGAGGGGATTAAAAGTGAGCCATAACATACTGCAAGGGTGTAGAATATGAACTGTCTGTGAAGGTTAAATACAGTTTAAGAGGCACTGAGCTAAACCAACCTTCACACCCTTATAGCCTTGCCTCAATTAAGAAGGGACAAAGTACTTCCTCCATTGATACACTGAATATATTGGGATTGGATGTTAACTGTGAGGTGTGGAATCAATCAATATGGATAAAATTCCTAGGGATACTGAGGTGTTTTGTTTTTTTCTTTAATTGAAAAGACCTTTTTCACTGGTGAATATCAGCAGCTGAAGTCAAATAAATGAATAAATGAATAATGTTATCAATTTCCACTGGGAAACTGGCATAGCATGAGTCCACTGAATTGAATTGTAAATGCAAACATTAAGTTAGGCCTGAAACACCTGATGTTGAAGAGTTTTGAGCTCCAGCAGTGTCCACTTTCAGAGTCATTACCAGCGTTCCTTTTTTTTTTTCTTTTTAAAGAAAACCCACCAGCTGTGCTCTCCACTCTCCCCATCTTCCGGTCTATGTGTGTGTGTGTGTTTGGTATGACTATTGGGTGCTGCCTTGAGAGATCGTCCCTCTGTGACAAACCGTGTTTCAAGCGTCATGGCCAGTTGGCTGATCCGTGCTCAGCAGACTGTAGGATGTCCTGGTCTGCTGTGTTTCACTGGTCCGAGGTCAGTGAGAACGTGCCGCCGACAGAATGCCGGGCATTCTCAGCACTGCCAACTGAGCCCACCAGAGCGCTGAGAGCACTGCCCGTGTGTGTGTGTGCAAGGGAATCTGCTTACATCTCATGGCGATGAACTTAACAAATTATTTGTCATAATCTAATCAGGAATGATTCACTCTGAGAAACTGTAAGAATATGTGTGATTTTAGTGATGCAGCCACATTTCAGAGGAATACTGCAAGAATAATATTAAACATTTTTGAAACTTTTCAGCTATGTGTGTGTATGTGTGAGTGTCAGGCAGTTCTGTAATGATAATAATAATAATAATAACTTTATATGTATAGCACTTTTCAAAGCAATGCTACAAAGTGCTTTCCATAAAATTAAGTAAAACATACAAAGAGCAATCAAGATTATGAAACATCATATCATATTGAACAGTGAAACAAACAATAGCCAAAACTATGAAATAGAGATTAAATATAGAATTTAAAACATTAACTTAAGAAAAAAAATGGGACTGTACTGTCCTGTATTGTAAATGTGACTCCTGATGCCTGTGCATGCATGAAGGCTCCCCCTCTTTACTTTGCTGGCCAATGAAAGACACTTTAATGTCATTCTGACCTGTGTAGCTGTTTACTGGATGCCCTCTACCCATCTGCCAGTCTGAGTTAGCCTCCACTCTCACTGCACACGGAGACGAGAGGCACTCATCCTCGTGGCGCTTCAGAGAGAGAGAGACGAGCTGTGGAAACACGCCACGCCGTAATGACACTCGTATGTTAGGTGACAGAGAATGTGACTTAAAGTTTGTCTGACTTTATGCAAATCTCCAAAAAAGTAAACTTGGGCCGTCTGGCTGTGTGGCACTCAGGTGCACTTCACTCACTGGCATATATACAGTACCCTGCTCTGCTTGATACTTTATTTGGCTGAATTAATAAAGGCCACAGCTCTGCCAACAGCCATAAAACTTAGACAAAGCCATACAACACCCTGCTGCAACATCAGTGTTAGATTGATGCAGGCACATTTATTCATACGTTTCTCTCTTTCTCTGCATCCTCACCTATCACACTCACAGGTTGGCTATAAATCATCTACAGGTTGTGACTCAGTGGAGTCATTATTGTGTTCTACTCCTGCTTAATGCAACATTAAAATTTTAATTGTGGGTTATATTTAGTTGGAACCATATTTTATCAATTTGCATATTTTATAAGAGCAGCAGCTGTGGAATCTCCCGCCCTCCTTGGGGCTTGCCTACAGCATATGTCTCATGCTAAGGTAAAAATGGAGCCATGGAATGATATCGCAACCGCAGTTACTCATATAGCAATCCTTGGCATGCATGAAAATGTATCACAGAGGGAAGAGATTTAAAAAAAGAAAAAACCTTCAGCCGTGTCATCAATATAAGCCTTAGTGAAGATGATGTGGAAAAACGGAACAGTTTTGTAGAAGAATACATACAGTAGGTGCACAGTTCCAAAAGTTTGGACACGCGTTCCCATTCATTTGAATTAGAATGTGTGTTCAAACTTTTCACAATAGTTCAGTGAGTGTTGTAACATCTGTTATGTGAAAGATGTTAATCTCTGAGATCAAAGTAGGATTTTAATTCTTCACGTGACAGCCAATATGCTGGCAGGCTAGAGCTATAATACACTTCTTCTGTTCATGCGAAAAATTTTGGAGTTATTTATCAGACTTTGTGGCAGCATATGCTCCATAGTACCATACTGTTATCCTCCAACAGCTTTAGTTGTTTTTCTGTGGTATACACACTAACCAAAGTGGTTGGTAAGCATTTTCTAAGCTGAATAAAACTTGCATTTCTTTGCCAAACATCATTGTTAACACTGTAAACAAGTGGAAAGAATATATTAGATTAGTCATTGTAGTTCAAGACAAACTAGACACATTTTCTGTCGCATTGACACAATTTTAAACCAGATTTAAGCAATTCTGAAGACTAAAGTAGCCTGATAATGAGACTGAATTACTTTTTTGTTTGCTTGACGTCATTTTGAATTGTTTAGCTGTCATTCATCAGTAGCTTGGTACATATTGCTGCTGCCAAAATCATTTTCAGTTGAAACAGATGTGCTGTACCATTTGCCACTGTAGGAACAATCAATGCACGTTTCACAAAGATAGAAGAATCAAGTCACTCATTTTCATAGATGTAGCTAATAAGGGAGGAGGCAATGAGGGAAGATAACTTTTATTTTACCTCGAAAGACCATTGAGGAGGAATAATCATTTATGTCAAGATGGTGTCAAGAAACGACACAACACACAAAACAATGTTAGCTAAAAGAAAAGGAAAGAAAGAAATAAAAGAAAATATTAGGAAAAATAAAATGATGAAGCAATGAATAAGTACACAGTAACAGTTACAATCAAATACAATAAGGTCTGATATAAGGCTTTTGAGCAGCTGTATTGATGGTAAAAAAAAAAAATCTAACTTTAAGGCATTTTGCAGATTGTTCCATGTGTAAGGAGCATTATTAGAGAAAGAAAATATTCCTATTCCAGTTCTGACTAATGGAATATAGAGCAACAACCAATTCCAACCAAAATATCCATTATTGATCCCATCTACAAAGCTCTGATTGGTTTCTTCTAACCAGCTGAAATAGTTAGTTCAGATTAACTCTTTAGAAAAATATGTAAATATTTGGTTTAAAACATGCTCACATTTCTCAAGCATGCACTCATTCACTTTGGTCGCATCATATTGAATAATGGCATTTCACTACAAATGGCTGCCCAAGGGTTTATATTGGATGGGGTTGGTAAAAAGCTGTCAGCCAATGAGCTAAAACCCATGTGAGCTTTAATACATTCCACATCCTTCAAGTAAAACAAGTACTTACTAGCTCAGTGTACCATAGTTCTAACTACTAACACTTCTTAGACAGGAAAGTACACAGTCTTACACCCAAACACTCTTTACCTCTGTGTATACTCACATAAGTGCAAGTTCCCCATCTCTATAAAGCTTGACAGCTTCTCTGCAGCCAGTTGAAGAATTATGCAGATCTCTTTAGCTGCCCTGGTGGATACAGTGAATGGCACTGCAGGGGGTGTTAAGAACACATAGAGTTTTTAGATGGATTAGCATGCCATGCATAAATAAAATGCTAATGTTTACCAGCTAATGAGTCCCACTGAAATATCTCAGTCCTGAGACGAGCCACATGTCTCAAACTGATGATCGTCGAGTGTTTTTAAGATTACCCAACATGTCTAATGCTGCATTTAATCTTATTAAAGAAGGTTTTTTAATATAATTTATCTAGATTATTAATTGCAGTACATGTGACTTTATGCTGCTTGAGTTACTTATGGATCACCTCATGCCCCAGAGTTCATGATCTAGTGGGAGCCCAGTGACAACATTGTTAGTATCAAGGTATGCTCCGATGTAATCTAGTTGATTTTCTTGCGGTGCATTTTAAACATCAGATGGAATTATTCACCCATTTTTTGAGAGTGCTTGGGAAAAACACATGAATAATGCAACAGCACTCAGTGGCTGTGGTAGGCCTTAATGAGATTTTTGGGAAGATTGTGCTTACTGAGTCATCTTGGGTGAGGCGAGAGTCGGGGAAGGAAAAGTGAAGGTGAGTGAGAGAGATCAGGATGGAGGGAGGGAGAGGGGTTTCAGGTATGTCCTTTTAGTCCTAGTTCTAATTCAAGTCGTCACAGGGGCTAAATGTAATCACGGTGGCACAGAAGAAGGAAACTTGGGCTGAAGCATGTCCCGAGTGGCATTATCCTGTCTTATCCAGAGTCTTCTCACAAAGACTGAAGGCTGTATTGGACATACATATGAAACCATCTGGCTGATTTACATACCAGCAGAAGGGAAATCTCAATCAGGGTGAGAATCGTGAATTGGAAAGAGTGGCTGGTCCCAGAAGTATTTTAATACCATTTTCATAGCTTTCTTTTGTTTCTATCCTCAATGTTCCTCAACACAGATACACAAGTCTGACAGATAATGTAACTATCCTTACGTTTATGGCGTATAGTTTTAATTATTTCAACTTATTTCATGTTCATCTGTTTTGCATGGCAGATGGCTCAACATTTCCACAATATCCATGAGCCGAAGCAGCTGTAGGATAGAGAAGAAGCCAGGCAAAGTTCTAGGGGAAATCAAAACTCTTCTACTTTGCTTTTGGGAACAAAATATGGGTCGATTGTTGCAGAATTCATAATCCTAGAATCCTAAAGAGAATTGATTTAAAGATCAGGGCAGATTATGTTATCAGTCCTCTGAAAAAAGTGTAATCATGAGTTTCTGCAGCTCATGAGACAGAATTTTAAAGTCCCCTGAAAAAAAGTATTTTCTTAAATAGTTTTTTGGTATGAGCGACAGGTTCCTACACGAGCACGAGTCCTCTTTGTTCTCAACGGTTGGGGGTGGGGGGTTGGTTTGAAATAATTGATGTCATGTAATTCTGAGCACCAATGGTTTAGCACTGTCAATCAAATCTGATCAAATCAAATCAAACACATAGCACCTTCATCAAGCACAAAAGGGCGGCGTTTGAGTGTTATTAGTTATAACATTAACAAACAGTTAATAAGCAATAACTAAAGAAGTTTAACTTTTATTATTGCTAATTTAGTCACGAATATTTAATGTTGTAGAGAAACATGTAAGATCTGATCTAATCTTTTAAGGACTTTAATCTCAGTGATCGGATGTAATTTATAAAAATGCAATGAAAGTTGTTGTTCTTCTGAGACTTGTATGGACACAGGCTTTAACTTTTTATGAGAGAATCTGATATTTTCCAACACAGATGTTCGCTCTAATCACATAACTGAGAGAGTTTAATTCCCATCGAAGCCCGGGAAGCGCTCAGACTACAGAACATCTAATATTGTTCAGGAAATGAACAGCGCTTTTAGTTCTAGAATTTTGAATGTCTAAAATAACTATAATGAGTCTGTGGATAATTCTACGATTCGGCATGTATCACAAGATGATGATATTATGTTTTAATATCTGTAGAAATGAACAGAAACTGGCGCTGAAACTCTATGAGCAGAAAAAGGAGCATAGTATATTGCTGTACTATGTTAATATTAAGCAGGATACTATAAATAATATGCAATTTTAAAAGCAATGGCTATATTTCTGAAATGACAGTGAACTCTGCATTTTACTATGAAAATTACTGCAAAGACTTACAGCACATATTTACAGTTTGACTTATCCAAGTCTAAGCCACCAGTGCAACCTTCCATTTGAACAGACTATGACCCCACCACTACCTGCTGCTGGACTGTTGAATACCATCAACCCATCACCCGTGGCCAGTCCACAGGTTGGAGAGGGTGACCTTTTCATCTGCAAACACTGCAATGATGTGATGAAGCATTAATGACTGCTACGGCAAAGTTCAGCAATGAGAAAGTGACTCACAGCTGCCTGCCAGAAATAGTTTTCTTCTTCTCTTCACATCACATCAAAAGGCAGCTTGCCAACACTAGATGGAGGCCCGTTTTGTTTCTGGTTAAGGCCTGTTGCATTCATGTAGTTCTTTAGGATAGAATGTAAAGTGGCTATAGCAGGGGAAGAAGTAGTCTTATTCCCCAGCAACTGTTTGTAATGGCTTGTATTTTTACTCTGTGCGTGGGCTCATGTTGGGACTGCACACCAAACTGTACTGCTGCATGGCTGCAGAGAAGAGGTGCTAAATTTGTATTTGATACAGTGCCCATACTTCTCTGCAAAAGCGTGTTAGGACTTTACTTGGTGTAATTATCAAGTCCGAGATCGTTATGTTTTCCCAAGTTGCTTTTCAAGACAGGCTCAAAGTACATTTAACTCCATGATCTACACCAATTAAGATAACCTCTTTGTTCATTTGAACAGACTGTTGCTCCATTTATCTCACAGTGCTTTACTCACACTTTTTAAATGATTGGAGAATGAAAGTGGGCACAGTGATAGCAGGTGCTGTCAGGTGTACACTGTGCAGAGTTAGACAGTTTTCATTGTTGGAGGCATGTGGAGGATCTAGTGCTCACATAGAAACACGGTTGGATTAGAAGTAATGTATTATCATATATTATCAGTTAGGGGTGTATTCATCCCACACTGTTCAGTACAGAATGATCAGTTTGGTACAGGACTTTCCTTGGTTCGGCATGATCCATGATCCATGATTTCACCGGGCACTGAATAGTAGCTGCACACTGCTCCTAGCACTTAAGATGGGTTAAATGCAGATACTGAATCTCACTGTGTGACAACTATAGTACCTTTACCTTTACCTTATTTTATGATCCAAAAAGTTACTGTCAAAATAGTTTAACAATCCACTTACTCCAATGTACGGAACAATAATTCTAGAGTGTATATTCCACCTAGAACGTTTTGGCAGTGCACCACTTACCTGGAGCATTCTCATGGATATACACTAGCTGGCTTAGCCAAGTATGCATGGTTACCTATACTCATCTAGTGTCGCTACTGTTGGAATGACAAACAATATCACGTTTCTCATCCCCTTCCCTTCTCTGTGACAGTTGGCTTTTCACTTTGACTTTGAGTGAATCTTTCAGAAGAACTATAAACCCTTTTGATTTCTTATGTGGTCTGTAAGAACCACTTCTCATCGATCATAAATCAGCATTAAACAACTATCAGCAGGTTTCCTAACTCCACTGCAGTACAACTAAACAGTGTCAGTAATATTTTACACTGTATCACAACTAAACCACATCCTGACCCCAAAACTCAAATACATACTGAATGTTGTATACCGTCACACCCCTATTATCAGTGGGCTGATTACTGTTGTAGTAGTGGATGGATATAGTGGTAAGTCCACTGGAGCGTCTCCTATGAAGACCATTTCTGTTCACAGCACTATGAAATTCAACCAACGCAATTATATAACAGGTCATGATCGTGCACTACCACACCATGCTGCACAAAGACGACACAGGTCTTTGTGGTTACTTTACACAACGTTGGTGGTTATGCAAGATTTAATCAATGCAACCTGATTAAACTGGTGTGCATATTCCCGCTCTGACTATGCATGTCATTTAAATTAAAGACTGCAGATGTAGCAAGCACCTGCTAGCTGTATAGAAAGTTAATCACCTGAAAGAAGATGGCTTCTTACATGCAAGCTGTTGGGCAGCCTGTACATAATCATACAATGGAAAGCTACTCCCTCGCACATCTGCCATGATTAGAATAAAACTTTTGTTTGGTAAAATGATTTTTTTGTTGTTGTTGAAAACTGTATATCATATTGCAAATACAGTAGCTTCCAGCAAAAAGTAGATGATACTGTTGGACTATGATAGTTTGGTTTTTGACATGTTCTGAGCTGGCAGGCAGCAGAAGGTGCAAAATGTTGTCCATGTGACACCAACATGACTGTGTGCTAATGGATTTCCAGTGACATTGTACCTCTGCTTACACTGAAAGCTAGTACCCACAGTACGAAAAACCCGTATCACGCTTTAGGAAAATGTCACCTCGCTACCACAAACATTCTGTTGCTGCTGGCATTACTGCTGAAAATTCATCTCAAACCAAGTTTGCATTATACAGCTGAGGAATGGGTTGAAACATCTTCCTCACAATAAATTAAAATGAAGCTAAATAACAGTGGGATTGTGCGGCATCTTGAGCATCAACACACTAATGTTAGTTGGCATACATACTATCAATGCTCCAAATTCTCATTGACCTGACTGTTCACAAGAGAAAAAACAGGCCTTGGCTGGTTTCCTCATTACAGCAGTGTTACTGATGCTCTTTGTTAAAATCCTCTTGCAGTCGGTTCAGTTTACCTTTTCTCGATCCATTTTTTAAAATCATCCATTCATGAATATTATTTGGCTTTGTTTAGAGTGATGCCTGCCTTTCATTCATTTTATCTGTAAGCAAAAAATCTAATCTTGGCTCGTCCCGATCAGTTCCTGGATTCATTCCTGGATCTAAAGCCCTCAAACGAGAGCCACAACATGTTTAAATGAAATGTCCTTGGTATCAGTCTGTGTTGAGGTAAATTAACCATAATTGAATGAATATTTGTTAAACATTCAGATTTAATACATATGGTTTTGTTGCCTAGAAAAACAAGGTAAAATGCATGTTTAAATAATCTGGTTTGCCGTTCAACTGGGTGGTCTACAATGTATCCTCTTTCATCACAAAGGCAGCAGGATCCATTTTTTATAGGACAAAGGTAATGGGAAATATGTAGTCTATACCGTACATAGTGTTGTGTATATCCGCATATTTATGCGCCTGCTTGCCTGCTTTCATGTCACGGTTGTATTGGAGGTAAGTGGTAAAAGCGATGGCAGCCAGAGATAGCTGGCACTGTTGCACTGAGAGGGCACTCAAGGATCTGCAGGGAGGCCAGCTAAGGGACAAGAGTGACAACATGGCTGGAGGATTAATTTTAACCATGTGGAGAGCCTCTGAATCACCGTGCAAAGGCTTACACACTAACTCACACCAGGGCTTTTCCCACTTCAAAATGAGGCAAAGGTGTTACCTTATCCATGACCAACTGAACCTTGAATTTCTTACTTTAATAGTAAAATACAGTTAGATATGTGCCAAGTCCTAAGAAGTCTGCCTACTCTGGCTATAGGAAGCACAGCCTATACCTTTGATAATCTTTAAACTCTCTTAGGCTATAGTTTTAAATAGTGTTGGAGAAGGTGTTTTGAATATATTGGACACTGTGGGCAAAATATCTAAAACCCAGTAGAAAAGTGCTTAAAACCCCCAAATTATCTGTTGTGGTTACAAGGATAAAACACACAAGCTGTTTTGGCTTTGTTGTGTGATTATGCCCAAACAAAAAGCAGGTTGGTGGTAAAATGAATTACAACCTCATTTCTCTTGTTGGTGAAGCAGTTTCACTAATATCTGAGACTTCAAATAAGACACACAAAGACAATAAGGTATTTAGGGCAACTAAAAAAACGCCAATCCATTAAAGGTGTTATATCTGAAAAAAATATTGTGAAGCATTTTTTGTGTATTACCATAATTGCTTTTTATTGAAAAAGAAATGAGGAAAGAAGAGACCTTCCCCAACTTTCTTGGTTGTGGGCTGTGTAGTGATTTCTATGTGAAGTGCTCAGGCTGGTTTTTCCACACAAATCCCAAAAAAAGTGACATTTATGCACACCACCAACAGGGGGCGTTAGCTACACAAGTTAACATTTGCTTAGAATTGGGGTTTGCTAACATCAACAATCGACTGTCACCGACCACATCACAGAGTCAGATTGCTATATTGCTGCAAAGCATGTGCACATGCACAAGCAACGGGATGCTAATTGCAGTTCACTTAACAGCAACTGGTGTAATTAATTAGTAGAGTTTCTGACTCTTACATATTGCACCTTTAACAGTTAAATATGTGGTCATTTCAATGTAATTAAAAAGTAAAGGTTATATATGCAGAAATATATTGAGTTTCACAGTTAAAAACAAACAAACATTCATTCAGAAGTTAGGCACACTAAATTGTGAGACTTGAAGTCACTGATATGAAAGTTGGAAAACAAACAAGTGCTTTAGCATTCGGAAACTTTTAGAATTTCCTGGATCTCATATGAAATCAGGAGAAAAGAACTGTGAATGTTATGAAAAATGTTCATCAGTGAGTTGTGCTTGCTCCTCTCTTTTTTTAAACACAAGTATGTCACTCTAAGGTGTTGAATTATCACTTCCTATGAGAGTAACCTTGTTTAACACCTGAAAATAATTACATATTAAACACATGGCACAAACAGTAAAAAAGAGACCTGTCTCTTCTGCGGCTTCACTTAGAAGCTGAAGCCAGTAGGCAGTGCATATTTTTACATAAACATTTTGCCTTCTGCAGCTTTAATTCTGTGGGTTTATTGTTCCAAGAGTGCCATTGCTTTTTGAGTTATTTCTTCTCAGCATATTCCCCAGTAAACATCATTACACATCAGAAGAATGTGAGCCATGGTTTTTGGCATTCCTTTTTATTTGCTTCCCTTCCCACACATTCACCTGTTACCAAACAGTGGTAAAACTGTAATGATCTCATTTTTCTATTTTCCAAATATAATTTACTGCCACTTGGCCTCAATCAGGGAGGAAAAAAATCTCTTGATTGCTGCCTTGAGTTTGGGATTGATGTCAGAAAATTAATTACGGCTTATCAAGTACACAGATCATAGATAAACTCGCCTGGGGCAATCATTACACAACTACATTATGTGACAAGACATAAGCCAAATAGTAGCTCTTCATTTGCTCTTGGGGGTAGTTTGCATGATAACTGGATACCATATTAACTCCAGACTTCGTTGACCTTCCCTAAACACATTCCTAAATCCCTGCTGAGTCTCTCAAAGTATATTATGACAAATGGAGTATTGCTGAGGAAAAGTTATGACCAAAAACACTGTTATTATAAGATACTTTAAATCATTTCACATTCCCATATTCCCAGAATGGCCTGAAGTACATTCAGCTATGAGGTCATGGTGAGTCGGAAGCTACTGGTCCGTGTCTGAGCTGAGCTTTTAACAGGCCCGCGCTCTAAGCATTTAAAGGCAAATCTCTGTTAATCACATATGGATTGAAAATAATTAGGGCTATCTTCCCCCAGCAGACGTCGATAGTCCGAGTGTTGAAGCGGGAAAAACAGCTGCTGCAATAAATCTGATCTGATAATCCAGTATGCTGATTTAAACTCATCCAGAAGAGCTATTCTAACAGTTCATGGCCACAAAGCAAGACAGACTGCATTGTCAGGGATGAAGAAAAGATAACTTTTAGTCCTGAAAAATGATCTTGCACACAAAGGAGAATGTCCACCGTTGATTAACTTAATCGACAGTATACAGAGAAAACCACTGTACACAAGGAGAAAAAAACTCACTTATATACAGTATTTTAACTGACTGTGGAGTCACAAACAAAAATTGAATTACAAAGTTGTGTTTATATTGACTCTGGTCAATGTGACTGTCTATAAAGTCACTCATTCGTCACACTGTCAATAGGATGATTCCAGAAAGCGCCCACTGATATTGCCATGGCGTAGATAATTGATTTGTTGGTTTGGGGTTTGGGGAGATAGTTGCTACAGTTCATTAATAGAAATGAAATAAAATATTCAGATCTCTTGCTGTGACTTAGATAAGAAGATTGATACCACTCTCATATATCTGTTAAACATGAGGCTAACAGCTAGCAGCTGGTTAGCTTAGCACATACAGTGGGAACAGAGAAAGAGTTAGCCTGGCTTTGTCACAAAATCCACCATGCAAACACCTTTAAATCTCACTTATTAACACATTTTATCTTGTTTGCTTAATCCAGCATTTGGGGAGACACTGCAACAGGCCAAGAAATAGTCCCACTGTTAACCTCCTGCTACCACAACTTGTTTTTACACTTCAGCTTTGTACAGATTAGTGAAACAAGACATACTACATTGATAAGTGTGATTTTACATTGCTGGTAGGCAGGTTTTGTAACCTTTGGAGAGAGTCTTCATGCTAAGCTAACCGGCTGGCTGACTTTCTCTTTATATTCAGCACACAGAAACAAGAGTGGTATTGATCTGTTTATCTACCTATTCCTATATACATATTCATATCAGTCATACAAGGCTAATGACAAGCTTCTCGGGGATAACCTATCCTTCATTATGGTAATCTAGAATCTTCTCTAAATCTACAGGGAGAGACTTCTCTCCACAGAGGGCTTCAAAGACTCTGATTCATATTTTCTCTCATTTTGTGAAAGCACTTCTGAACATCAAACTCAACCTCAGGCATATCTGTGATTACAACTCTCTGCACATCACTTCTGATTAAATTTGGATTACTTATTTTCTCTTGAATGTATCATTATAATTAATTGGATACTATCTCGCTCGTTGGTGTAGGACTAGACTGCAGACATTCCTGGGGTGTACAGAGGCTCAATTGGTTTGATTAATATTACAACACTACAAGTGGCATGGCAAGCAGTCCACAGGGACCTCTACTACACATAGCTGTCCAGAAGCTAATTAAAACAAAGAGAACATTTTACAGAATATACATAATTACATCATTATTCCATTATTACTGTTTAAGTGTGAAATATTAAAATAAACTCACTAGGACTAACTAGAACCACCCACACATGGAGTTTATGTGGCATCAGACAATCACAATCAGTTGATTGCTTTGGCCAGGTAGGAACAATATCTACAATGCGGTGAGGGCTGCAGTCTGGAAACAAACAAAGAAAAGCACAACAACAAACTGAAACGCTGCACACATGAGAGATGCATTGCCTGAGAATGGTTTCGACAGAGCACAAAGCCTCTATCACCGTCAAATATTTGCTCACTGGGACGACGTGACACTCGATAGTGCGGGGGACGCGCCACACTGTAAAGCATCCGCCTTTTCCACCTCTGACATAATCTCCCTAAGAATGGAAAGCCAAACAAGGCGACTTTTACAATAGCCTGCTTTGTCAATTCCATACTCATCACTGGAACAACAAAATCAACAGACAGTGGAGGCACTTGTTTGAGGAGGACAGATTCAGCGGGGAGGGAGGCCACCGACTGTTTTGACTCATCTCCAGAAAAATCAAAGTCATTAGCGAACCTTCCCCCCCGAGAGATTCACTGTAGTGCGGTCTAAACATGGCTGCTGTCATATGCCGCCCTGCACACTTACTCCCATTTCCCTGCCTCATTACTCCGCTCTGCCTACCTGCCTCTTCTCTTAATATGTTCCAACCCTAATTATGTAAATGAATCCACTTTACCTTCTACATTAAAACTCTAATATGTGTAGATGCCCCCAGGCGTGGCGGTGGAATTCCTGTCCAAGCCTTAACCTTAAAACCAATTGAAGACAAGTGTGAAAAGATTCCAGTGCTGTTGTTGTGCTGGCACATTGATCTTGGTTTAATGAGGCAAAACCTCAACCGACATGATTAGCCTTCATAGCATTGATCTTTAAAGAGCTACTGCACTCTTAAAGCAGCTTTTAAAGCTGTAAACTATATTATATGACTATTACTGTGATGAAATCATTAATGCTTTTGATGAAATATTGACACTGGCACACAAATTTGTATGAATCAGTGCAACACATTTTGCTGTGTTTTAGATTGGCCTTGAATCTTGCAAGGCCAATGCAGAAATTAACCTTTGGATGTACATGGTGAAATACCTTCAGTGACACACTACGTAGACAGAACACCACGCTCCCTACAGTCATTGCCTTGCAGTCTTCTGTTGCAGTGAGCTAGCAGGATTTGGGTCTGTAGTTACTCTTTAAGTGGAGATATTCCTTGTAACCATAGTTTAAAATCGGTTATTGTACCTTCTTTAAAAATGTAAAGCTTTACGAAATCCACGGATGCATCTGTAGAACTCAGTTTTAACTTCAGATACTTGAGAAAGTGTCAGGCACCAAACTTTAAATCACAAAAAATCGTAGTCATTTCCAATGTTACAGCATAAAATTGCTGCCAGAACTTTGACAGATGAGGTTCGCCTGACTACGAGCTCCCTTAAGGAAGGCAGGGGAAGCACCTTGGTTTTCTCATTCCGCCTTCTCATTGTGTTTCAAGCTTGCCATCATGTGGGAGGTTGAAAGCTGTATAAAAAAAATGCTCCTGATGACGCAGATGCAGCAGTGACTAGAAGAGGATTTCCCAGGCATGAACCAAAGCGCTGCTGTTTAAAGGGAATGTTGTTTTCTTATGTAAAAAGAAAAAAGAGGAACACAACAAAGCCTTGCATACTCACCCACACACTATCTGCTGTGGCACGACGTTCCCGTTGCTGCTGTTTTGTTACTTGAGCAGATAATACGACACACTGAACACACTGTGGGGTACAGTGCTTTAATGTGGCAATTATGGCCAAGACAAATTAACCCTAAGGTACTTCTAAAGTCTAGCACCATCTATTTATACTTCAACAAATTGTCTAAGAAGGAAAATACACAGTACACCAAGTTAAGGCCTTTGTAACAAACTTAATGTTGTGCTTGATGGGAAGAAAATAAAGTAGAAATGCTTAATGTATGTAGTTCCATCATAATGGGGGGAAAACCAATTGACTGGCAGGTGTCAATGGTGTTGAAATCATATAACAGGTCACAGCAAAAACAGTTGTAGTCAAACATTAACCACAGATCTCAATCTGTGCTCAACACAGCCTGATCTTTAGTTGACATTATTACAGTAGAGAAAAAAACGCTGTATATTGACACATTTCTTCTCTTTTTTTTTTTACATCAGCACCTAACGTAATATAATCAAACAATGTAGATTAGTTCAGTAACACCTTCTATAAAGCCCTTGAAGCCCATAAATCATTATACAATGCTGTGTAATGTGGTGTTATTATTGTTTTCTAGCATTATGAGTGTTAATAAGTGCTTATAACTATAAATATACAGTGCTATAAGCAGGTTATGACATATTATAATACTTTGTAGACATGAGCTTCATAGAAAGTGTTACCCAGACTTTTAAAGACAGTTTACTTTTGGTAAATGGTTCAAGTTGTACTTATGAAAGCTTTGTACAGGTTCACTTCGCCTCACTGAGCAAATCTTTTGACTGCAGTGAATCCATTGGAATTAATTAAATTTGGGCCAAATTTTCGCAGTTTGTCAATGCTAGACTGACCTGACCATTTCTGTTTTAGTGAAAATCAATCAGCATCTTTGTGTTGGAGAAGATGGGTTCTTATCAGTATTACCTGGACAAACATTTGAATTGAAATTGACTCATTGGGAAGGATCACATTCAAGCCCAAATTTTCAGGTGGAAAAAGTTGCATGACATGCACGACTGTCTGGTTGAATTATCAGTGTGAGGCAGAAACACTGAGGTAATGAGCTGTCAGTACTGCACTGGGGGGCAAATCTCTATAGACAAGCTCAGCTACCTGCAAGGTTATTATTTCCTCCACAGAATGAACAATCAATGTCTGAGAAAAGTTACTTCAGTCACCTGCAGGGGTTTCAAGTATTCTACGAGGATTGAGGTAGTAAAAGCAAAGTCTTCTCATTATGAACTCGCTCTGCTATCCTTCCTACTCACATAAACTCAGATCCACAGAGAGTCTGTAGCTTATTTCATAAACAAACACTCATTACCAGACAAAAAAATAAATACTACTTAAGGGGTTAGTTTCTGTAAAAATAAAATAACACACCTGAGTGGGTTTGACAAGGCTGGACATCAAATATTTGTAATAAAGTAATGAATTGATATTTGTGTGTTTGTCATCCTCAGTAGCACATTAAGGTACATTTGAAGACAAGGGGTGGTATTCCAGGAAGTGGGTTTAGTGATGGTTTATTAACCATCAGATGGAGGACACAGAAAGAGAGGTAACTTATGTCCAATTTAGACTAAAGATTCCCAATCAAACTAAACCATTTTAGAACATTGGAGGGGAAAGTTTCAGCTGTGTGAACTGGCTCATCTCAGCTCTACTGAAGCCAGCTGATGGCATCACAACAGCCAATCAACTTGTATGATCAATGAATAATTATCCCTATCACTCTATTATATGTGAATATTTCAAGATAAAAATAGATGTCTAAAATTTGAAATCTACTGTGTTTTAACCCTGATACCTTTTCAAGAGGAATTTCACAAAAACAATAAAACAAAAAACAAACAATTACTGGATCAAATTGTACAATCATGTGTCAGTGTCCATATAGTTTTTCAATCTTTAACTATAATTTTCATCTTCAGTTTTGTCCCCCATTGGATTAAAGCTGAACATATATAAAATGTATAATATATGTAAAACCTAATCTAGGCCACAGCCTGATACAGATTCCACTTTATCATCATTAAGGAAATCTAAGTCTGATAAATAGACAACACTGAATCAATTTTTATTGTGATAACATACTTTCACTTTTCTCCACTCTCTGTCCACGCTCTGTTTTTTAAAAGTAGATGTGTGCCCACATGTATCTACTGGATTAAAATGGAAGCTCTGCCTTTTATTTACCTGTTGCCATGGTGGAGCTCCGTTGATGAAGTATTTTCTTTTCATTCACCACGCACTCGCTTAACTTGGAGAGTTGATTGAAGTGACTCTGATCAGCTGTTTCTCATCTCAGAGTTCATCAACTAGAAGTTCAGGGTTAGACTCGGAGTTTGTTTTAAACTCACTCTCTGGAATACCAGCCAGAAGCTCTTGTCTCCATTGTGATCTTTTAGTAACGCTTCACTGCAGCTCTTGTAGCGACTGCACTGTTGTATTTTAAAGCGTTTTAATTACCACACTTCTCACCACACTGGAGATGAATGCACTTCATTTCAGATACGAGAACGCAAGCCAGCATACAAACAATGCTTATCAGCATCATGTGTGACTGCAGCTGAAAAGAATAGAAAACCTGTTGTACTATTGTCAATGCATGATTTCAGACTGTGTGTCTGGACTGACAAAACAAAGTGGAAAAGTGACATTATAGATGATATTTTTGAGGCCTTGCTCACACTAATGCCACAACTAGCTTGGATCATTATCGCCATCTTTATCACAGCGGGGAATGACAGCTCTCAAATCAGTGGAGTCAAGTCAATCCACTTGATGTTCAGTTTACTCAACATGATTAATGGAGAAATAATGTGAAATCTCTCTAACAGGCTGAAGAAGGTCAAACAGAATTAGCCTATGCTAAGCAATCCAGGTTCCTAGCCTCTAAATTAAATCATCCTGAACTGCATTACATCTCTAACCCGTCCACCATCAATCACCGCACTAAAGCAGGTACCCAAACGCTCTCGGTCCATCAATCTAGGCCGCATCGCCCCTTCTTTCTCTTCTCTTCCCCCCTCTCCCAGACGACTCACTCAGACTGCCAAACTCTTTACATTCTCTGTACCTGTCCACCAGCTGCACTCCGTCTCCATTTCTCACTCTTGTCACTTCTCAACTCTATCATCCCCACTCATTAAGCGGCGTGGGGCGAATCTATTTCACGAGTCAAAGCTAATTCCTTCTTTTCGCTCTTTTCCCATTCATTTTTATCCTCCGTTCCCAGCCTTTTTTTTTTTTCCATCAGCGTTTCCTTCATTAGCACAGCCAGCTCAATCGCTCCGATCTTTCATTTTACTTCTCATTAGTCATATCTCCTCCGAGTGTAACCCAAGCCTCGCTACAGTTGGTGATATTTTTACGAGCTGTTGAGCAATACCTGAGCGCTTATTTTCATTTATCAAAAAGTAAAGTGTACAAAAAGCAGCTATTTGAAGAGCAGACGACTAGGTTGAGGTGATCACTCTGCTGAGCAAATCTGATATGATTTGTAAGGAGAGTTAAGCTGCAGTATAGTGTTTTAGGTACCAGGTGCTCACAATGGTGTTGTGTTTTTTCTCTACTTTCGTATAATCATTCCATTTGCTTTACTTATCCCAAATAAGCCTCTGTGGCTGCTGAAACATTTACACACATTACTTCCTCTTTGCCAAGGCTAAGACCAAGATCTTAAAAAACATGACCTGCAGACCTATTATTATTTTATGTTGAATGGCACTAGAAATCAATAAAACAGTCAATTAGACACAATTATTATGGGTTATTTACATTAACTGGTTAATATACTCTGAGAATTTAATGAGAATTTAACAAATTGAATGCTGGGGGCTATCAATTATCGCTATAGGAGATAAGTGAAGTAAAATAGCTCTACAGGTCATCAGGCAGGTCATCAAATGACAGCCGGGGGTGAAATAAATGTCTCTGGTTTAATAAGAGTCTCAGACTGAGCTGCACACTGATCTTCAGAATTGATGCCCCATGCATTGCAGGACACTTCCACATCACAGATATAAGAGATTTCTATAATTCGCAGCACAGTTTCTGATAAAAGAAGCTAGAAATAAAATAGAGACGTGTAAGATCTCACCACGGCTTTAATTGACCCCCGCAGCCGTTAAAACGTGTCAGACAAGGACCTTCTAGTCCAGCTACGGTAATGAGTAACAGCAATCTCCCAATCAAATCTTTTCAGTGGGGAAGTGAAGGACATGGTTGGCTGTTAATGGCTCATAATGTATGTAAACAGCCATCCCTCCAGACTAAAACTGCTTTTCTAAAATGGTCTCCAGAGTGTAACAATCAAGGCAACAGTAAAAACAGAATCATATCAAACTGAAAAATATGTAAAAGACACTGTAGACTTGGCTGTGTTAAAATCCAGTGTAAGTGATCACCAGTACTGATATAGCCAATCACACAGCTGTCATTAAACTGTATCCAGGTGGATTTTTTTGTCATGATGTCACAGTAGTAAAGCAATGATTCGGTCAGCCAGGCTGTGTCTGCAGCACTTCTTACCAGATGTAAGTTATGATACAGTTTTGTTCTTTGCCAACTGAGAAATGGACAACGAATAAAAGATTGTTCAGGTCTACTGAAATGACCTGGAGATGCTAGCATGGATGCAAGTTTTCACACTTTATTGTCACTTAATTAAACAGTGAACAGCTGCCAAACCAGAGCTGAGTCTGGTCAAAATTCCATATGCTTCCTTCAGTTACACAATGAAAGAATAATGATGAATGAATAAATCCCAAGGTTAATCTCAGCACTTATTATACAGTAGCGCTGCCTCAGGTCCTTGGTGTTGAACCTTCAACAAACCCCTTTCCACTTAATAGTATTGGATTAAATTAATGCAAAACAATACGACTACAAGGTCTCGCTTCACGACTCATAAGATCTTCTACTTAGAAAAACAAAACAGTCTCATCAGACTCATCAAGTGCTGCTCAGCATCTGGCTGGTTTATTTGACATCTGTGCATCAACCGAACTGTTGTTGCAGCAAATGGGAGCTTGTTACTTTTATTGTTGAACACCTGTACAACATAATGACATTCAGAGCAATACATCTGACAATTTTTTAAATGTCACATGTATTGCACTGCAATAAGTGTGATATTTGTAAAGCTTATTTTGCTCAATTTCTGTTTAGAATGACAGAAAGGTTTTTGGCAAAAAGGTTTTTTGGCTTTTGGTAAATTTTGAAGCTGGAAATCTTGGTGTGGTGTTGGATGGTGCTTTTCTGTGTGTAGTAAGTTTGTGCAGTATCATTTCAGTAAGGAGATCGTTTTTTTAGATATAAAGCTTTGTTGATAAAGCACTGGTGAGATTTATGATGTTGTGAAGTAACTAGAAGTAGCATTCAAGAATTTCATACTGTTAATATACAGTAGCAGAAGGATGTGGGAAAATATATTGTAAGAATGGATAGAAGCCAAAAGGAGAGACCAAGAAAAGAGAAAAAGAATGAAGTAGTCTCCCTTATTGAACTATTACCTCAATGACAAATAATACAACTATATTCTGATATAATACCCAGAATAATTTCTAATTTATGTCAGTTCAATCAACCATCTCCTAAAAACCTGTATGGGTGTGGTGAGGGTGCATGGAGACCATACAAATCACAAGACTCACATTACAGAACAGGGTTCACTTTGTTAAGGTTAAAGCAGTGGTCTCCAACCCTGCTGCTATAGAGCTACTGCCCTGCATGTCTTAGCCATCTCCACTCTAACACACCTGATTCTAATAATGATCTTGTTATCATGCCCATTGACAATCTTCAGCTGCTTGATAACAAGTTCATTATTAGACTGAGGTGTGTTAGAGGGGAGATACCTAAAACATGCAGGGCAGTAGCTCTACAGGAGCAGGGTTGGAGACCACCAGGTTGAGGAAATATCATGGTTTTGGGTGGATACTGAAAAGGTAAGCACAAAATTCATTGTTGACCTGAGAAATAGCATTTGAGAGAATAATCTCACAACAGTTTGACCATGGAGCTTATGTGAGATTTTGTGTCTTGCACAGTCTCAGTATTTTTTCAAACTCTAAAGAAGATGCATCTTCTCCTAACCTCAACCAACTGCTTGAGTCGCTGAAACATAACCCTAAAACATAAATCATGCTTTAGTCACGGTATGCATATGTTGTGGGAAGACTAATGAAAAATATTGTCAGTGAGTGTTTTTCAGATAGGTTTAATGGGAACATTTAGCAACTTTGCTCAGTGTGTTGAACAGTACTACAGACAGCATTACATTTCTTTCAAAAGGCATGAGCTGTTGCACAATAGTCTCACATAAATGTGGTATTTAGTAGACAGGGTTGTTGTAATCGGTAGCTGAGACCAACTGATCTCAAGAAGTGCCTGAATGAAATTGAACATTACAGTCATGTCTTCTTATTTCTTCTTTCAAACTTAACGTGACAGACAGACTATGAATGATATTACCCCAATCTGACATGATGTCAAGGAAACCATTGAAGAAGTGCTTTCTGCAGTGATTTCTGACATTGGTAACATGATTGTGAATCAATGGAAATTATTATAAATGCATAAGATTCTTCAGTACTGCACTGAAGACAGGACATAACCTCAAGCTGCTTGAACTTGAAGACGATTAGAGCTCATCTGGCCCTGTCCTCCATCAGAACTTGGAGACAGGCGGAAACTTTATTGCTTAAATGTCAACAGGAGATTAGCAGAATCGTGTTCAGTTGTGAATGTAAGACACAATTATACAGGAGATATAAGAAAGACCTCTGTGCCTCTTAGCCCAGGTCTAATAGCAAAGAGCAGGGTTGATATAATTAAGAGGTAGAGGAGAGGCTGTGTCACTGATGAGAACCAAGATCAGAGCATCAGGCACAACCTGCAAATGAAGTGCCATCATCCAAAACACTTGAGTGTATTATTTGCTGCAGTCGACGATGTTAATTTGATGCAGACACCTATTCATCCAAATATTATAATGTGGATGCACATGCTGGATTTACTAATGAGCAGGCCTAAACCTGACTACATCACAAATGTTAGTTTCAATACATTTTCTGTTACATGTTTGAAGTACATTTCATAACAAAAGTTCAGTTTCTGTAGATTAAATATGAAAAATAGAATACATATTACTATCATTCTCACAAATTAAGGACATGATTATTTTTATTCCAGTCCGAGCAAAACTAAACACCTAAATGCAAACATAGAGAATAAAAAAATTACAAAAACTGAAAGCAAGATGACAGGCAGGTGTAAGGTGAATCTTATCAATATAATGAAAAGAAGTGTAGCATAAAAAGAAGGTATTTCTTCCATCCATTTTCCTTTTTCGCTCATCCCTCCTTCCTTTGAATTATTCAATTTTAATACAAGCTGAGTAAGTGCTGTCCCTGAAATAGCTCAGACTTCTAAAAACAGCCAGTGAGGGAAACCAAGTTACCAAAACCTGCTGAATGATTTATGGATTTCTATAATAATAAACTGAGACTGATGTATTTTGAGAGTCTGGACCGAGACAGAAACATGTCTCTTAAAGTGACGATGTGATTATTGATATACGAAGCAACTATTCTACAAAACAGCACAGGTTGTTTTTACATCACGTCTCCTCTATTGCTGAGTCTTTTATTAGGAATACAGCTAAATGGCAAGTGGGCTTCATCTTAAGCACTTGCTCTGTGACTGTAAGAGCAAATACTCAGAGAACCATGAGTAAAGAAAACCGGAGCCTGTGTGCTGCTGGCTGAGAAAGCAAGAAGCCTTCAAACACTCAGTGAAGGTGAAGGTTCCCATTGTGCTTTCCTCAGATATAAATATCTCTGAACTGGGAGGTGGAGGTGGAGGAGGAAGTCTGAGGCTTTGATGCTATGCCACTGGTTTGAAATGACTTAAATAGTCTTCTAATGCCTCCAGAGAAATTGTTTAGTCTAAGAGTCAGGGTACACATAGAAATAGTGTGGTTAATATGAAGCACCACAGTAGGAATATTTACAACCCTCCTGCTGTGAATGAGGTCTCCAAAATCTAGCAGCAGTAATAGTCTCAGATTTAGGCTGGATTTCAGAATTTGTAGATAAAGTCATTTAAGCTTAGTTTGTACCTTGAGCTTTTTCTGTATTTCGTGACACTAGTGGTATGGTAGTATGGGTGGCAGTGTCAGTCATTCCACCACCTTGGTCAGAAATGAAATATATCAATAAATATGAATATGAATATGAATCAGTGGTTGGATTGCCATTAAATGTAGTACAAATATTCAAGGTTTCCAGATGATGAACCTTTCACTGAACCTCTCAGAATCTACTGGTACAGATTTAAGTAAAGACATTCATGACTGACAAACTATTCTAACTAATGACTTTGTTCATCCTGACTTTTATTTAGTGCCACAGGGTGACATTTATTTTTACTGACTAAATAGTCCCAACAACATCCCAATGTCTCAACAGCTATTAGACAAATTGAGTAAAAGTTTATTCAGACACTCACAATTCCTAGATAGATGAATAGATATACTTTATTGGTCCCCAAAGGGGAGGCAACAGTAGTTACCACATCCCAACAAATACAACAAGAGGAAAAAACATAAAAACAAAGACAAATAAAGCTAGGATAAAACTGTCAAAACAGTCTGAAAGACAGCAGCAGACAAATGGATCATTAATATGTTTGACGATAACACAAGGCTATGAAAACTCCCTAAAGTGCCAACACAGAGCAAATCAAGAATATAAAAGACCTAACAACCAGTATTTATGAATAATCATAGAGGCCTCTTGACACTCTAGCATGTAATTGAAAAGCTTCATCACAGCAGACCTTCTCAATCTTTCTGTTGAGCGTTGGAACATGAGCAGCCATGCGCTAAAAGAACCATTGAATCTACTACAAACACTATTGACGAGGTGTTCTTCATACTGTAGAATGGTCCTCAACGTTGCTCTTGTCCTGTTAATGATAGAGCTGACATACAGAGCTGAGCCACAGTTGCACATTTTGTTTAGGGTATAGGCTGCATCAGTATCTTGCGAGCCTGGCTGTAGACTCATTCTTTTGAACCCTAGTAAATATTGAATATGTTGTGCAACAATAATGACACAAATTCTCTTTGCATGCTTGCGTTGGTCATGGATGACTCTAAAGTATCACGCAATACAGAATAATTTAAAAGAATAAGTATGAAGCACAAAAACACATTAAAAAACTATAAGTGGTTTTGTAAAGATTTGGACCTTGATTATAAGTCACTAGTCTAAGCCACTGCATCATTTGAGTAGCTACAGCAGCAAAGTTACTTACAGTAGACAGTAACCCTAACCCTGATGTGATTTTACCTCCCTTACTGACTAATACCTCATAAATACCTGTGTTTGTGCTGCTGGTTCATAGAAATGTCCTCGCTCGTAATGACAACAAAGAAAATCTACTTGACAGTGAATAGAATCTGCAGCCTACTAAACCTGAATCAGTTTTTTGAATTTATGAGTAGCAATCAGTGCTTCAGATGTGCTTCAAATCTAAAAAAGCACTGCAAGGGCAAAGGTAAATAAACCATAACACAAAGAGGCAGAAAAGACCCAGAAGACCGTTCAAAGGAAAAAGAAAATAAGATAATCATCATTAATATATGATAAATTGGTAGTTGAAGATAACAAACAAATGATACTATATGATAATAACTAATACTATAATGTGTTATTTTATCATTGGCTTGTGTAATATAAAATACTTACAATGCAAGTGTGGGGGGGGGGTGAATCATTTATATGTTAACCATCCATAAACATTATGTGGATGGTTATTTTAAAGTTGTAAAATATATATTGATACAAGTTTAATTAACTATCAATAACAATTTATTAATGATGGTTATCATAACGTGTAACTGGAAATGATCACATCAATTAGATCTAGCGTTCTCCAATATAATCAAGCACCAGTCAGTTCAGATCAGCTGGTCTCACTTTATGCATGTCAGGCAAATAATGGAGTGTAGTAAACAATAGGGCCAGTGACCCACTTCTTGCATATCTCTTTCGTGGTTTGGCCTTACTTCATATTTTCCTATCATCCGATCCACTGCTCTGACTTCAGTGTAGTGTGAGAGGAGACTGACTGGTAATGCATATCAAGGTCCGGATGGATGCTCCTGCCCATGCAGCATTACACTGAGGCATCCGGACATGCATGACAGACGAGCACAAGAGGAAGCAATATATTTTCTCTGGCAGCATGTCAGCCAAGGATACTGATGGCTGACAGTAGAGTCCAGATCACATCTGTCAGTGTGGTTTTAAAAACTACTTAAGATGTTTTTGTCTTTCTTTCTCTTTGGCTCCTATCTGAAGATCTGGGTTCAGTGGAAAAGCAGCCCTAAACCCAACCCTAACCCTAACTCTAACTGTATAACCCATGCCAGGAAAAGTACCCATGATACACGAATTTAAGAGCAGCTTATCAGTACTGTCCCACATGACGGGATTACAAAGTGCATCATTGTTAAATATGCACACAGCCAGGACAAACAGTTTTACATATCTACAGTGTATGGCTTTGTATAACTGTAGTGACATTGTGCTGCGTCAGTCACACTTTACAGTGAATCACTTCTGTTACTGATCAATTAAGATACAGTTTGGAATGATGGTAGTATAATCTTCCTGAGTTCATTGTCTTCTAGAATCAATGGTTAAAGGGGATCTATTGTGCTTTTTGTCAGATAGTTAGCTCTCCATATAAAAGTTAGAAGCCAGGGTTTCATCCTGTTCGTTTTTTTTAACTTTCCAATCAAGATGACTTCAGATCGTAACCATGCCCTTTAACAGCTATACATTTCGTAGCCTTGGTTGCTAAGGTCTTTCCATGTGTTGTTGGCATCGTTCACTCTATATTTAAAATCGGAAACCGACTCAGACTTGTATGGATTTATTTGGATAGTTGACATTTCGAGTAAGAAACCTGAAGTGAAATCCTATTGGTGTATTTTTTTCATGTTTTGTTTATGCAGCCTCCAGAGTGTCTGGAGGTCAATTGTAAGATAACTTCAGGAAGCTGATCAGAACAGAATGGGCTAAAATGGCTAAAACTGGCCCCTGAACTGAAGTGACAGTAGAAGATGAGTAAGGATTTGTTTTTAACAGGAAATCATGCAAAACTGAGGCTCAGAATAAAAATATAGGGCTGGAAATGAGTATAATGGGTCCCCTTTAAAAATAAGATGGTTGGTTTCTGCACTTTTCTTTATACATCCGTGCAAAAACAGGAACTATACAGAAAACATTACCTGGAATGATGATATTAAAGGTGTTAAGCTTCTTGTTATTTCCATTCTACCCACACTGTTCAGTCCCAGGACAAGGGAAGCAGTGCCATGGAGAGGTATCATTATTTCCTTAATCACTTCTATGAGGGAGGACTCTCTGCAATGCTGATACATATAGCTTGTTCCAGGCAGCTTAAGGTAATGGGAAGAGGAAGTATCACGGGACCTTGTTTCCTTTTCTTTAAATGTGGTCAGAATGTAAGGACAGCAATTATACATGGAGTCACAATGTGAGCCAGATCTAGTCCCAGTGTGGTGTAGCTGATGCATCGCATTACAATCAGAAATCCAGAGGCAGATCACATGTTAATGCCTTCTGTAAACAGTGTTTATGTGACAGCCTCTTACAGCCACCACTGCTTGACACAAAGGCAGCTTAAATTCATTGGGAAGATGAGTCTTTATGTTGAAGCTATGCTGGTCTGACCATAACCAAACAACAAGGAGCCAAGATTGTTCTCTCACTTTCAAGACTTTCCAATCTTTTATCCATCGATTTTAAATTTTTAGAAAAGACAGACTCTAAAAAATATACTGTAACATCCCACGATTCTCTTGAGGTTGCCCTCATTCCTCACACTCCTACTTCAATCTTTCTTCTTTCTCAGTGGCTTGATCTACAACCCAAAGTTAAAAACATATCTATCTTTAACTCAAAATTGCCCTCAGATTCCACAATGCCTTTCCAGATCAGTCTTGATGTCTGAATCAAAACCAGAGTAATGTCTTGATGCCACAAACCTGAGCATTTTTATTTATTCTTTATTATGTTTTTGGGCATTTTTGCCTTCATTCGAAAGTAGCATAGATGCTGACAGTAATAGGGAGAGAGAGATGGGAATGAGATGCAACAAAGGTCCCTTACCATAGTCAAACCAGGGATGTTACGATTATGTGGCATGTGCAGTAACCACTCGGCTAGCAAGGCGGCCCCAAACATTAGCATTTTTTAATATGGTACACTAATGAGCACCAACAAAATCAGATAAACCTCCTTTAAAGTAAAGCAAACTATTAACTTAGGTGTAAATACTTTTCTATTTAACAGCATTCCATTAATGTAGTTATAACATCTGCAATGCTATAACTTTAGTACTGAGGTGCAGCAGTAAAACTACTTTAACAGATTCAGCCACATTAAACTTTATTAACTAAATTAAATTTGTAGGCAACATGCCGGATTGCAGTGAAGGTATTTTGCAAATAGACAGTTCTGAGTTGGTTGAACGTTAAACAGTTGTTTTAAGGATTCTTGTAGTGGGTTAGGTATTTTAACATGGTTGTGAGTGATTCATTTCGTCTTCTGCCAAGATCTTCCCTGCAGATCCAGGGGATTAAACTGCTGACCTTGTGGTCAAAAAGCAAAAGAATACTGAGCTGCAGAGATGAAAACACCAAAACAAATACTTGCTTGGATACTGCTCCTGTAGCTGGAGGTGAAGGCCAAAATAAATACATTAACAAACAAAAAAATAGTGTGAATCTTTTTCAAATACTTTAGTAAAATATTCAAGTGTATTTTCCAAAATCTGCCACCGTGTGTTTAGTTCCAGCCTGAGACTAGATGAACAGATAGACAAGACTGATGTACATCGTTGCAGATGTTTGAGTTTCTCTTTTCATGATTGGTGAGGATGGGTATCTGGGACTGCTGTTCAACCACAGAGAAAGACACAGAAACACAAGGAGAAACTGAGAGAGGCAACGCTACCCATATGATGAATGAGTGAGACAGGAATGAGATTAGGAGTAGTCCACTGAATAAATGAACAGATTAATGAAGTGAGAAAAAAAAAGAAAGAAGAACAGGCAGCTTGTCGCTGCCAACGACGACACGTTCCTCTCCTTCTAAATAAAAAGTGCTGCTTCTAAGAATAGCCGCACTTTGCCGCCGGTTACGGACCACGATCGCCATCATCATTAGCACCCTCGTGGTGTGATTCTCAACATAGCAGAAATTGCAATGTGACTGGGGGAGATGATGGTATGTTGCTAACTTGTCCTGTTCACAAGATGTTGAGATCCCTCCGGTGGTATTTTGGGAATAGCTGCTCCCTTATGAAAGGCGTAGTTATTCACCTAATGGATAATAAAACACCAATCTCTGGCATTTAAATGCATCATGGGTGACAGGATCCACATATAGCAAAGACAAGAAAACCTGGGCTACAATTCAACAAGATAGATTGATGTGTAATGTTTAACATACACCAAAGCAATTATATTAGCTCATCAAGAAGCCTGATTCTGACAATAATCATTTATCACTGTGATCTTTGACACTTTGTACTATTTAGATATACATAATTTATGTTAGCTTTTTTCACATTTAGGTTATATTCACACCACAGCCTTTGTTCTCAATTTCAGATTTAATGGTCACATTTTTTGGCTGTTCACATTTTTTTTTTTAGATGTGGCCAATATCAGATTGTAGTGTGGACTGGTCCTGAACTGACATCACACGTGGCACGCGTTCATACGAGGCCACTGCAGTCAGAGTTTACAGTTTCATTTATAAGTTGATGTGCAGTTGGAAGCCAGCGAATTTGTGAGCAGGTGATAACGAGGATGAGGAGAAACAGAGCCAAATTTTTAATTATGGCTTTTTGTGGAGCAGTGGCTGCTACTTCTGTGCGGAGGTGTGTGTGTGTGTGTGTGTGTGTGTATGTGTGTGTGTGTGATGCAGAGTCGGAGCCAGGAATGGTGGGATCGTGACCTGAATGGCTTCACAGAAACAGATTTCATCCAAAATCTCAGGATGTCAAGGACTACTTTTAACTACATCTGCAGGGCTTAATGTTCTGAGGCACCATGCCTGATGTCAGGCATAGAGCAGTTTTAAACTCATATAATACTTAATTCCTACTATTGTACACATTTCCTCCTGGACAACTTGTCAAGCTCATGAATCTTTTCTTGCTTTAATGCCTGCATCTGTCAGCGCCTCTCCATTAGACTCTTGTGGCAAGACACTCAGTTCAAGAGACCCATCTCACTGAGAAAGTGAGGTGAAGTTGGGTTGTATAGGCTGGAGTGATGTAAAAGTCTCATTCTGACACAGCTATTCAGACTGAGGTCACATTGCATAAAATCAGACTTTCATGTAGAAGTTAGTATTTTAGATAGGAATTTAGACCCAGATCAGAATTGGAAAGATCAGATTGCATTTCTGATCTGAGTCACATGGTACAGACATTCATTCATTCATACCACTAACCTTGGTGATTCCCTGAGTCACACACCAGCCCCACACTGGACAGAGGGTTCATTATCAGGCCAGCAAAGGCAGATTTATTTCTCCAGGTATTTCACTCACTTCTTCACTCCACACTTTCCTTGATGACTTACAGCAAAGTAGGCAATTAAGTCCAAATGTACCTCATGTATATTTGATTGTGTTTCATGCACACATATCAGATTAAACTTCCACCAAATCATACTGTCTCTCCACAAAGTCCAGATGGGAGGGTGCTAATGTTTCTCCTCCTATGCCATCAACAGAGGAGATGATGGTGATGCAGTGATTCATCTGCTCACAGACCAATGCTTGTCACGCATTCACTACTCATAGCAAAAGCAGTTGGCAAGGCCAGATTACCACTTAGAAATGTGGGTCAGAATTTTTTCATGAGCCATTAAAATACAAAGGATAACAAGATTTTGACTGTATGATAATTTTTCCTAGTAGAGAAAGGAGTAAGGAAATGTAGATTTCCTGTTCTGAGGAAAGTAATAATTTACCTTTACTGAGCTTCCTACTTTAAATGTCATGGACCTTATGATTCAGCACCGCAATCAAATAAAATCCAACAAGTAAAACTAGAGAAAATGAAATAGAATGAAATATCCATAATGCAATAAAACAAGATGAAAACTGATTCTGCAGGCCTCAGATCTAAGAGATCCTTTAGATCCTGGATGAGACAATACGTGTTTACCTGCTTAGACAATTTACAGATGGCTGTCTCGTTCAAATTCTTAACCATGTTGGCAAACACAAAACCTAATTTAAAAGCATGGTGTTAAATGCTTCACTGCCAGCTGTAATTGCACAGTGGAATTACTCCAGATTGGTGTTGGGTAAAAAGACAGCATATTCTACAGTGATTCTGGAGTTAATTAGCTTTGGCCAGTAAAAGCACAATTACTAAAAGAAGCTTGTCAGGTCTGATAGTAACTCACAAAGAGACTGGATGAAATGCCATTATCTGTGCCACCGACAACTGGCATGTGTCACTACAACAAGAGGACCATTGTACCATTGGCATGTGACGGTGGAGCGTGATCTGCCACTCAAACAATACTAACAATGTTTATGAGTAACATACACAAGTAGAGCAGAAGCAGCACACCAGCAGGCATCAACAACACCGCACTCATAAGTGGTAGAGAATAACAAGAATGGTGAGTCAGATTACGGGTATTACAAGGCAGCCTATCTACTAGATTTATACCTCAAAGGTGCAATATGTAAGAATACAAAATTCCCTCTAATCAATGACACTGGTAGCTGTTAAGTGAGCTGCAGTCAGCGTCCTGTTGCTTGCACACATGCTTACACTCCATCAGTGTGAACAAACTGCATTGTTAACATTAGCCAGTGAAAACCCATAATATTACAATCTATTTCACATGCTTTGCAGTAATGTTAGGTGGCCTGACTCTGTGTTGTGGTGCGTGCCTGTCATTTATTGGCATTAGCAGACTGTATTTCTAAGCTAGTGTTGCAACATGTTGGTGCGAGAGAGAGACGAGGCTCATTAACGTCAAATGCTTTGAATTTTCATGGAAAAAATGTCCTCTCATAGAAATCAGTCCAAAAGCAACCGAAGAAGTCAGGAAAGGTTTTTATTTTAATTTTTTATGCTATGTTACAACCTGTTCGATAGAAAGTGATTAATACATGTAACATTGCTACAATACTTCACAATTCTTGCCTATAAACCTTAAAAAATTGTAGATGTTAGGGTGTCTTTTTTTAGATCAAATGATTAGTTTTACTCGATGACATAATACTTTTGTAGTATCAGCAAGCTATACTTGTACTTTCAAGTACTCCAATGGCCCTGGACTTGTCCATTTCCACACATGAGCAAATCGCTCTGAGATCAGAGGAAATGATCTACAATGCAAATGAACCATACATCTCCTACACACTAATAGAAACTCTTGAGAAAACACAAAGATAATCCCAAACATTTATGGCCGGGATGTCATCTGAATGACTATGATCTAAATCTAATTTATTTCCTTTTTGATCAAATAGACATTGATGTTTATCTTGTAGAGACTCAGGAAGCAGCAGAGTATTAAATGGTTGTGGTTTCCTTTACATCCAAGGAATAGACTACTCCAATCATTCCAAATCAGAATATAGTATCAGTGCTCCACATATTATATGTGAATAAATATTTAGTTCATGGACATTGTAGCAAGAATACTGTACATGTGTCCCAGTTAAGTAAAGCTTTAATGTGATACAGAACGATATAATATGGAAGAATTAACTGGTATGACAGCTTTAGTTGGGGCTTTGATTGAAGGTATTTATTAGTTAAAGCAGGAAAAGTGGCAAAAACACATCCAGGTATAACAGGTAGGAACACAACAGTTAAGACTATCTATATGTAAGTAACATACAGTACAAACCAATTATTTATAACTCTGCAATCTAAAAGGGATTTGTATTTTGTTTCGTAGCAAAACATGACCAAAATAGTTACATACATTGTAAAACTGTCATTGCATTAGGAAAGATATTAGATTGTTCTAGGGTCATAATTCACAAGGTGCTTTTCTTACATTTTTGTTGACTCTTTTCTTTTCAGTCAATGTGGTTGGTTCTCTGCTGTGGATTACTTTGGAAGTATATCCACAACAGTTGAGATCTAATTTTCGGTTGTTGTCACAGCTGGATCAGGCAGCATGGCCAGGAACTTTAAAAAAGTCTAAAGAAAAGTGAGAGGCAACGAACAGTAAAGACCCAGTGTGGTAGAACAAAAGGCAACTCTTAAGCTTTAAAGAGGCACAAAGTCACACAAAATACTATTATTCAGCCAACAATATGTTCAAATGCACAATATGAAGTAGGAAAGGCTCAAACCCAAGTCACATATAGGTTTTGCATCAGCACAATGGCACAATTAATGCAGAGGTTATAATGAGCTAATTTATAATAGACATTCCTCAGCTCTGAGCATTATAGTCAAAATGGAGGTATTGCTTGGAAAAGGAGTCAGATTGAAGAATTATGACTGCACGGCAGGGATCCCCAAGCCAAGACTGCCATCTCAGTATGGGGCCATTAAAGTGTAATGGCACCCAGCCACCACAATAGTGCTCCCTCACTCTATTGATTTGTTCTATTTTGGGAGGTTGTTACATAGGAAAGATACTAGACCTACAGTGTTTTTTTGTTCTGATCAGCCACACTCACAGTCCAGTAGTGAGAAGAAGGCTTGAGGCTGTGTCCAGGTGGTCCGGTTTGCTGAAGTGTATGATGTGTGTACCTGCAACAGGCTACATCTTATCTTCATCTATCCCAACTAAAGCTGTTTTTCTTTGTGATTAAATGGAGGTAAACAGGGGGGAAAGGTTTGCCTGCAGGTGCATAAAATCTGAATATTACATCTACATGAAATGCTTCCAATTTAGAAGTAAGAAAGTGAAAGAGAAAAATAGACTAATAAGCCACTTTATTACATGCAACTGCTCAATAAACATGAAACTAAATCACGTGGCTGCATGTTAAAGCATGTAGAGAGGGTTAAGAGGTACAAATGTCTTATCTCTCTATTTAAGTCTTTCAATTTTAATTTTTTTCTGAGTTGTAAATGATTTAACTAGTTATTAATCATTGAAAGGGAACCTAAATGGACTCATATGGGATGCAAAGGGTTTAATACTGGATTCTGATTCGATTTTTAACCATTCTTAACCATAGGCAAAAAAGAATATCCAAATTCTTTACCATCAAGCTGCAGTAACAGGAAGCTTTCAATGTAAATAACAGCTTGGTTCAACACTGACATGAAGACACATGACTCTACATCTTTTCAAACCTTTCTGTTGTGACAAGACAGTACAGTCATTAGAGCCTTTAAGATGGGGTGTGCATGAACGAAAGTAGTTTGTAGTTGATACGACAGACACAATCATTTTTACATCTGTAATTTTAACTTGTAACCGCATTCCAGAACAATACATAGAAGCATTTTCTCATCTGACACCAATATCAGCACGATGACATCATTTGTCAATATCAATTGACGGTGTTGTCAAAAAGAAGGTATGTCAGTGTGGTCAGGTGTTGGCCAACTGGAGCAACACTATCTGACTAACATGGAAAACACCTCTAAAAAGATTGTGTCATGACAGGAAACAACACAGGTCTACAGCTGAGTCCATTTAAAGTTAGAATTTATGAATGGAGTCTGGCTGGACACACCGAACAGTGATTTGGGAGACTTAACACATATAATGGAGGCAAAATATTCATTCAAAAGTGTTTTTAACTAGCGAGCATCAGCACCGACCCTGTCAGGAGTTGCCATACCAGACTGGAGGGAGCAGCTGAACTGAAGTGTAAAACAAAAAGGACCTGGTCTCATGTATAAAGGAAAAAACATGAAGACATTGTAGTTATGGCAGTTGCTTGCCATCCTCTGTGGTTGGCTTGTCTATAGCACAGTATCGCGGTAATTGTGACAACTCTACACCCAACTTCCTCCTTTGCTCCCAAGGGACAAAAGACATCATTCCTACAGCCTCTAAACTAAGTAAACAAATGTCGTTTTGGGGTTTAGTTTGGGGCATTTTTTCAGTCTCCTTCGTTTGAAGCAAACTGACCCTTTAAGCTTCTTTTGGATGACATGGGGGCAGAATCCCTCAGGAACATTTCCAGCCTTTGTGTTTTTAAGAACAGTAGCTAGTTAAAAGTTGGCTGCATAGTCTACAAATCTCTAGAGTTGTAACTTACATAAGCATATCACCCCTGCATAAACATGTGTCTTTTGTTACAATCTGTATTATCTTTGCTTTTGATGTGTTTCATGTTTTCCTCGTGTTCTATACCAAACCTCTGGGGCAGATTCCCCTTCTAGGGAGCAATGAACTGAGCAAACTATGCTTCTGCTACTATGATCATATAGACAAATCTGTTGCTGTAGACACATCTCTTAATATTAATACACAATGATGATTAAAGAAATGATCATCATGAAACAATCTTCAACCCATATATTGTCAGTCTGTCAGCATATATTTGTATTCATTCATTATTTTCCTATTCTTACTTATTCAAGAGTCTCTTCAGATCTATTGTGATTCTCTGTTAGAGCACCGCAGAGTGTACTCTTATTTCCACTTGTCATAGTCCGACATGTTACAATAACTCGCATTGTTAACTGCCTCAGTAAGTGTGTGTGTAAGCATCTTTACGCCTATATCTGTTTCTATCTGTTTAAAAGGCTTGTTGAGTGTGGCTGGAAATGAAGGATAAGGATGCTAAGCAATGATAACCTTGGGTGCCACCATGCAAACAGTGAGCCGGTAGAGTACACTCCAGTTTTCTGAGAAGGTGAATAGAGATCGAATGAAGGATGGGGAGGAAAAAAAAGAGAGAGAGAGAAACTATTATTTGAGTAAACAGAAGTCACTGCCAGTTAGGAATGAGAGTGATGTTTAATGTTTTGGATGAGTAATGTTGTTGCTCCTGTGGTCATGATGCTGACAGAGCAGAGATGAGTGTGCACAGGCTGGAAGCAGCTCAGCACAGTTAGGTGTCCTGCGTGGAGACAAGCCAATATTAGTCTACCGAGCTTCTAAACTGTTGCTGTAACATAACCCACAATCTTTCTGCCTCACGCCTGGATTCCAACGAGCGAAGCAGTTTGATTCTATCCCTCGCATGGTGTCATACCCCACTGGGAACATTTCAGAAGTGGCGTGGGTAGCGTTTCGCTCTGGCAGGAGCAAAACACTACCTATACCTGGAGAGGAAGCCAGGGGCCACAGCAGCAGTCACGGCAGCAGCAGTGCCATAAAATCTTGTGATTTTCCACTTCCAAGATGAACCTCTCGTCGTCCGTGGTGACAAATATCCTCTGACCGGTTGACTTCTGGCCTGGTGCCACCGGTTATAACGTAATGTTGGTGTAGTGATGTGATATACGATCGGGAGTCTGCACAGGGGGTTTTATTATGAAAATTGACTGGATGCTCTATGTGTACCGTCTTGACTTCCTTTCTGGATCGTCAAAATTAGACTGTGTGTATGTTTAACAGAGCAGAGAGCCACTTCTGGGACACTTCTAGAGCGCTTCTGAAACGCGCTGCGGCAAGTCTGGCGGGATGACAAACATCGACTACAGTGTTTCAGTAGTCCGAGTTTCAGCCAGAACTCGTCGCAGACTCGCCCGGTGGAATCAGCTGCTCACTGCTGATTTAAATGATAGCACCCGAGCAGGTCTGCTTGTTTTGGGGTGAAGCTTCTTAAATATGTCCCGTTAACAGTGAAATAATTACTGAGTCGGTGTTGGATTTCAAAGAGCGGCACAGATGGACAGTGATGACTCAGACCCTTTAGAAAAATGCTGCAATAGGAGAAGTTTTATCTGTAAATTTATGGTCAGTTCGTGTTGCCTTCACCAGTTTGCTATCTGTTAGACTGCATATGTTGCTACAGAGAAGTCCAGAATTACCAGAGCTATGCAGTTCAAGATGTAAAGGCCTCCTGGTTCAAACTGATAAAGGTAGAATTGTCTCATGTCCACCTTCAGTGATTCTGAGAATATCCGAGGTTTTCCTGGCTTCTTCTCATCAGAGCAGATGGAATCTTTAAACCCTTGGTTGAAGGCAAAGACAACAGATATCAAGTGAGTGGTTGTTATGGGGATAATTATAAAAGGGGCAGATGGCTTAGGGGTATATCAGAGGCTGCAAGGTTATTTTTAGACCTACTGCAGCACACCGCAACCTTTTAAAGCTCATCCTCCGGCTCCATCGGAGCATTCATCAATGACCCTGCCTGGGTAGCGGCCACTGGCCAGGATGAGCTGTTAAACCCTGATGACCTGGTCATCTGGGCTGGAGCACAACTCTTTGTTACTGTTCATCCTCGAAGAAAAAAGACACTGCCTCTGGAGTACAGTCAACCAGCTCTAGTTTAGTCCTGTGTCTTTATTCTTTTTAATGGGAATATTTATTCTTATTTGAGTCTTGTTGTAGTCATCATGTTTTCTGTTCCAGTCACTTTGAACAGTCTGCAAAAGGAATTTAAAATTTATAAATCTGATTTCTCTGGCAGAAATCAAGACTGTCATGAATAATCCATCCAGTCTCTTCTTAGCCTACTTTTATTTTTATTAATCTATCTGTTTTGCATCTTTTTATGCCTCTATCTTGGCTAGGTCTCCCCTGGCCAAGAAGGGTTTTCAAACTTCATGGGACTTATCTGGTTAAACAAAGGTTACATTTAAAAGTATAGATATATATGAATCTCTACTTTGGGATTAGAAGCAACAAGAATGCACTAAGCTCACTGTTCTTATAATAAGACCTTAAGTTCCATCATCATTCAGGTCAAACAGATAGAATGTTCTTTTTCATTTTACTACTTTAGTATTGATACATGTGTTTTCATCTTATTACTTTCATTTTTTAAGGGTCAGTGCTACATTTTTTTTAAATATGCACATAGGTTTAGATTAAAGTTCTGTTTTACTTAAAGTTTTTTTTGGGAGGGGGGGGTGTTGGAGAATAACTGTGTCTGTGGGTGTGATTTATGAATTTGTTTGTACTGTATATCTACCAAATGTAATTAACCACTGGCTGTAAAGAAATGTATAATATTTCATTTGCCTTCTCTGTGTCTGAGTGAGTATTTCTGGCACATTTCCATTTGTACAAAAACTAACTGTCTTTTGAAGAACTTGCCAAAAAACTGGACTTACAATTGCTTGCCCTTCACAACACACACACACACACACACACACACACACACACACACACACACACACACACTCCTGCACTACATATACACAGTAGCAGATTCCTGATGTAATCACTTTAGCAGCAGACTAACACCCCCCTTTGTTTAATGAACATCATCTACACACTGTACACTCCGGAGATGTCATCACCGAACCTCTCTGAGCATTTTATGTGAGGTGTGATGAACATGACATCTATATTTGTTTGGATCTGATTCGATCGCGCCCCCCCTCCCACCCCCCCTCTCGCGCTGCACAATATTTGTGAGTGAATGTTAATGAGCTGAATCGGCAGCCGGCGTGACGCACGGCATAATCGTGTAAACACTGGCAAATCTCCGAGTGTCGGTCGTTATCTTTATCTTCACCTGCGCTCGCACTTCACGACTGACAGCAATATGGTGAGGGGCGGAGAGGCTCGTTGAATCTGCGAGCTGTAGTTTGATCTGTGGCTTCCATACTCATATAGGAGGGAGGTGTCATCTCTCTCTCTCTTTCTCTCTCTCTCTCTCTTACTGTTTCTCTCTTGGTTGCTGTGGCGACGCCTGCCGCAGCGCTTTGCCTCTGCAGACTCCAGCAGCAGCAGCATCTGGGCAGAGCTGTGTGTGTGTGTGTGTGCGTGTGTGTTTGTGTGTTTGTATGTGTGTGTGTGTGTGTGTGTGCACTAACATGAAAGCAGAAGCCAGCTACACGTGTTATGTAACATGTTGTACTGTACCTGCACGTTAGCACAGTCAGGCTTAATAAACAGATCAATTCCTCTCAATGTATTAATGAAGCTGCCACAACACAACAAATCAGTCTATTCAAAATGAGATATGGATTAGTCTCCCAAGTCAGTTCTTAACAGAGCTCTCGTTAATGCTACCACACTCTCCTTAATATAAACACGCACACACACCCTGAAATGTACTGTACCTGTTGCTTGTGTAGCACTTGTTGGAGCAGTATTTTGTCGCAGTGATGTTTCACCCTCCAAATCCTCATCCTCCTTTCTTGCTGACATTTACTCTCCCTGTGTTTTGTGGTCTGTTTTATTAGTACAATTCCTCTAACAGGCCAAACTGCTCCACTACAGCTCACTTATCTCCTCATTTTCTATTCACCTCCCCAGCTCTCCTCCTTTTTTCCTCCTCCCTTCAGTGAATATCATCATCATCATCATCAGGCTGGGAAGAAACTCTTTCTGACTTGAATTTATTTTGTTAAAGACCCTTTATAGTTGTAAACAGAGAGCAAAAGTGCAATTTTCAAAATTGCATATGAAACCAAACATACAGTTAAATGTCTTAACAAAAGGAAGGAAAAAAAGTTTAGTTTAGTTTGCAGCCTTTAGGGATTGTACAGTTCAAGTGGAAATGTATATTTAATGAATACAAATCAAAACTCCCTGCACATTATTAGTTGGTATTACAGTAATCAGATATTGTGTGCATGCCTGGTCTTCAGAGGAAGAGGATTATCCCTGCAAAGCAGTCCAGTAGAGTACATAATCAACCTCTGTTAACATGTCCTCCCCTATTCCCCAACAGTGCATGTTTGCACCGGGGCAGCTGTGGATCAGGAGGCAGAGCGGTCGTCCACCAATTGGAAGATCAGCTGTTTGATTCCGTATGTCTATGTGTCCTTGGGCAACATACTTAACCCCCAATTGCTGTGCCCAAAGGCTGCGCCAATGGTGAATGAATGTGTGTGAATGGTTAGTCTCCTCTGATGAGCAGGTTGGCACTCTGTGTGGTAGCTCCTGTCATCAGTGTATGAATGTGTGTGTATGGGTGAATGTGTGGTGTAAAAGCACTTTGAGTGGTCATGAGGACTAGAAAAGTGCTATATAGGTACAGACCATACAGCACAGTCCATTTATCATTCACCATTTACATGTAATGCATATATAATAAGACAGTCACTGAAATGACATGCAAACTGCTGACAGTCCATGATAAATAGAGCATGTATGTTTGAGGCAGATTAGCTGCAACGTCACAACTGCACTTGCAAAAACCTCTGGCACTATGTAAGAGCAGACTGGGCAGAGTGACTTTTACAACACAAACACTCTAAAGTGGATGCTTCATTGTCACCAGTAAATGACAGCTAGTGAATAGAATTGTTGAAAACTCCCAATTAAACTGTTGTATTGCCTAAAAAATTATTTAAAAAATGATAATACTAATACCAATCCATGTACCCTTAAGGGTTATAGCTGTTGTGGCAGTGGGCCAATCACATGTCGCACTAAACCGATGAATGCTTGCGTTGATTGGCTGTGAGCAAGTCCATATAAATAGTCCTATTTCCTAGCTCTGGGTGCAAAGAGGATCAATTGCAGGTATCGTTTGATGGGAGATGTTTCAATACTATTTGGTATCAATTTATTTCAATCAATAGCTTAAAGGTATTGAGTAGCGATACCCAGCTCTAATAAGTGCATACATGTACACATGCATGAACGTGCAGTAATGTACACTTAAGGGGAAGACCTCAACAACATTCTGAGGTAGAAACAATAGATGGTAGATTATGCTTAGTACAATTAGAATGACCACAAATACACACCTCTAGGATCATTTATAGAAAATAGTTACAAAAAACATAAGTGTGTTGTTCAAAAAAACATCACTTGACATCTTCCTTTCTTGAAATCTATTTCCCTCCATAAGCCGGAGGGATGTGACCTATGCTTACTCAGCCTCCACAGATACTACTCTCCTGGACATACCTACTGAACACACAGGACTGTGGAGATAAACTGCAGCATGTGTACAGTGGTGCTACAGCACTCAGCTCTGCACGCCAGGAAACACACATCAGATGCTTTTAAAAAGCAGTGTTTTGTTTTGACCTTTTTCAGTCCTCTCTACAGAGATACAAAGTTGTTTGCTGAAGCTCCAGAGGGAAACTCAACCTCTCCGTTCTTTCATTTATAAAAAAAAAAAAAACTGGATACTAGCCAGTGCATCCCATCTCATCAGTGCTACCTTGCCAGTGACAATTATGATAAAATGCAGATTTTCCTTTTTTCATAATTACAAATAAATGGATGTATTTCTGAACAGTTTTCTCTCATCAGAGCAGGCGCCGCTTGTTTATCTGCATATATGTTACCTAAATGAGTCGCTTGACATGCTGCTGATACACAATCCAGGAAAGCAGAGTAGAGCAACTCTGTAGAAAATGTTGCGGCTGTGGGTGTGTGTGTGTGTGTGTGTGTGTGTGTGTGTGTGCGGCTGAGGCTCGTGTGTGTGGGAGTTCATCAGCTCATTACAGACTAACCATCCTCTTTTGTTCGCTTTTAATGTGAAAGAATTTATTTCCAGTTTTAGAGCCAATGTAGGCTACCTATAATTTGCACATCTCCTAGCAACAAGACTATGAACAAACTAAATATAACTACTTGCTTAGGTGTCACTATAGGCTGAATACTAATGGATATGAAAGGGTTTTTTATGTGTGTGTGTGTGTGTGTGTGTGCATGTACTGTATGTATTTATGTGTGTGTGTAATTGCACCATCACTGGCAAACTGTTGCACTTAACAGCAGTGAAAGGTACCTGACATTCCATTGAAACTATACGACAAATGGAAGAATGAGCAGCTCATGGCATGAGGTAGACATGTTAACATAGACACAGCATGGTTTATTTTACAGCCATCCATTGAAATTGGAAAATTCCTGTCTTTTTCTGACAGTTTGCTTTGACATATGGCTCTAAATACGGTAATACCCATGAGCCACTTCAAAACGCTTCAGAGTTGTAATTGGGAAGAAAACACTGCATCAGTTGCTTAATTAATCCAAAAACAACCCAAAAAACCACCAGAATCTGAGAGTGAACTGATATAAACAGCTGAATGTTTTGCAAAGCATAAACTACAGACACACATACCAGAATTTTAAGCTCAGTGATTGGATGATTCTTAATGAAATGCTTCCCAAGAGAGGCTTGTAGCTTTGGCGTCTAAGAACAGATATTTCTCAACACAGGTGATCTAATCTTTTGAGTTTCATGCCCACTGTGGCCAAGAGGAAACCCTGGCGCAACATGAAAATAGTGAGTTCCTTCTTCCCATCTCCCATCTCCACCAGCAACAAGGATGTTCAGTCATTTTAAGGATTTTATTTAAGTATTATGACCTCAGGGTGGGAGTACAGCAACATAAAAGTCACTAACCTAACCGAAACAGGAGAAAACCAGGATCAACAAACAATGCTACCCTCCCCTTACAAATCCTGGGCTGACTCTCAATACACACATAACAATACATGCCAGGTTGTCACAATTTCACATGTCTGGTCAGTCGGTTGGAAACCAGAAACAGAAGGAAAAGCTTGAAGGAGCTGGATGAAGCTGGCATTGAAGTTGCACGATTGGATGCTGAAACCAATCAGCTCCTTGGTACAACCTACACACTTAATCAATACATTCATCCAGCTCACTCACAACCGCTCCACTCTGATACCACAACAGGATCATCCTATAGGGAGGAACGAAAAATAAACATACATAGCATACTAGAGCACACTGAAACAACAACAAGACACTCATACGACTTCTTGGTTCTAACACCATTGAAGTTTTGGAAGTGTTCCACCTGTACGTCACTTGGGTGAAATGAATAAGTGTCATACCAATCTCACCAGCCTTGTTTTGCCTTCATAACATATGTTTTTGGGATATTTTGGATCATTTCCAGGGCAATTTTATCAAATGATGAGAAATACCTTCATTCTATGTTGCATAACAGACCAATATTCAATGGATAAAAACAAGACGAATATTCACTCAAGTCTCTGAGTGATGTCTGTCTCCTTCTCTTTTGGCTTCTTGACTGATTCTTCATATATTTAGCTTCTTTTCCTTGTCATTAACAAAAAATCTTCTCCCAAAAAGCCCCTCTTTAAAACCCTTCAGTGAGTGCTGCTGGATGTCTGTGTTGACTGAAGTGTGTTTTTAATACAGACATGGAGCTGAATGTCACCCTCCTGTAGCTCCAGCCTCCCTGGGGGGGTTTCTCTCACTATGACTATGACAGCGCGGCCTCGGCCACCCGCACGCCCACGCTCGCTTCCCCCACCTCCTGCTGGATTGTCTGTCTATCTAGATACCCCCCCCCCCACCCACCTACCCTCCTCGACACACACACACACACACACGCGCCCCCCCACCCCTCCCTGTACGCAACAGATCGGCGCACCGGCGGCACCGAACTCCAGCTCGCCTCTTTCATCAGGCTGTCACACAGGCTCAGCCGCTCTGACTCACAGTATTTATCACAGCCACGGGCGGAACACTAGAAAGCGTATGACATTCGGTTTGTGCATGCCTGTGTTTTCACATGTGTGTGTTTGTGTGTGTGTGTGTGTGTTTGTGTGTGTGTGTGTGTGTGTGTGTGTGTGTGTGTGTGTGTGTATTATTCTCTAAGGAGTCATTATTTGGGTGATCTCTTCGGGCGCCCTCCTGAATCCCCCCATGTTTCTCCTCAACCCCAGCCAGGAGCGTACGGTAGCTCAGTTCAGCGGGCTTGTTGTTCAAAACAAATCATCGTGTCTTCCCCCCAACCCCCCCACCCCACCCCACCCCACCCCTGCACCTTAACCGAATAGGGGGCCGCATCAGGAGTGACTGGCCACACATTAGCAGAATTGAATTGAGCTCAGTCTGTGTTTCTTGGTTGTTTGTGACAGGAGAGCAGGAGAGAGAGGGAGAGGTACAGCCATGTGAAAAGAGAAGAGAAGAGAGAAGAACAGAAGAGGGGAACGTATTTGGGATTGTTCCACCTATCTCATTTGGTCCTTCCTAACAGAAAATTAGTCATGCATGAGATTAACAGGAGGAGAAATCACTTTAATACCCATGGCTCCGGCACTCTCCCCTGATGTCAATAAAATGTATTTTGGGACAAACAAAGCCTATTGATCCTCCACCAGAAACAGTATGATAGGCCATTTATGGGGGGCGGAGGGGGGGGTTTGGGTTTGGATGAATACAAATGAAGAGAATCCTGGGAATGAGCGTTGGAGCCGTTGCTTGCATTTGAGTGTTGGTTTGAAAGGTCTTAATTCTTGTTCCTGTCAAATTCCTCCCGAGTTTCATTATTGTACAAAATGTTTAGACAAAAGAAGTCCCCCCCTCCCCTCCTCCAGTCATGCTAATCCCCTACTTTCTGTTTTTTCCCCTCTTTCTAGATGTGTTGGTGAATGGGGAGCCATGTGACTGCGATGTCATTGCCGACTGTAAAGTGGGCGACGCCGTGACGCTGGAGGTGAAACTGACCAATCGGAGCAAGAACGCAGTGGGTCCCCTAGCCCTGACTGTTGTACCCTACCAGGACTTCCAAAACGGGGTCCAGAACTACGAACTGGAGGACGCCGTCACCTTCATCGGCTCCAACACCTTCTACATCGACACGGTCAGTCGGTGGCTTCGGTGCTACGCTGATGTAATCCCCAGCAGGCAGCATAAAGATACATTTAACACAGTCACATCGTATTATGTAACCAGACTGCTTCATGATGTCACAGGGGAAAGGAAGAGTCAATTCAGAAGAACAGAACAGAGCAATTTAGTTTTTTCCTGGCAGTTCATAGCAGCACATGTCATAACACATGCATTAATAATGATGGAAATTAGTTTAATGCTAGTTTAAAGTTTACCACCTGTTGCTGCACTTTAAAGCTGAACAGTGACTAAACTGTATTAGATGAACAGGTTCATGTAATGTATACTGACATTACTGATGCCATACTATATTTTTTTACTCTTTAACAATGTTTTGCTTTCTTTTTTTTGCAGACTTTGGTTTTCATTCATTTCAAGGTTTCCAAATTACTAGCAGAAACTTGACCTTTGTACAAATTCAGCATCTACGACTGCACTTCACAACTTCAATGATCTTTTTATAATAATTATACAATGTCATCTACGTTTACAGAATAACAAATTCCTCAAATTGCTTGTTCCGTCCTTCTGAAAGCCACCCAGAAGATATTTAATTTACAATGATAAAAAAAACAAAGAAGGCAGCAAATCTGGACAATTTGACAAACTGCACTTAAAATGCAGTATTAGTATTTCAGGTGTTCTACAACCTTCAGTTCAACTGTGCGATACATATATATTTCTCCCTTTAAATCTGTCCAATAACAATGTCAAACTCAGGTACATTGTCACTCAACACCAATATTACTCTTGTACATAATCTTACTATTATCATATAATATTTTTTACTACTATTGTTTTTGTACTTACTTATTATTTATTGTTCTTCATTCTTTTTTATTGATGCTCTTCTATTTTTACTATCCACTTCGCAGCTGCAATGATGTCAATTTCCCCAACGTGGGACGGATAAATCTTATAAATAATCTATAATATTATAATAACAAATAAATCTTATCTTACTGTTACATTAGAGAAGATATAACTAGTAAATGTTTGTTTAATTCTAAGTCTGATTACATGCAAACACCAGCATGGTCCTTTAAAATCATAATCTAATCTATAATTGATGGGTGGAGGGAACTGAAGTAAAGTAAATCTGTTCTTTTGTGCCAAATCCTAACTGCTGGATGCTGAACAAGTTGGAGGGAGGTGATATAAAAGACATGGTTGATGCCAGAACAAAAGTTTACACACTCCCAAAGAATAAAAACAACTTCATTTTGGGAATTGTTCTGAACTGCTGGGGGAAATGTTTCACATCTGTACTTTTCATCAAAAGCACAGTCTACTTCAAACTTCCTCCACAGCTGGCTTCACACTGGCTGACTGTGTGCCAGCTTCATTATGAGTCTGATCAGAGGTGACTGCTAACGATTCCTACTGCTGTGTTTCTTTGCCATCAGGTTAAACCCAAAGAAAGCTCCGTCTGTGTGGGTGCCCTGCTCCTCCTATACACTGGAGATTTCTACCTTAATATCAAGTTCCAGGATGACAGCGCTGGACGAGAGCTTCCCTTAGCCTGGTTCACTCTGCCCAGTGTCCACATCAAGTCACAGGACACTCCTCTACACGCTGGGGCCTGAAGCTCAGGAGTCTGGGGGCCTCAACACTGTAGGTGTGATGAAAGATGGATTGTTCTTGTTGTCTGTAAATAGAATAGGCTGATAAATGAAATCACATGTAAATATCATTTTGTTAAAGGTTACAGCATGTGTACAGCAGAGTACAGCTTTTGTTAAGATTTAACATTTTATCTTTAAAACTCTTTAGTGCTTTGTTACAGTCAACCAGTTTCAGAACTCCTGATAATAACATTTTGGAGTGAAATCAGAAATCATCATTGAAACGCTGTGATTACTTGATTAGCTTGTTTTCTTAGAATTTAATTTCAGTGAACTTTGATACTGTACTAGCAAATGGTCTTTTGAGCAAAAACACCATGCAGAGTATAAACTACCCCACTGAAGAGATACAGTTTGACATCATTGGTGAGACAGGAGTGGATAAAACAAATATGCTCCTTTGAATTAACCGTGATAACCTATTGCCCGGTTAGCAACTGAGCTAACATGCTAACTGGTAGTTAGCTAACTGGTAGCTAGCCAGATAGCTTGATGAGCTATTTTGGCTGGCTAGCAGTAGCGTTTTACCAGCTAGCTTGCAACTGTCTGAATAACCACTGCATGACCCCACAAATAGTCACCAAATTTTCACTACCCGCTATTTTGTGACATGCGCTACTCGCTAGTGTAACTGAACACTAACACCACTGTCATCCTTTCTTTTTTTAAATCTTTAAACATTTGGTTTTGAATTATGGTGCCATTTGCTGATCATTATTTTTTTCTTAATTAATATATCATGACCTCAAAGACCTCAAAGCCCTTACTGAAGACGAACGCTGGAGATTTGAGAAGTGTATAGCTAGCCACGTACACACACAACTTAACTTATTTCTACTGCTGTATGGACATTTTCTTTGCCTCTGTGCCACCAAATGATTTTGACTGTCTTAGCCTCTTTATGTGTGATATATAATTGTTGTAAATAAATGTTTAAACAAATCAACATCTGTTCATCTTGACATTATTCCAGCTTTTTGCATGCGTCTACCCCAGCTATTTTAACTCAATGATAATCTTTATTTTCTGTCTGCTGAAACAACCTTTATCACCACAGTATTTAGATCTGGCATTCACACACTTCAAAATCCATGAACTGCAATTATCAGGGAGAGCATAGCTGACTAATAATCATTTTTAAAGTTTAGTTTTTGATAGAATTTCCACTGAAGTGATGTCCAGTGATGCCTCACAGTTTATTCTCACAGCTGGAAATATTCACATTTGAACCCTTCTTTGCATATTGTGTGATGGATGAGCTTTGACAGTTTTCAAGCATAAAATCATGTCAAAAAATTGAGGTCCTTCATCACTGTTGTATATTGCACATCATTGAGTTTTTTTGTTCTTTTTGCAGTACTGGGAGTTAACCAGAACACCCGCAGCACTACCAACATACTGTAAAGCATTAGTCATTTTCTGAGTCCATCTGGGGAACCAAAAATCCCTAATCTTCCTGTAAAAAATCCCTCTTCTCCAACCTTTTAGGTTACCACTAGTCCCAGCGGTAGCTAATATAGGATGAGCATTGTAAACTCTCGCTGCAGGCCCTTCCTCCATCCCCTCACTGGTGAACCAAATGTGAACCATGTGATAAGAAGATGCTCAAGGCAGATTAACCTTGTCAACGGGCTCAAACGTCTTGGGGGAATGGGGGCGGCTGAGAGAATTCAACTGAAGTAGCCCAAGAGTTTCATGTGGCTTTGAGAGGGTTTATCAGTGAGAGACAATACGCTCTAACACGAGGCAGTCCAGCAGGGGAAAGACCAGCTTGTCTCCGTCCTTCTGACCAGCCATTATGTTGAAGCTTTGTGTGAATGGAGAGCTTACATCTATTACTGGCAGGAATCCGAACACTTTCTTTTTACTCACACGAAACCTTGCATCAGGAATTAGCCTGTACTTATGTTAAATTATAACGTGTCACAATGTGGCATAAAAATACAGTTTTTATAGGTTTCTTTTACTGTGACTGCCTCTCTTCTTTAAAAATATCACAATCTGAAATATGAGGCACCTGCGATCTGGGTAAAGCATAAAAAATCACAAGCATCTTTTTCGCTGAATGTGCTGATGATTCCTCATCAAGGTTACATTTGAAGCTTAGAGATAACCAATAAATGTGTTAGTTTACATATGTGAATAATACATCAGTGAATCCTCAGTGTTCATCAGTTAGTAGCTTACAACACAAACAATACCAAAGTCATGCCCTCCACGGTTATTAATTTGTTTATCTAGCTATTTATTTATTTGATTAGGAATAGACTGTGTGTGTGTGTGTGTGTGTGTGTGTATACTGGCTTATTCAAATGAACAGCAACCATATGTGGGCAGACTCCTGCGTGCAACAATAAAACTGGATTGTTTCAAGTGTTTCTGTGCTGATGTTAGAGTGTGAACCTTGGTGGACTCAGAGTGCAGTACAGTCTCACTGACACGCATGCAAATTGTATCTTCTGCATATTGTTTTCTGACCCTTGTAGCTGCCTTTTTCTGTAAAGGTAACTTCATTTATGAGCTTGAATTACAAAGCGAGGCGGCAATTAGGAGTGTCCTATCCTCACTTACTAAATCACATTCGCATTATTCACTGTAATTAAATTTCGGGGTTCTGGCACAGACTAACCTCACTCCGCAGAGGAAAGTAGGAATTCAAACTTTAGAGCAAAAAATAAGAGTATCGAGGTGTAAGTAACCCCTCTCCTGCCCAGACAAAGCTGGATTCACCAACAATCAATATTTTTCATTTTGGTTGCCTTTGGTTTAATCATCTCAGACTGACCTGGATGATCATCATGGGAAACGCTGGATGTGCTGTTTGCTGTTTCCTCCCGATGCAAGTTGTGTCCACCAATCAACAGCTGAGACAAAGTCAGTACAGTAAGTAGCGGTACCTTTCCTCTACTACTACTACTTTTATCCAGCAGCTGTTCCTACTTAGTTTAGAACTTTCCCACAACATTACATTCACTATGAGATAAGATTATGAAGTATTGTTAATAAGAGCTTCCTTTCTTTATTTCTCTCACTTGCATCTTCACCTGATTTGGCACCTGCAGGTTTCTTCTGTGGCTGCTTTTACTTTTGGATACTTGAGAAATAACTTTGTTTCAGTAACAAAGGTTCTCAAGTAATCCAGTAAATTGTTGGGCTTCCATAAAGTCAGGAGATTCAATGATGGACAGCAGAGACCAACATATACGCACTTTCAATCTATAGTCTGGATGTATTAAGACTGATGGATATGAGTCATCCTTTTTTCCAGTTTTCCTCAGTGACTGATGGCAGAACTTTATTAAAACAAAAGCATTTTCCCCACAGACCACCATTATAAATAAGATGTCTGTAAAACACTGGGCAGTGATTACTTTTTGTAATATGATTTTCTTTTCTTTTTTTTTATCATTGATGAAGATTTAATATGTTTAAAACTTTCCCAGAGTTTAGACATGTTTTTTTTAAGTGTGGCATCATCCCAATGTAAAGTCTATGCCTTTGGAAAGACATCTGAAAACCAGAAAGAGACAACTTTATTGGCATATGTGCTGGCTGAGCAGCTTTCATTGGAATAAGCTGGCACCATTTGGAGGTCTGGTATCCAGACCTTTAATAAATTAATGGGTAAATTCACACATCTTGGAAGCACCATGAGCTCCATCAGTTTATCATGCAGTCTTTCTGTTATCATTCTCTCCAAGTGTAAGGCTGATTTTGAACCTACAGTATAGTTTATATACTGTGGTCCAAATCAGTGGATAACTTGGTAAATGTGATGTGTTTCTCATGTCTCACATTTTCCAGGTAACTACTAGGTACTGCTGATTTCACTCCTGTTCATACCTGAATGAAAAGCTGGCTATGGGAGCTATTTAGATTATACTTACAGAATACGCCTTATAGTCGGGTCAGATCGAGGTTGTATCATGTTCCCACTTCAGAAAAAACACTAGAACTAATCTGTGGCCAGACCAGACGACTTCCTCTTATGCAATGGTCTCCAACCCTGCTCCTGTAGAGATACTGCCCTGCATGTTTTAGGTATCTCCCCTCTAACACACCTGATTCTAATAATGAACTCATTAGGAAGCAGCTGAAGCTTGTCAACAGGCTTTATAACAAGTTAATAATTAGAATCAGGTGTGTTAGAGTGGAGATACCTTAAACATGCAGGGCAGTAGCTCTACGGGAGCAGGGTTGGAGACCACTGCTCTAAAGGGTTTTGATCCTCAATGCAGGTTTGATAACCCTGATTACACGTTAACATAATGAGTAGTCCCCTTGTAAGTCACATTTGAAATGCAAGGTTTGTAATTGAGTATTTTCCACTTCTACCAGAAAGAGTCTCTTGTGCGGCTTTAAAGTTTTGTAGTGTTTGATTTGATGGTTCTTCATTTCACCATCTCCACCCTAAACAGTAAATTGACCTCCACACGCCGGAGAACAATCCACAAGAGACTTTAAGCCTCTTGTCTTTGAATTTAAATGAGGTTTCTTATCACAAAATCAACCCCCGTGTTATTAGCCACCAACTTTCATTAGCTTGGATCATACCTGTAATTCTGATCATAATCAGCCTAACAATCATCCATCAATCTGTACTGATGCACTTCTGTTCTGCCTGATATTAGGTGGTTAGAACATTGATGAAAATGAGTTGTTTGCTGAAGAAATCCCCCGGAGCTCAGCTGAAAACAGTGCAGTGTGTCACTCTGCATGAAAACACTCATGCAAATGAATCTCTGAGAAACCAGAGTTCAATTAAATCCCCTTCTCCTCTCTTTCAGTATTGAGTGGTAAGTCACGTCCATTCAGTATATAACAAAACTGAGTAAACCCCTGTGCAATAACACTAAAATGTTAAATGATTCAATATTGTATCATCTTACAATAGGAGTCTGGGGCATTTGATCTTATTTGTATTTAAAAACAGGTTTAAAAGGACTAGACTAGATTAAAAATACAGGCCTCAAAGTACAACCTGAATTCAACAAAAGAGGACACCTGTTATCCACTGAAACAAAAGATTTCCCCTGACTTACAGCAAAGACTAATTGCCTGAACAAGTTATGAAAGGAGCTATGAGCACCACAACTTTCTCGGCTTTGGCTTGGGTTATGTGTCATACAACATGGCTCCACATGGTAAGCCTGGTTCTGCCTGAGGTTTCTTCCTGTTAAAGAGGAATCTTTCCTTGCCACTGTCGCCAAGTGCTTGCTCATGTGGGAATGTTGGGTCTCTTTGAATTCAATTAAAGAGTACGGTCTAGACCTACTTTATGTGAAAAGTGCCTGGAGATGATTTTTGTCTTGATTTGATGCTATATAAATAAAGATTGATTGACTGAACACATAAGAAACCAGATTGTGAGAGGGAGATGGGAGAGGGTAAAGGATCATCAGTAGACTACTGAACAGATGCCAGAACACAGCTGCAGCAGTGGTTAGGAAGTACAGGAGGACCCAGACTACCAAAAACAGGTGATTCAGTGGCCGTTCTCAAAAAATGACAGTGGCACTATTCACTATTTATACAGCATTGCATGAAAAACAGACGGACAAGTGCTTCTGACTCAGCTGAAGGATTATCAGTGGACATTGGTGTTTCAGTGACTGCCCAGACAGTGTGAAAGTCATTCCATGAACCTTTCAAGATGACGTCCAAGAAGTAAATCATTGCTCACATATCGGCACAAATCTACAAGATTAAACTTTGCCAAAGAACATGAAAGGAAGCCTGATGAATATTGGCTGTACATTCATTGGTCAGAAGAAACCAAAATAAATCAGTTTGGATCAGATGGGGTCCAGCATGTTTGGCATGGACCTAGAAAGAACTACCACAGTGACTGCATAGTGCCGACTGTGAAACATGGGACTGTGCTGATGTGGGGTTGAATGAGTGCAAAAGGTGTAGAGGAGATGACGATCATAGATGACACTATGAATGCAAGTTTGATACCAGAATACTGAATGAAAAGATGACTCCCAGTCTCAGGAATGTTGGCAAGAGAGGAATTTTCCAACGTGACAAAGAAAAATCTGACCTGAATCCAACAGGGAGCATTTTAAAGCAGGAAGGTAGAGCAACAAAACTTTGTCTCATTAGTCTCACTAATGAAGGGTGTGCTGACTTTTCGTTCTTAAATACAGACCTTTCATTATAGTTCAATTAGTCAGACATTCTGTTTTTTGAATTAATTGGCTTAATTTGTCTTGGGTGTCCTTCTTGACCAGGTTTGTACTCAGTTTTGTTATACAATAAATCTGCAAACCTGATATGCAAATGATCTCAGGATTGGAGCAGTGAAGGGGTGGAGGGTTAGAGGGTTGGGGGGGTTGGGAGGGGGGGGGGGATTAGGATGTGTGCCGAAGAAAGACGAGCGATTTGACACCTGCACTGCTCCTTCACTCTCGCGCCTCAAGCACTGCAGAGAGACAGAAATCCTGCCAGAGAAACGCACGAATCCTCATCCGCTGCATGTTTACTGATCCACTGTGACTTTCTGACTTAATTAATGTGCTATCTGCTGCAGCACATGAGCTGCTAAATGTGAAATAAACCTAACCTGAACTCTAAAGTGTGGCTGTGTAACTGCAGCTTATGTAAGAACTTGCTTCCAGTTAAAGTCTCCATGAAATGAAGAAAGCCTTTTTCACCTCGGTCACTAACCTTCCACGTTATAATATCCACCACTGTCACAATAAGTCCAACAAAAATGGACATAATGTGTGTTTTTAAAGTTAAAATTCACCCTTAACTATTATCTTCTGACCAGAGTTTCATACCTAGGTTATGTGTTGATAACTGAGCCATCTCCACGACAACTCAACAAGCCCCATTCACTAATGAAAATTCACTTGAAAGCTGTGGATAAGGGTATTATTTGGACTTTTAATGATATAATTTCAGGTAGATTTCAGTTTCTCAGTTTGTATATTTGAAATTTAGATACAAGAATTTAATCCAAGCTGCCAGCACCAGAATATTCTCATTAGTTAAGTTTAACCTCCAATGTAAGAGCCAAATAACCACAATGAGGACCCAAGGCAGGATTTAAGGTCTGTGTCCACCTATTAAAATTTTTGTTTGAATTTGATGTAACCACAGAAATCTTGAGAGTAAAAGTTCAATTTTGAATCTTAGAAACGAGTAAAAAAAAAAAAAAAAAGTGATTAACGGTCAACTTCCTAGGCTTTCATCCATGACTCAAGTACAGGACGTCGATCACTTGATGACATGTGATTGTTAAAAAGGATAAAAAACATTGTAAAAGGAGCCTGTGGATTCTTCCAATGAATATAATTGGGTCACGTTATGATAAATAATTACCATGACAACCGAACACACTCATTCCGCCATGGAAGACCTTGAGATGTGTGTTGAAAGCTCTGGAAAAAGCTGGTATGTCAGGGTTAAGATGTTATTTTTTATCACATTTAACAGACATGAGTGCATCAGATGGTTTCTGTTTCACCATGCAGCTGTATTTTCCGCTCTGTTTACGTCTCTTATGATGATCTCAAGGCTGTTTTGTAGAGAAGTGCTAAGTACCTTTTTATGTGTGTGGAGAGACTGAGTTATTTGTAGAGTATAAACTCTTTCCCCAAGTCATTCAAATCCCCAAATTAACAGAATCATTACCAAGAATACGACCTGCTCTGGCCATTTATATTCAACTCACCCTAACCCTAACCCCTAGCCCCCGGACCCTCCTCTTCTCCGAGCCCATATCCAGATCCTTCCCCCCGGAACTAACCTTAACATTCTCTCTGATTTTGTTATTGACCGCCCTCCGCAACCTAATCCTAACTGTTTCTTTGGTCTTCTTCTTGACCAGCATCTGGAGCCTAACCCTAACTATCTCTCTACCTCTGCTCCTGATTGATTTTTGGAGACTAGCCCTGCCCCACTCTCTGACCCTAACCCTAATCTTAACCTTCCCCCTAGTTTGGCTCTTAATTGGCTTCTGGAGACTAACCCTAACCCTTCTCTCTGACCCTGATCCATTTTTTGAGCCTAACCCTAACTCAAAAATACACTGTTTGACAATGTATTGGAAATCAAAGGGTTTAAACAATAAAAAGGCTGTGTGCCTATGCCATTCATTTGGTCGAGAGGTCAATGTATAAAAATCCACTTTCTAAAACCCAACCCTACCCTAACACTAACACTAACCCAATCAGCATAGTCTGCCTCTAATTGATATAATCTCCATTTGAAACATGTTCATTTTCTATATACTAATGAAATATAGTTTGTCTGGTTCCAGCAAGAAACTGTCCACCAACTGATTTCACTATATGATAGATTTGAGGTGGCTACATCTTGTTAGTCAGTTGATCAATTGGGACTGAGACAAGGTGTCAGCATCCTTACAAAGCACAGCACAATGAAGAAAAATGGTTTAACGATGAAGGAGATCATTGATGATGATGATAATTGCTGTAATAATTAAAGCTATGATGAGTGTATTCTACATGTATTGATTTTATTGGTTTACATTGTTTGCTGTGAAGCAATATGTCATAAACACCTTCTTAGTGCGGCTGGTATTGATATGTGCTCAAAAACACAATGATGCATCTCCATACTCTTTCAGTTGGGGGCAAATTCACAATAAGAATAACAGAGAAGTATTCATCTGTCAGTCCTGTCATGTCTAACTTCTCACATTCATCACTGCTAATTGTTCATGTCTGATGTCTGCGCTGTCAGTTTAGATCACATGAAGAGAAACCCTGCCGTCATGCAGCTTTCTGAAAGGATCTCTTTCTTTCTTTCTGCGCCTGTGCTGGCCTGTGTGATGAGCAGAGCGGCGGTTCTGTAAGTTCTGTGTCATTACCATGGAGACTAATCTAAGAAGTTGCCATTATTAAACTTTTCTCTCTCTCTGAGCTTCTCCAGAAATGCATTAGGAGTTCTATAGGTGGGCTGAATGAGGGGGGAGGACTTGGAGATGTGAGAAAGCTAAATATAGAGCGACCACAGATCCAGACGCTGTTGATTAGTGGGGCTGTTTAGACTCTTTAAATTGCTGCATTTATGAAACGCTGTGATTGATGTCTCGGCTACCGTGCGCACCCGACTTCTCATTGCTCGGCCCTGTTTTGCGTGGTGTTGATGCCACGTGCGTGTGTGTGTGTTTTCTTGGAAAAGGTGTTTCATTTCAAGCCTAAAATTATCCGGACTGGGAAGGAAAAACAAAACCTTTAAAAGCCCACAGAAGAGGAAATTACATCAATGCATTTAAAAAAATAGCAACTTGTAAACACATTAGTGATTCAGAAAGTTCATAAAAGCTTTTACATTTGCTGTTCTAATTGCTCAGTTCACTTTGAAGAAAGATTTCCCCTCCATCTTCATTTTGGACATAAAAAACAAACCAAATAATTAATCAGTATTTTAGGGGAAAACCAAACCTCAGTTAAATAACATGTAAAATAACCTCTTTCTTTGTTCCCTTTAAGAAGACCTACAATCACACTGTGCTCCAGGCTGTGATATATGTACAAATGTATTCTTTGCATTTGGAAGTGAAATGAACAGAATGGATCATGCATTTCAAATAGCTACATACCTGTACTCTAAATGAGCTTTTGGCTCATGCTCCATACACTTCTAATCAGAGTGCAGGAAGGTGAACAGTCCAGGATGTGATTTTATATTATGGATTTATTCTCTAAAAGAAAAGTAGCAGAACATTTGCATTAAACCGCAGGAACTAGTTCCTAGAATTAAATACGGTATGCATGGTATGGGATTTTACTATAGCTGGATATTATTCCCAGCTTCAGACACCTTACATAAATAATAGGAACTTTTCTGGAGGTGTACTTACACATTTTCCTCTGTAACAAGCATGTTTCTCATTAATATAAGATGAGACCAAAAACAAAGTTTGGAGCTCCTGATGCTCTTGTAATACATTTAATATGTTTAATTTGAGGTGAAGAAGAAATACACATTTGGGCAGAGACGTGATCATCAAGTGACATCTGGAAACAGCACCCTGATGATTTCACCCTTGCTTTTGTCTGAATGTGGAACCCCAATCGTGTTTTGACCCTTTGCACTTAACATTGACACCTGACTGTCTGAGTAACACTTTATCCTTACTAAGATGGCCCTGGTTTCTGTGTGGATACCCATACCCTCCCTTCTTCCATTCCTGCCCTTTTTATCTTTTCATTTGCCTTGGTCTTACTGTATAAAATACTTTCATTTGTTTCCTTCTCTAAAAGATTATGTAGAGTGCAAAAACTATGCCTCACAAATGAGGAATCAGTAGTTGTTCTTGAGCTTTCCATCATATCATATGATCTTCATCAGCAGATGGAAAGATGTCATTGACCTGAAGAGGCTCAATGTTTCTTTTGTTTCATCCCCAAGAACTGTTTGTGGCTTAAAAGCTGAACTTAAGAGTTCATTCTTGGTCTTGGGCAAAAAAGCTCACCACAAGATCATGTCTAGCTGTTCTGAAGCTTTCAATCATATTGCATGATCTTCATCAGCATGCTTTTGCAGCTTGAAGCGGTCTACACATTAAATCATTCAGGCATAAGAAGGGTAAGAAAGAACAAGGGGCAAAAAACATGAGTAAAATATATTATTAGGTTAATTTAAAAAATATATAATGAGTCATGACAATAGTTTGATGTGCACATGCTCCAACAGCCTGATGCCTCTTCGGGTTAGCAGAAACAATCTTATCATAATGCTATCCTCTGTTGATGCCAGCAGGTAAATCAAGCTGTCACATTCATGTGTCAGTTACATAACAGGCGTGCTGTAGCTGTGAGGGATTAACTGCCTTGCTCAAGAGCACTTTAAGCTTTCAGATGGGTTGTGAGAGTGTCTCATCATGTTGGGCAGACGTGCACTTTTCATCCTCAATGAATGATGAGATCTGGTTTTGTTTTTGTTTTTTTCAGCAGGGCTGGATTAACCCTCTTCAGGCTGCCCGGGGCAGAATTTTACTGTGGGCCCCTATTGACCGCCCCCCTCCCCCCACCACCACCACCCTCCATCGCTCCTACTCTCTGTCAATCATGTATGTATGACTTAGTAAGTAGCCATTTTCAGAGGTAAGTAACTAAATTGAGACCTAATGTATTTTTAACATGACTTTTTTCTTATTTTAAAAGTGAGCTCATTATTCACTCTAAATATTTAATCTTGAATCAACATCACACCATTCATCAAGCTGAAACAAACCTTTTAAAGTAAAGGAAAACCACTTATTAGAGTTTAATGAACTAGTTATTAAATCTGTAATATTTTTTTCTTTTTTTGTAGTGATGGATATTTTAGTGATCCTTCACAAGAAATTGCAACATCCACACATAACATCATATAGAAACACATCACTGACTATCCCCATGGGGGAAAAAGCACAAACTTAATAAATAGTATAATAAATACCCAAAGGTTGTATTAATAAAACAAATATATGTATATATACATGTAATGAACAATAATAAAAAAATACTCTGGGTGAAAAGGTGCCAGTAAAAGTGCACTGCAGTATCTAAAAATATCTAAAAGCACACAGTCTAAAAATAAAACCACAGACGTTACTTAAGCACATTAAACAGGACCTCATATAAGATGCGGTATTGTATTATAACATTAGCACCTCCACTCTGAGCTTCAGTGTGTCAGATGAGTCTAGATGTGGATCACAGGAATGGCCAAGTCTTGGGTCAATGAACCAATCTACACAATATCACCCAATCATTTACTATTAATAACTGAAATGACAAGAATGGGAGGGTGGAAACGGTGGAAAGACACTCATTCCACATACACATCACAGTAGATTTGATGTTATTGTCATTGTACATGTACAACTAAATTGAAAGCAGTCCTTATAGTGTCATAAGTAAAAAATGACGGTGCTTCTAAAAGAATGAAATAATTGGTACTAAAACTAAAAGGAAGGTGAAAACACATAATGCACACACACACACACACACACACACACACACACACACACACACACACACACACACACACACAAACAAACAAACAAACAAACAAACACACACAGACATTCCACACACTGCTATCAATATTGCACCATTCCCCTTAATATTACACTCAAAATTGTTGTTGCAGATATTACAGCATCAGGTTTTTGGAGCATTTAGAATAAAACAATAACAACATAACATAACAAGAATAAATACATGAATTGACCACATTAGACTTACAAAATATCCACTAAATAAACAGCATCATTTCTATATGTGAACAATGCAAACTGAAAAATAAAAAGCCTTAAAATCAGACCCCCTCATCTCTCTCAACCCATCCCTCCCCCCTACAAGATGAAGCCTCAAGATCAGGTAATCATGCAAATGTCATCCTGAGGCCTCTATTTAAATGTATAGTGTGTTAACAAACAAAGTGTGTAATGAATAAAATTACCTCAAGGTAGCTGCCACAGTGTTGAACGTGTGCAGCCCTTGGGGTCCTTTAAGATTTTTGGGGGCCTTGAGGGCAGTTCTCTGCTATATACAGAGGTGGCAGCTGCAAGGCGGATTATCTATCAAATCAATTCATCTCTATTCCTCCCTGCTGCATTAGATGTGTTGCTATGATTCTTGGTAGTGAGTGTATAAAATGACAGCAGTGCGCTACCAGCCTTTCAGCCTTCAGCACCATGGACAGCGCTGTGTCAGCTGCAGGAGCCTGAACAGGAGCGCACATGTGGAGCTGCTGCCGGAATGTACACACACACACACACACACACACACACACACACACACACACACACACACACACACAAACACACACACCTACACACACACCTACACACACACACACACACACAAACACACACACACACACACACACACACACACACACACACACACACACAAAGCCCCATCTTTGTCCAAGTGAACCTGTTATGTCCATCTAATGAGTAGGAGTGGTCACCGTTGGGAGGGGTCGGGTTGTTGGTGGTGGGGATGCAGTCAGTTGTGCCCCCAGCAGATGTTTTCCCCTCCCTCGAAGAGAATCCTTCTAAGAGTGGGCAGACACTCACGCTATCAGAACTCAGATGAATCGTGACACTTGGAAAAAAAAAGAGAGAGAAAAAAAACAGAGACAGGAGGAGCAACGCCCACCGATTAGAGTCTGGAGTGTGTGGAGACATAAAGTGTGGAGCCTTCAAAATACGAGCAGTTCGTGACACGCATGGTTAACTTAGAGCCCCCGCACGACCAAGGAAAACACATGTATCTTTTTCTTTTTCTTTTTCGTTTTTTTCCCTCTCTAACGCAGCTCAAACTGATCAGCAGACAGTAAGGGCAAGGCTGTTTGGAGTGCGCATGGATGTGCGCAACAGAGCGTGAGTGCCAATGCAGGCACGCAACGCGCTGTAGCCTTTTATACATTTAAGTTCCATCCAGCACTAAAGTCTGCTTTTTTTCTTCATCTTCAGCTTCTACACATCCTCACAAGATATATATTTTTATTTTTATTTTTTTGGAGGAGGGGGGGTGGGGGGCTCTTCTCTTCTCTGATATGGAACCTGTTGTCGATGCGTGATTGGAATATTGTTTTCCTTCTGTAACAAGTGGTGAGTTGATCCAGGAATAAAGGAGCTGATGATGAGGAGAGGAAACATGTTTTAATGTGGAGATCTGCGCATTTTGTGTGAATAACATTTCCTCCAACTTGATGCTCCTCTGCTACACTCTGTGACCCTCCCGTCTTATCGACGACTCAGCAAATTTCTGATGAGGATGTCCGCTGTTTGTGAGGAAGATTTAAGGATTTCAGGGACAGACATTTGATTTTTTTCTCCTTTCTCTCCTTTTTCTCTATATGGGGGAATGGCTGCTAAAAATAGCCTGAATGCTGATGAGGCTACAACGAACAGGTTGGTGTTAAGCTGAAACTTAGAGACATGCGGAAAGATGCCTAGTTATAGGACCTTTAAATTCCTCTCAAAGTAAGAGTGGAGCATCAAAGCAGACAAAAAAAGGATCTCTCAGCGATTATTTATTTGGTTGTGAGCTTTTATTGAGACCAGTTTAGTTCACTTGAGGAGAATAGAAACCAGCAGACGATCTTGGAAGCTGCTTGTTGATGGCACTGCGCACCGGGAGGACTTGGTTTGGGCAGGTCTTGCGCAGGGTCTCTCGGCTGCAGGGCTCCTGGTCCAGGCGATCTAGCAGTCTCTTGTGTCTCTCCGCGAACCAGGAGCAGGATCTGGGAGTCTGTCCCCGGGATCACCGTAAGGCGAGGGAATTCCACCGCTGCCCCGACACCGGCGTCCACCTCGGTCACCGTCACCGGAGCGCACCTTTCTGCGCCTCCGCCTCCAGGCGCTGTCCACACGGCTTTCCTCACGCTTGCTGCGCCTTCCCGGGGAATCCGAGGGGACATGAGCCCCTCGGTCGCCGGTTCCTGTTGGCCATGAAGCGGCAAAACGTGCGGACCTTGTCCCTGATCATTTGCACGTTTACATACCTGCTCGTCGGGGCCGCCGTTTTTGACGCCCTGGAGTCTGACTTTGAGATGCGGGAAAAAGAGCAGCTGGAAGCCGAGGAGAAGCGTCTCCAGGGGAAATATAACATCAGCGAGGATGATTACCGCAAACTGGAGACCATCATCATGGAGGCTGAGCCCCACAGAGCCGGGGTGCAGTGGAAATTCGCAGGGTCATTTTACTTTGCCATCACGGTTATAACCACCATAGGTAAGTCTTAGTCACCCCAAACCTGTGTGCTATAACAATCCTCTATAATCCTTACATCACTGCAGCGCAACAGGACGTGGTTTATTATGAGGACAATTACATTTTCATGGCAATACAACGCTCTGTAGGCAACAATTACGCGGGAGCACATCTCAGTTCATCTTATATTCAGAGAAGCCTCAAACAAACCGAGCAGCTGAGTAACATGTACATACTAACTACCACAGCTCTTTATATAAAGTTTTAAGCAACATGTTGCAGTGCTGACTCTGTGGCCCCAAAGGGAGTTACACTGCGTGGATGAACCTTTGTCATCGGGGTCACGCAACATTAGAATATTTGGACTTTCATCACAATCACACATCATCTAATAAAACTGATGTGACGTGGCTTTGGCGCGCTCGAGTGCACTCACAAGGCTGAAGCACGCATATGATGATGTTCTTTTTGGTGCAGCTACAGTTGCGTTATGATTCAACTTGGACTTTGGTGCGTCACCGAGATGCAGCCCAAAGTATGACAGTAGTATACCGAGTGTGTACTCCCGATATTTCCCTCTCTCTCTGTGTGTGTGAAGAGTGTAGAAAGACACATGCAGAGCTCTGCAGGAATATAACGGTGCCGTGTGTGTGTGTGTGTGTGTGTGAGAGAGAGTGAGTGAGTGAGTGGGACTGATCGGTTGTAAAGAGAAAGCAGCGAGGATGAGCTGCAGTGTTGTGGTGCTGAAGGGACAGCTCCTCTGAGCCCAGCCGCAGGCAGGACTCAGAGTTTAGATCAACAACTGAGGTCTGACGTCACTTCTGTTGTATCCACTTTACTTTTTTCATTTTAAAATATTCACTGGATTAGATTCAAATTATATTTTTAGGATCGATTGGGAATTTGGAACAAATGATTGATGCGTAATTAAAGAGATAAAGGAAAGAGAAAGCAAGAAAAAAATGTACATTATAATGTGAATGAGAGCAATTTAAATGCACAGATCAGTTGTGTTATCATGAAGGCATTTTTCACCACTTAAAAGGAAGCATAAATTACATCAATTTGACGCCACTTGCGATGATGCATTTGCGTCACATTTTATTTATTTCAGGCTGTCGTGGTGTTGGTGGTAAACTGAGTTTCTCTATGTTGACGCTCCACCCCTGTCTACAATCAACCCCCCCCCACCACCACCACCCCTCTCTCCCCCTTTCTTTCTCTCTTTCTTTCTGCATTTTAATCACTAGAACACTGAATGAAGCTTTGGTGAATTGAGTTGGAGTTAATTGAATTAAATCAAACAAGCTCAAATTCAACCTTTCAATCAGTCTACTTTTAGATTATGCGGAAGGCACGACATTTAAAATTAACTCCCCTTTCCACAGAGGTCACGGAGATGCACTTTTCTCCATTATGGAAGTCAGATACTATTATTCAATATGAGGACTTTTAGCTGTGGAGAAACTAATGCACCAGGCCTGTCCTCCAGTTTGCCAGGCAACACTTAAAAAGGGGGGTTGGGGGGGAGGGTGGCTGCACAGACCAGTGAAGGTGGATCCGCTGTTGTTTCTAGGCTACAGCGACGAGAGCCATTGTAATATTCATGTTCTGTGAAGTGGTTACATTTACTCTGTCTCCTCTGCGGAAAGCAGGACGCTTTTTTATGCACCATCCGACTCTTTGCAGTAGTAACAACACTTCAGAGGACATTCAGACTTCTGTTGCTAAATGTGCAGGAGTCATCCTTATTTGGCCTCTTGTTTTTCTCGCACATAACCTGAGAGGAAGAGACACAAACCTGTTAAAGATGAAACAATTCAACTTTAATGTAGACTGTGAAGACATTTATTTGGCTACAATAAAGACAGAGAGGAAAAGACACTGTCAGAAGAAGTGATTATTACTTGTTCTGATTGCAAGAAATGAATTTATCACTTACATAGCACAAATTACACTCCATGTACCAACATAAACACCAATCAATAATGCTGACAACACAGCCTGCATTATATCCTGAAAACCAGTGTGAGACAGGGCAAAGCAAACAATTTAATATGTGGTAATTTATCAACTTTTACTGATGGTAATAACATATTTTGTTAGAATTTTACAAGATTTTGCCCCTGTAAAGAAGCTATTCCAGGCCAAGTCTTATTAAAAGCAGTCAAAAGGGGTTCTTGAAGGGTTTGTTTACACGTTAGAAGAATTTGGAATGATATCAAGCATAACAGTAGAGCTTACATCATTGCATTTGAGCTCAATTGGATTATTTTAAATGTGGTTTAGCTTATATTACACCATCATACAGTATATATCAAAACAAGGTAAATACTCATACTGCTATTGTGATATCCACTCCCCTAAGGGTTAATATTTTATCTGATGTTATCTTGTCTTAAAAGGTGAATTTGGTTGTATTTTATATTTTTCTCATTGTCAACAAATTCAACCCAAAAAAACAAACCCAGCAATGAATTAATCCTACTTATAATTCTAAGGATTGTCTTATATTAAAAAACAGATCAATGAGCCAATTTGTTGCACTTTATTACCAAGAACACACACTGTAGTCCCCCCCACCCCTCCCACCCAATACTCACTAAAATATCAAATATCTCTTTAGCCACAGCTGAAATGGCCCCCAAACAAATACACTCTTTCCTCCTGTGAGGGTAAAGTTTGCCAAAAACCGACAGTGCCTACCTGTTTTAGGCAATATTTTTTCTAGATTTACAGCTTCACTAGGAACAAATTGGCTCCGAGCTGAGAGCAACAAACAAGAAACAGACTAAAATGTTGGTTTTGTTCTTGACATGGGATTTATTGACAGTAAAAAAAAAACAGAATATCACAACCTTTATCCTTCAACCATATCTCTCAACCCCAGTGTGATGCCCGCTCTGTGAAATAGTCGATACTGCATTTTGCCTGCCGTCTGTCTGTATTCAGTAAAACTAGAGGTAGCATTCCATAAAACTCAAAGTAACTTCTCTGTTAAAAAGAAAAGACAAAACAATAGTAAAGTGGTAATACCTCACAGACAAGAAAATACCACGAGGTTAAGACAATCAGAGGAAAATATCTTTCTATTAGGTTCATATCCTTTTTGTGATTTGCCTTCCACCATCTAGACGCTCCTCATGCGGCAGACCCATTTCATCTGACATTGCGAGTAGTTTGATTCCAAAGCTAAGAATTATTTGCAGGTGCCCGGGCGGCGGAGCTTTGATTTGATGAGTTCTCTAGATGATTGGAAGGCTGTGCTCAAACATAATGTTCGGCTGACAGTCTAAGATGTATCGCTGTACCAACTCCTGACTGTTAATGCTTTGGTAGAATATTTCCTTATAAATAATAGAAATGGATTTGCTCCTCTGCACTTGTATCAGCACATTTTTTCCAAATCATTATTTTGGACAGTAAAAGTGAACAAAGTGAGACTAGCTTTGGTGAAAGAGGAGTCTGCTGCTAAGATAAGGAAACCATTTGGACTGTGTCAACGATGAGCTGTTTGTGGAAACTAATTAAATTTAGTGTCATCTTACGGGACTGTAAAAAGAAGGTACAAAGATGTCTATTAAGATATGTGTCAACACGCTCTCTCACTGCTCTCTCGCTACTCTCTCGTTGCTGGATCTGTATGTTTTCAGCTGAATAAATCAAACCAGACCCCAAATAACCCTGGAGAAACCTAACAATAAACGCCACCATTACACATCCATCATTTGTTCACCTCAAATCTGACGACCTGCTCTTTATTTTCCCAGTAACATCATAGCACTCTCAATTGTTGCACTTACCTCGGCACCCAGAGTATAGTATTTTATACACTCAGGTGAGAAATTAATAACCCAGAAAAAGCCCCCCTAAGAAATACAGATGCTTTCATACAGGGTATGAGGGGTCACTGAATAGTTTAATGAGTGTGAAAATGATTTGAGTCATATGCTACGGCTTTCACAATCCCCCAGATCTCAAAACAAATTGAACACCTGTGGGAGATTTTGGACTGCTGTGTTAGACAGCTCTCCCCCCGCCGCCATCATCAAAACACCAAATTAAGTGTTTTTTGGAACAATGGTGTTCATCGCTTCAATAGAGTTCCACAGACTTGCTGAATCTGTGCCAAGGAGCACTGAAGCTGTTCTGCGGGCTTAAAAAAAAACAAACTTCATGCTTGGTTTTTCCCTTTCCGTTGTATTGTTAATGCATACATACAGATTTATCAGCCTTATGTCAACATCCTCTCCTCTTTCACCTTCTTTGTCTTCCTCACTGTCCTCCTGTGCTGCATTCCTTCTTCTTGTCATCATTGCCCTGAATAATAATTAAAAGCACATCTTATTTGCATAAAATGTATCAAAATTGAAAGAGATTCATCACGTGATGTAAATGTAAGGGAAGAGTAAAATAATAGAATGTAGAAGAATGTGAAATAAAAGCATATATACATATGTATTAAAATTACATTTCAAAAATCCCAAGAGCTGCAGTACAAGAAGAGGTAACATTAGTGGTTGCATCAGTTGTAGGCATTGTAGTAGAAATACAAGTAGGAGTATTAGTAGTAGTACTAGAGGTAACAGCAATGGTAGCTGTAGCATTTGTAAGATGGACTGTATCATTATTAATGGTGTAAATTGTATTGTGATAATAGTGGCCATACTGGTAGTAGTTGCAGAGGTATTAGTAGTAGCACTTGTGGTAGCGAGTACAAGTACTTGTAGCAGCAGCAACAGTAGGTGTAGGTATTTTCGGTAGTAGCAGTTAAACTATTTGTAGGCGAAGTAGTACACTAGCAGTAGTGGTGTCATTAGTAGTAGTTTTAGTATTGACTGTAGTGGTGGCATCAGCAGCAGTGGTAGGGATACCAGCAGCAGCAGTAGTAATAGCATCAACAGTGGTGGTAGTAGTAGTAATAACAGGAGTTACAGTAGTAATAATAGCATCAGCAGCAGTAGTAGTAGTAGTATCAGTAGCAGCAGCAGTAGTAGTGGTAGTAGCAGTTACAGTAGTAGTGGTAGTAGCAGTAGTAGCAGCAGTAGTAGTGGTAATAGTAGTAGTAGTAGCAGTAGCAGCAGTAGAAGTATAGGTAATAATAGCACTTACAGTAATAGTAGTAGTAGCAGCAGTAGTAGTAGTAGTAGTAGTAGTGGCAGTTACAGTAGTAGCAGCAGCAGTAGTAGTAGTAGTTGTGGTAATACTAGCTGTTACAATAGTGGCAGCAGTGGTAGGAGCTTCTTTTCCAAGCTTTTGAGACAACATTGGGGTAATGTAACACATTAAAAAGTAGTAGTAGTAGTAGCAGCATCAACAGCACTAATATTAGTAGTAGCAGCAGCGTCAGTAGTATGTGCAGTAGCATTGGTAGAAGTAATAGCAGTAGCAGCAGCAATCAAAGTAATTGCAGTATGAAAAAGGCTGAATCTTGGGCCTGCACTTTAAATTGAGTACCTGCAGCTACACATTTACTCATGGAGGACTTCAAAAACTGAAATCTACAGCTCCAGGCCTCACCTGACTGTGCTTTACTGATAACAGGCTAAACACTGTCAAATCTTCAGTTCTAGGGAACCTCTGGTAGAAATCAGTGATCAGATGCTCATCCTCATTATCATCATAGCTCCATAAACTGCGTGTGAGCCCGAGAAAAAAAATGTCCTGAGGTCTGAAATTGGAGACCAGCTGTGATACTGTTAGCACATGTCAGACCAGATGTCTTGAGGGGTCCGTCTCAGTTGCCATGATGAGGCTGTAAGAAATCCCCTTACCCCCTCCACAGTACTACTCCTCCATTCTGACTGAGCTGCAAGTCGACTCTATTTATTTCTGTGAATAATTGCCCCCAATGTGACAGTTAGTGATGACAGCATGTGGTCAGTGCAAGGTGTTCTGACCGAAACTCGAGGGAGGATAGCAGCTGCAGCATGCTGTAGTGTGTGCATACACCTACCTTTGTCACAGTGTTGAGTCGCTCATGTTGCCGGGAGACTAAAGACAGCTTAAAAGGTGAAAGTCATCTCTGCTAAATGTCTGGAAATATCAACATGAGTAGATACAGTAGATATGCAGCTCAAGGACTGACTGTTGTGGATATGTGAGCTTACATGAGACCAGAAATATTTTTGAGCAATAATTCATATTTTGCTAAAAAATCCCATCTTTAAATTTTAAGATTATCATTCCAAAATACTCTACAATAATTAACTTTTTCCTTCTTGTGTTGTTAGAGTAGTAAGGTTTCTGAAACAAGATTTAAACCATCACCACCAACATTTCCTGGAACTCAGACTAATGAAGTTTAACCGGGTTTAGCAGCACTTCAAGGCTACATTAAATGGCAGACGAAAACATAATTGCTTTTTAATGAATAATGTATTTGCTATATAAAGAATAATTAAATGAATAATATGTTCTGAGAATTAAAATTAATTGCAGATTTTACAGGCTTTAGTTATGAGGTTGGAAGCTTCATATGGTTCTTGAATGTCATGACGTATTTAAAAAAAAAGATGAAATGGAAAAGTATACAATGTGCAAGTTAATTATTAGCATGATTTGGTTAGCATGAGTAAAAACCCAAACAGACAAAGAAAAGAGTGTTGTCTATGGAAATTCAATCACAGCAAGTATCAAACTACTAAACATACTAGTTGACAGGGATTGAGAAAATGTATGTATAGCAGAACACGCTAAAAATAACACCATATAAAGTTATTTCTTTAGAACCTTTTAGCAGTTAGCAACAGTTGTCTACTCACACATCCAGAAGACATGGGAAAATATTAGCAATTATTTTGAACCATGTTTGTGCCCACATGAATTTTAGTTCAATATTAGCTCTGCTTTTAACACAGTTTTGGTCTCCACCAACTCATGAGGGAAATATCTTTAGCTGTTAAACACTCAACTACGTTCACAAGCTAGTTGCTAACTTTGCATGCTGGCTGTTGGTGCTGGGCAGATAGCATACAATGGGTTTAATTGATATTTTTGGGTGGAAACAGCTGCCTATTGTGGCTGGAAACTGGATTAAGAAGAGCAAAGTTTGTTGTACATAATAGTAAAAGCAAAGTACATCTTTGCTAAAATGCTAAAGAGTTGAGTAATAATTCTCTGTGGGTTTGTTGCTATAGACAATATAAATCATCCCTTTTGCATTACATATAGTTACTGGATCCAGTACTCTCAAAACTAGTTTTTGCAGTCAGTAGATCCAATTGTAATGCTCTGTCATACCAGTCAATGGTTTGGACATATTTCCTCATTCAAGTAAATGGGAAAATGCATCCAAACGTTTGACTTGTACTGTATGATATTAACCACAATGGGATAAGAACCTAAGGAAATCCCAAATAAATATTCCAAATCTTATGATAGCTCACCAGTCAAAAATGTGAACATCATCCATTATTATTTACGTATTATTATAAAGTTAAATGCTTTTCTTTGAAGAGCAATTTGAATAGGTGCCATTCTCACAGGTCAATTCATCCTGTGTCCTCGCAATGAAAGCACTTTATGAAGATGAGTCAGATGGGGTGTCTTTGTTGGACCTATTGTGTCAGCCACGGTTTCCATTACGCTGCAAAGCAACTGCCACTCACAACACATCTTTCAGCAGGATTTCTTGATTCACACTCATACAGTTTATGTGCCAGTAGGACAAGTCCACTTAATGAGAGTGCATTATGATTCAAAACCTTTCAAAAGAATTCATTATACAGTATATGGCCTTTTATAAATGACATAGACAAAACGGAAGGTAAATTATGACTCCCAGTTGGTGATTATCATTCAGGAGAAGTATCACATTAAGCTTGTTTGTACCTTAAAACTCCATAATGTTATTTATTATGTTATGACCTTTTGTCTACACAATCTAGGATAACCGTAGCAGTTTAGGGCTTAAGTTGAGTCCAACACTTGTCTGTTTTAAAATAGGCTGGATCCACAGAGAGTTTTGTATATGATTTAGATGCAATATAAGAACATATTTGATCCAGGCAGGGTAATAATAGTGTGCCTGTAATGGTTTGGGCATTGTTGTATACATGTTTTCAAGGGGACATTTGCATATAGTTGATGTGCTATATGATTTGTCTGATACTCCACACAGGCCAACAGCTGCTAAAAGCTGTACTTTACTCCTGTTCGACTGTCATCCTCTGGTTGATTAAACACAGTTCTTGATTCCTGAATCTTGATAGGGAATGTGTGGTGGAGTCCTGAAGATGTGGAGCCACTGGTGCTGAAAGTAGGTGCGGCATGGTGCCCCCCACTTTACCCTCTTCTCATATTCTTTTTAAGCATAGACTGTAAAAACCATGATGTCACCCTTTGGTTTGTGGACTGCCATTTTGAAGCCCCAGATTTGGCAATTGAATGTCGCCATATTTGAATTTTGGAGCCAGAAATGACCATTTGCAATCTATGGTTAACTGTGATAATGCTAATGTTAATGTAAAATATTGCTAGCCGAAAACAAACCTAAAACCAAAATGCACTAACTGGAAAAACCAAACAGCCGACTCCTTACAGAGTCTTTTAGTACAACCAAACTCTGAAGATGTTTAGGTGACCAAAATGTTACAATTCATTTTCAAGAGCTTCAAGCACACTGTAAAATAGCAGCAGCTACACTTATACTTCGTGAAACTGGGTTTACACCTTGGTTGTGTAACATAATCATCACTGTTGCCGTGGTAGCTGCTTGTCAACCACAAGGTAGCCATGATCTACACTGCTTTATCGTCTATTTTACGCCAAATGGGACCTTAATTTACAAAATGAACATCATGCTGTATTGAAAAAGACTGGAAACTATATAGCAATTGGAAAAGTTAATACTGATGTAATAAATCAAGTGAGTAGTAGGGTCATTTTCTCATAGACTTCCATACAATCAAACTTCTTTTTTCAATCAGTGATCACCCCCTGCTGACAATTATGAAGGATACGGGTTTAAGGCACTTTTGCATTGGCTTCAATTTCCAGACTAGGAGCTACCCACTTGTTTTTCAAGTCAATCACTTACGGTAAGAAGATCCTGCATTTTGTTTCTGTTCATGTCAACAGCAATGGTAAACACAACAGCTTGGGAGCACAGTGCCAAAGCTTTAGGTCCATCCTGTAGGTCCTGTGGGCTGCCACTTGTTCAGCCCTGACTGGTTTGAGCTGAGCCCTATTTCTGCTTTTCAAAACTGGTATCTTAATAGAACTTAACATGGAGCATTAGAAAGAGGGAAAGAAATATGGTCTTGTATAAGACATATTATAGGCAGTAAAGTTACCTTTTACATTGACCAGAGCGGTTTCCAGTGCTTCATGCTTTTCCCCACAGCACAGAGATTGGTCAATAATTACAACTGCAGCCTGGGTGTTGGGTGTTTTTAATTAGCAGAGATGTGGACACACAGAGCTCTCCACAATCACAAACCAACTTGTATTTTGCTTCTTTAAGTCGCTAGTATTTGTCATCTATAACATGATCCACTGAAATGTCAGAATACAGCTATTAAAGTGACTGAGGCAGGTCTGAAATGTAGTAGATTAATGTCTGAGTCTTACAATAATGTTCAGGTGTCACTGAATGTAATCCGAAATGTTGCAAGAACATCAGTACCGATGTTCTGTTAGTTGCCCACAGCTGGGTGTGTGACAGATTCTTTACTTTAACTTTATTTAATACCTGCAGCATCACACAGCAGCTCATACAATGAGTGTGTCTTTAGATTGAGATAGTGATGTGCATATTTACTTCATTAACATCTGATTGGTCAGGATCTGACACTAATTGATTTGTGTTGTGCTACACATCTACACTATTGACTGTATAGAGGTCAGCTGTTACACACAGATTCCTGTTTTACTGTATATGGTGGAATTGTGTTCAATAAAGCAACACTTACAGTATAGATGAATCCTAAAATGTTCAAGTAGATAAAATCCAAGATAAGCCTAAAACCCGTACCCACTTGGTCCCCCCACCTTCCCAATGTCTGACTGTCCTGTGTAAAACAATACAAGGGGCTGTGTTAGTTTGGGTGTGTTATTAAAAATCATGATGAGACAATGAAATATGATCCAGAAAGTCTAGTTGTATTAACAGATTATTGTGATCACAAAAACAGTGTACAGTGCTTTGTAATACTGACAACTCTGGAAAGTTATTGCTGCAACCCTGTTTACTAGTGTGCACATGTGGAAGAAGTCTGAAAAATATTGACAGAACCATGTGTACACAAAGTATGAATCACACACACTTTTTGGCCCCTGCACTTCTGAAATGAATTCAGTGCCCCTTAGTGTGGAACCTCTGGACAGTGATTGCTGTGTGTTCATGGGGGTAAATGTACTTTTTGAGATGGTCTGCAGGGTGGCTCAGTTTAGGTGAACACACAGATTGTCCATCTATGCTGCATTTTGTCACTGATTGATTGGAGAGCTGGATATACATTATCACTATACTTCAGGGCAGTTTCCCCCTTACTTATCCTGGCAGGCAGCAGAGTTCTTTCATCCCCAAGAGAACCTGTTGATGGTTCTCCTGCTGTGTTGGTGTCCTTTGTTCATACCTTGTACAAGTCTCATTTGAACATCAGAAAGCACAACCATGGGGATAGTCAATAAGCTCACTTGCTCATGAATTTTCTTGATGACATATGGACTGTAATCCCCTGGGTTTCCCATTACTTAGTATGGATTATGTAAATCTCCAATACATCAAACAAACAGGATTTCATTACTTCCTCTTTTAAGCAGCAGTTAATGATTGATTGAATGATTGAGCATATTTTATGTCCAGGTGATTCGCTCATTCATAATGTATGACACAGAGTTTCATAACAGGTGTTTCTATAATGATTAAAGTATTAGGCAATGTCTTTTTTATTATGCTCACATTTTAACAGCATTTTAAGGATAAAGGGATAATTTTTAAATGCCATGAACGTGTTTCTCACAGATTGTATGTTCCTCAAATGTTTAGTTATCATCAAAGCAAAAAATAAATAGAGATAACTTATATAGGAATCACACAGCTCATCATGTGAAAGGCAATAAAATATAAACTCAGTTAACTTCCTTCATAATCACACAGCAGCTTGTTCAGTGAGATTATAGCAGACCTTTATCGTGGGTATTCTTTTGAAACATCTTTGGCTTTGGGGTGTTTATACTAAACCCTATGGTAATACTTAGAGGGTCACTTCACATTTATAAATATTTTTTCCCTTATCTCTACTTCTAGCTACCTGGTGGCTAGATGTCAGTTATCTAGCTATGATGATAGTTTTAGTTGCTCCCCCAAGCTGCGATTATCCAATCATAGCTTAGCAACTGTAACTACTCATGGCAGGCCTGTCAAGCTTTGGATTTCTCATGTTGAAGTGCATGGAGCTGTAGTAAGAGTGATACTCTGTATCTAAAGGGGTTGTAGCCTTTGTCGTACAATACAAGCACAGGAGCAGAAGTATGAGAAATTAATGAACACTGCGCTTATCTGCTCTACATTTTCATTTCAAATACTACACTATAACACTAAGGCTAGCTCTGTGCTGCGATAGCTACACAAACAATGCTACTTCTTTAGTTCCATGTCTTCTTAATGGACCATCAAGTGGTGACTTTTGCCAGAGACAAAAAGATTTAGTCTCAGTCCTTTAGAATGATATCAGTCTCAATCAACTGACAGACTTTCGCTGTTGGCATGTTGGCCTTATGCTAGCTAGCTACAGCTGTGAAAACAGTCATTGTTTTGGCTGATGGTGGTCTGCTGGAAATTAGAAGCTTTCTTTTGTTTACTTCTGTGTGAAATTGAAGACCTATTGCTGCAAAAAACTACTGTCTGTCTTCTTTGTATTAATGGAAAACTTGGGTTGTGGGGCTTCATGAACTGTCAAATGTTTAGTACTCTATTCTCCTCCATTATATTTACATACAAGCACAACATTCATGTGTATTCATGGATACCAAAGGATACCATGGATATCAAAGCGTTAAATCAGAAAATGTATAATTTGGTCATTTATGTTCCTTTAAAAATGTAATGGTAATTTTTCTCTTTCTACCAGATCATTGTCTATTTTGCTTGAAAATTAAGAGAGATCCCATCCATGTCAACACACATAAAGAGATTTGGTGAATTCACAAACCACCAAAGATTTAAACCATATGAAGATCTGGAGCCCCATTTCATAACCTGACGGACAATTTAAACAGTTGAGGCTGATCAGTATGCAGCATCTGAACACTCCTTTCATTATTTAAAACTTAACAGAAGTAATCATGTTTGCTTTGCTTCAAAACAATTTAAAGTGTCGTAATGTTCCTTCAATTCATTTGATAAACCAGGAGTAATTTGTTTACATCCGTATTTGCATGTGGAATGTTAAATCATAGTGTTTAGCCTTTTCATGGTTTAATTTTTGATGGAACATCTATTAAAAAACAAATAAGACTATTTGTTAAAAAAAGGGCAGATTCCTCTGTTGTAATTCTCGAGTCTCTGCTGTTAAATTACCTGGATGTAACCAGCAAGTTATGTCAAAGATTAATGGAGTGTTGCTGAAGTGTTTAGTGGTTTTGTTCACTTCAGATTTTTATTTCCATGTTCCCAATTTATGAGATCAAATCTGTGCTGTATATTAACACCTCAGTGTTTGGCAGACTGCTGTAATTTCTAACAGTGTTAGATGAATTTGTACTCGCCTTTCCTCTTGAAACAAGAAAGTTGTTAATATACTGTCTGACTGCTGCTTATTGAAAAATGATTTGAGGCATTCACCCTAGTTGCACTTTGTAGCCAGTAGATTATTTTCACTTTGCCGGAGCGTCCTACCGGGAGCTTGATGGAGGTCTCCACACAGATCGATGGGAATGTGTTCCTGTGGTGCTGATGCTCTCTGTGGGAGTCAGTGGCTCTGGAGCCGGCTGGTCTGTTTTCACTTCTCAGAGGGTAAACTGTGCACACAAGGTCCCTCGGTACAGCACAGATTGCCCTGTAGCTCTAACCTCGAAAACAAATGACAGAAGATGAGCTTTATTTATCCACAACAGAGATATGAGAGAGTCTTTCTACTAGTATTCTTCAAGCATGTTTAAACATTGCCTTATCTTAAAGGGAAATTCTGGATTATACAAACTGGGTATCATTTTCATAGATTTGTAATTAAACCTTTATTCACATCAGTTAACTGCTGCGATCAAAGAGAGGTTATGGTAGCAAATCTACAAGCTTATTAACAGCCTGACTGATGGAGTTTGTTGTTGTGATGTCGTTATGTACCCAGATTTCAGCAACTGCTTAAATAGCAAATATTAAACTGCAATTTGAAGATCGGCGTTTGGATTCCCAACTCCTCCAGTCCACATGTCAATGTGTCCTTGGGCAAGATACTTAACCCTAAATTGCTTCAAATGGCTGTGCCAACAGTCTCTGTGAGTGTCTGTGAATGGCTGAATGTGACTTGCAGTCCTAGAAAAACGCTATATAAGTACAATCCATTTCACTTGGGAGCGACACAACATAAAAAAATGAAAGTGAATGTACGAGCAAACAGTTACTATTTACAGTTATTATTATGTGTACCATATTTATGTTGAAAAATCATGTAGAGCAGAAAGTTTTTAGTGGTAATGTATTTGCCAAATGTGTATTACTGAAAGGGGAAAATAACGTCAGCATTGAAACATGTAAGAAAAAGTTTCCGTGCTGATCAATCACAGTTCTTGCAATCTTCTTTCTGAATTTCCTCTCATGGTAAGCCTGATGTGTAGTTTCATGGAGGAGGTGCACATTAGCTGTGATGTAGTCTACAATTTAGCTATTGACCCTACACATATTGCCACCAAAAAGCATACAACACATTTAAGTATGAGTGAAACTATAGCATTAATTTAAAGCTTTATGCTTTACATTAAGGATCAAGCCACAATAAAGATGTTTGATTTTCCTGTTCCTATTCAAGCCACATATTATTACAGCTATGCTGAGTTTGGTAGGCGAAGGCACACACCAACTTTAAGTTAACTTTTAATCTAGTTCCTTCCTGGCTCTACACCTGTCATTCACCTCATAGGGCTATAAACAGCAACTTGCTTGAGGCCGAATAAACAGGTTCCATAAATCTACAACAAGTTGTTGGTGACACTTCCAGCCGCTGTGGCACTGACTCCATCTATCATAACAGTGTCAGTGGCTTGTGGCCAGCATTTTATGAGTGTCTTCTCATCTGTGTAAAGAAAGAAGAACCTTCTATAATAACAAATGTGTCTCACAGGCCAGCAAGAGACTTCCTTTTAACCTCTGAGTTTCTTCAAGTGGTGGTGACTGGTGGTTCCACTCCAGCACAGATGAAGCAGAGTGGGGTGACAAGCACAGTGGGCTCATCCAGGCTCAAGTGGGCCAACAAAGAAATGGTCAGTTGGGATATATCTAAAGGACATCAAGCATGACTTGTACTGTCCAATTATTTATCTAGGAGGGATTATCACAGTGACTAAGCAGCTGATATTTCTGACATCAGAGTCTTTGAAATGTAGTAATACAATAAATCTTATGCTATTCAATACACATGCTTCACTAGTGCTAACAAACTGCAATATTACTTAACATCACTAAACCTAACTTGAACCTCGATGTGCCAATTTCATATATCTTCATGAAAAATTAAAAAAAATAACATGCCGAACACCCACTGCAAAAGGGTCTGCTTATTAATCATATATAAGTATTAATGCAGTTATTTCTTTGAAATATTGATATGAGAACATTAAATATTGCAATGTCCTATAACATGCATGTTGGGATACGTAATGTATGAGACAAGATGGTATCAAAGTACAGATTTTAAATTTTATACTGTAACACCACCAGATACTGACTTACAATGCAAGAGGTTTAAATTCATGCTGCAAATGTTGTTAAACTATATAAGAAAAGAAAACTTAACCCTTACATATGGTTTGAGTCATATTTGACCCATTCTGAGATTCGAATTATTAGAGTCTGTATTTTATGACTTTTCCTATAGTGGTTTTAAAGGTTACCGTGAAGCCTACCATTCAAATGTTGTTGCATCCCTCACTTTCAATTAATTAACAGAAATAAATATAAATGTTATGTTCCTGTTTTAGGTAACATAAAAGCATAATATAGTGTAAATGTCAATGCACTTTTCCTATAATAGTTTCAAATCTAAATAAAAGGTATAGGCTCTTATTATAAAGGAATGCTTAAGCCGGGTCAGAATATGAACAGTATGTAAGGGTTAAAAGATCATTCAGTTTTTTTACATCTTAAATCTTAATTTGTTTTTGTAATTTTGGCCATTTCTTTTTTTTCTTATTATCAACAAATCCCATGATGAGAAGAAGTATATGATATACCTTATTCCTCAGTGCATTCAACTCCTTTATTGTCCGAAACTATTGTAAACACTTATCCATCAAATGTGTATTAATCCACAGCTAAAAATAGTCCCCAGTAAATACACCCTTTTCTTCCACTTTGAGTAACATTTGTTAAAAACTGAATAGCAGAACAGAATAACTTAGCCTTTAAAAAAAAGAAACTATATATCAATAGCCTGCTTTAAAAATTGTACATCTTCACAATGAACCAATGGGCTTGGATTGTTGGTTTTGGTCATTTCATTGGATTTGGTGACAATACAAAAAATATAGAATAACACCAGCCTCATACTTTCTGTATCTCGCATTAGGAATATATTTATTTATTTATGGCATTATTATACTTTACACCTTAGAAGTTATTATTTCCCAACAGTCAGGGAAGAACGTGAGTGAGCAGTGCAGCACAAGTTTTGACATTTACCTCACATCATCCATTGGTTGCCAGTTGCCTTTTGATCCACTATGGCTGCCCTAGGCTGAGTCAGCATGACACAGTACCCAGCTGCCAAACGGCTGGGTGTTCCTCCTTGCTGCTTAGACACAAGAAGGATTTGCATTTCATCTTATTGTTATGTTCGTACTCTATTCCCGCAGTCTCACATCGTGCTGCTTTCCCTCTCTGACACATTGTCTCCCTTAAGTACCCGCACGTAAAACTCCAGGGTAATTTATGTAATTTGTCAGCGGGAACAGTAAGAGTGCAAATGACCAATGCTACTCCATCACTACCACCTGCTGTTAATTCTCTCCTGCCGGACCCTGACAATCATCTTTTCTCTCTGTAGCTCTTGCACTGTAATGCACTCCCACACAGTCTTATCACAACCACTTTATTCCATCTGTAGAAAGAGTGGGAGTGTGTGGTCTCCTGTATGAGTTATTGCAACAGAACAGCAGCATGAAATCAGCGTTGGAGGCTTGTGCACAGTGTGTGGTCCGCTAGCGTTTTTTTGAGTAGTGTCTCTGATACTAAATGCGGTACCCCTGGAGGGTGGAAAACAAATACAGTGCAATAGCACAGTGACAGTAGAGCTACGCAGGCTTGGGAAAAAACAAAATAAAAAAAAAGCAGTGAGATGAGATGAGGGTATAATTCTCACAGCATCAACTTGCTGTTTACATGGAATTGCTGAGTGAGCATATGAACACAGTTTTTTTTAATCATGTGATGATTAATGCATGCACGCAATATAAATGAAATTATAAATAAGTGAAAATGTGCAGCTGAATTTATATTATGATACACAATATTCAACATGTGCTTTCAAGAACTGCGCAGTTAGTTAATTGCTGCAATATTATATGTGCAGGTGTATGATGATTCATGTAAATACAAAGCTTGAGCAGTTACATGTCATTATGTGCATATTAGAATTGCAGATCTGTCACATAATTAATTGCTATCAAGTCCAGCTAACGTGATACAAAGTGGACTGAACAGAGTTAAAGGTGAAAAAAAAACAGGAAAACCAGCTTGCAGCCAATTCTGTTCAGCTGGATTGAGCTTGGAGAAGCCACATGACAAACAAGCTGTAGTGTGGAGCCAAGAGGCAACTAGCTGACCATTAGTGAAGGCTGCCCAGCTGCTGCGGTTCAACATAATGACAGACCTGCTGGGACTAACATTGCATGTCTTCGTCTCACAAAAAAAAAAAAATACCCGAGACATCAGTTTGCGATGACCTTCTGACTAAAGCAAAACATATCAGTGTTACAAGTCTGTTGGCAGAGAAGGCAGCAGGGCACACCAGGCCAAGTGGTGTCAGTTTCTCTTGGGAGATGATTTTAGTGAGAATGCGAGTGCCTGTTGCTTAGCAGCACTCAATGGCCATATTTCCCGATGCTGGGCAATGAGCTTCATTAGGTGAAACAGGGGATATAGAGTGACACCTGGGACAGCTCCAAGTCCTGCCAGGAGCAAGCTGCAGGATGTGAATGCGACCTGACTTTAAATATCTGAAGAAACTGTCATGATTCAGCATCGGTATGATCACAGTGTGCTACAGCTGCTATAGAATGCACTCAGTGTAATGTTCTCTACAGAGGTTTAATTGACATTTTGTAGGAAGAGCAAGGAGATTATCCTTTGAAGTTAATGACAGTTATCAACACTGAGGCGAGCAGAGATACTGTTACTGTGCTCCCAGTTCCCCTTTATTCTCTAGTTCATCTGGTAGAACATAACACTACAATTAATCTTGCCTGGAGCACATTTACAGAGAAAAATCCATACCCGGGTAGAGCAATATTATTAATTTATTTATCTTTTTCCATTTCCATTTTATTTATTCATTTCTTCAAATATAAAAGGCACCAAATAACAAATGCCAAATCAGATACCACAAGTTAAGAAGCAATACAATTTTATAGATGACTTCTGCTAAAAATAAAATGGAAAAACATACAATATAAAGGGTAATCAATGACAAAAATTACTGAAATACTCATAAGGTAAATAAAAATAACATAAAATAAGGCACATAAAATGAACAGAGCAATGCAGACATTGAATACATACATAAAGGAGATGATAAAGCACAATGTAGCCAGATGACAGACATTGCTTTGTCACATTTTGCTCCAAGCACTTTGCATACAATTAGTGTGCATTACAATATCTCAGAGACTAATTGGCATGTCCAGTCTTACAAAAGGGAGGTCAAAGATGCTCCACTGATTTAAATGAGAACTGAATGAACCTGAGAATTCAATTTTAAAGCAGCAGTAATCAATATTTGATATCAACAATAGATCACATGACTACCTGTGAAAGGGGTCACTTCTAGTGATGAACCCAGTTAGAATTATCACACAACTCTGCAGTTTCCCCCAGCTCTGATGAACATTTAAACAATAAAAATCAATATATATATTTTGGGCCATTTTCTGCCTTTATTGGATAGTGACAGTTGAGAGAGGACAAGAGGGGAAAAAGACATGGACTTATATGCAACAAGCGTCCATTGCTGGATTTGAGACATGTATGTTGCAGTTTTGTTGCATGTGTCTTAACCAGTCTATTGGGGCTGACCCTGATGAGTGTTTTAATGTCTTTCAGCACACTGTTTTGGTTTAATGACCCTTATTGTAGGAGCCATGTGTTTGATTTGTACTAAATGTAATATTTCTTTCAAACACCAGGGGGTGCTTGGTAAAAGCCAGTCTGGGCACCATGTTATTATTGGGTGTTGCTCTTTCAACTTTATGTTGAAAGCTTATTAGAAATGACGGACAATCCAGAAAATAAAAGCCTTGTTTCTGTGTACAGTTCTAAACAGTTAAACCCATTAGTGGGAAACAGTGTACGATTTACTGTTACTTACTGTTTTAGCTTTTTCTCATTGCTCTGAAAGCGCTGCTTCCACATGCAGCATGCAGTGGTATTTCATGAAAAACCTGTTACACTGTTCAACACCAAACATCAGACATAGTTAGTGACTAACTGGTTAACATATTATAGCATTTAGCTCCTAAAAACCCACATATTTCCCTCTGGAGTTGGTGGAAACCAAATCGGAGTCAAAAGGAGAGTGGAAATTGGATTCCTGACACACAACTCTAAATGAATTCTAATGTTGCTCCGTGTTTGTTGGATGTGTAAACCAGCAGCTAGTTCCTCATATCAACTTTATGATAATATGTCAGTGTTGTGTTTATAGCTTGATTTTGCAACCCTCAAGTGGGCAACAATGTTACATTTTTGTAAGAAGTCAATAAAGCATACCACACGAGGTAGTTTGAATATGTGTGTTGTATATAGAAAGAATCTTTATCAAGCTGAGTGAAGGACTGTATTGATTAGGAGCAGAAATAGAATTTGCTGTTCTTTTCAGCATTATTTATGATAATGATGGATGTAAATATGCCTGCGCCTCCACAACACTGATGAAGAAAAAAACACACCATCATATTTATGTTTATGTATTTTACACACTATATATCTGCTTCAGTGACAGAAAAATAACCACAAATTGAGTTTGTGTTAAATGAGGAACAAACCAGGTGTTTTAACATAGTGATGAACCTCATTCTTCCATGATGAAGCAGAAATCCATACAGCTCTGGTCTATAATTGTAAGCTAAGAACAAGTAAGCCTCCCTGCCCAGTACTAATTACTGGTCTCTACATTATTGGCAGCCCATCAACATTTTCCTTGACTGTTTATTGGTGGAATAACTTTAAAGGTTGTGTAGCTGTTTCTGGAAATAGCTTTTGCTTTCAATTGCTTCTGTTCGAGTAATCTGGCAACGTTCCCTCTCTGCTAAATGTCTATTAAGAAGGTAATAAGTTTTACTGGAAAATGAAAGGATCCAGTAGGGAAGTGAATGGAGGGGTGTTGACTACAGAAACCTTTACACTGTCAGTCAGGCACATTGTCAGCTTCGGTGAGCTAAGTCATATCTTAAATGGTAACATCTGTTTCTTACAACTTGGATCTCATTCTCGGAACATGGCGACATCGCTCAATGTAATTCAATGGGGCGAGTGTAGCCAGAACATAATACAATATAAATATAATATAGAATAACCATTTTATCTAATGTTAAAACTGAAAGTGAGCACATACACAATCTTGATAACAGTCCCTCATTGCACTGAAAAACTGAGCATGCTCAAAACAAGGTCAATGTTGAACCAGGATGTTGGTCTTTAAACTATGATGGCGACAGTGTGTATAACAATATTTTACAGTCTGCATTTATTTTCTCTTTCAAATAAATTTGACAAAGTTGGGGGTTTGCTGGAAGTCGAGTCTTGACAGTAATTATCTTGTGAAAGTGAAATTGTAACACTGACATTATCTTGCATTGTTGTATGAACATGTGAAACAATTACCTCATTATTGTTATTCACATTAAGCAATTATCATCTCCCTATTACACACTTTTCATCAAGATATCTTCCCATTAGTACATCTGTTAAAACTCTCTACTTGATAATTGAATACTTTACACTGATATCACCTCATTATTAATGAGAGAATATTACACTGATGTAACCTGGCTATTGTTAGCAGGTTAGTTTGTTCTTACCCCACCATCATGTTGTCTTAAAAAAGTTATGCCCAATTATTGCTCCCCTCCACATCTAAATGATTTGATTTTTACACAAATGCATTTTGAAAGTCTTCAAATTATTCATATTTATTGATCAAATAACACTTGTGTTGATTGGCTGTGAGCAAGTTCATACAAAATGATATATTTTCAAGCTCCAGGTGCAAAAGGGATTGATTGCAGGTATTGTTTGATGGGAGACATTTCGATACTATTTGGTATCGATTTATTTCTGTCAATATCTTAAGGTACAGAGTTCCGATACCCAGCCCCTAACCCTAACCCTTACCTCTAAAAACAGCATGGCATTACCCCTGTTGTGCCAAAGATATTATTCTTATTATTATTAACTTCTTACAGCTCTCTAATTGCCTTATTCTTACCAAGCTGGATGGATTGTCAATATATGGCCATTTTCTATTCGACATATATCAGATCATACTGTACGACTGCTTGGGTGTCCTGCTCCACCTGACTTCTTTTTAGTAATGTTATGCTCCCAGATCTTGGTGATAAGTTCAGTATAGATGGTAATAATGCTGTAAATGCTGTATATGGAACCCAGGTTGCTGGAATGATCCTTTAAAGCTTCCTTGGGCAACTCTGCAAGTTGGAAGTGATGAATGGCAGCAAATATTTGAATTCCTTTCATTCAAAACTGCCCAGAGCACATTTATTATGTACCAAGCAGGCTTGTGTGTGTTCATTATAATACAGAAGGGTACATTTTTCTCACAAGGGAGCCTGATAACTCAGCTTTTTGTTTTGCCAAAATTCCAGCTAATGTAGCTTTAATTATCATGAGATTTAATGCAGCTCACAAAAGCCAAAGAGCAGCTCTCAACGACAGCAAGAACAAAACCCACTGTCAATCTAAAAAGAGCCCATACTGTGCACCTTATGTGATTTAAGCTCCCCGAGGGTTAATACAAGTTACACTCATTAATTCATACATGAAAAACAAACCATATATTTTCGATCTGAGTAATCTCACAAACCGATCCTCGTTCGGCCGCCCGCTGTGAAACTCACATGATCAGTGCAGCGTGCCACTGACAGCTTAACATCTCATAGTAAACTCCTCTAGTCATGTTTATCATCGGAGCTGCCGTAGTAGCTCGCTCACAGTCTGAGATCACTAGCAGAGGACAGATGCAAACAGTCTTCAGAGGGGAGACTTCAAAGACAGCTCACAGCGTGCATTTAAAACGGAGTAAATTAGTGAAACATCCTTTCAAATGAAATATGGAATTATGATTTGCCTTGAAGGTTGCAGACGCATGAGTCACCTTTGTTAATACTCATCTCCCCCGCGGTGTTTTATCAGTGAAGTTGCTCCTAGGAAGTGTTATGCCGGAGTGAAAAACAGAAGATTGAAGAGGGCTGCTGTAATGGCTATCTGATAAGGTGCCGGATGAGTCATTGTTGATTAGTAGTTTCTCAGGTGATAGGTAGGCCCCTAACTCCCCTTTGTGAGAGTACGCGTGTGTGCCCGCATGCATATGAGAGAGAGTGTCAGAAAGATAAATACAGAATTGTAGGTGTGAATTTGAGTAGGCAGCACCTCTATAATTTTAAATCCTTGCCATTTACCTCAAATGCTCTTTTATTATAAAGCATTGCTATCATCATCATCATCAAGAGTCTAACTTGAGCTAGATGTGACATGTCAGAAGACAAAACTTGTTTATACACCAAAAGGTTATAGAATATTCTCAATGATAGAGGAGGAAAGAATATATTTGAATCACTTTTGACTGGTTATCCTGCATGTATCTTTCCTGATCCTGCAGCATGTGTCTGTTTAGTATTCTTAAAGTGGGATTTGCCACTACAGCACAAACTTACCTCAGACAGTCCAATATGTATCATCTGAATCAACATAGGTAGCTCATTATGTTCACGGAGGACAATAAAAGACAGCAAACGAAAGATTGTGAAATAATTCTTCTCGAACTTGGGTTGTATTGATTATAAACTGTCATCCAAAACATAAAGTATTTGCAGGTGTTCAGGCTGCAGTGACTTGAATCTGTGTTGTTCTGCTGGTAATTAATCTGAGCAGACTGCTATAATGTCACGGTCACACCGGTCAGTCTGACAAGTTCTGGCTGACCTGCACCAGATGCTATTGGCTAAAAGAGTTATTGTATATCTTGTAGGAAATGTCATCGACTGACTAGATATCAAGAACAAAAAAAATATGTTATTTACCACTGTGATGAAATCAAACACCCTTGGCACTGTCAACAAGACAGGTGTAATCCAACATACCCAATCAATATTTCTCAGTAACAGAGCCACAGTAAATGTGCTGTTTCTAGTGCTTCACAACACTCTGTCATACAGATGTATAAAATAATAAGTATATTTCTGGATCAAAGCTGCCAACTGAAGAAGTGTGTCCCATGAGATCTTCAGTCGTATGTGTTGTCTGCAATACTGTGGTGTCTACGGTTTATGTATTGTCTATGGTATATGTAGTGTCTACACTATGTAGTATCTATGGTATATTGTATGTAGTGTCTACAGTACATGTAGTATCTAAGGTATATGTAGTGTCTACACTACAGTATATCTAGTATCTAAGGTATATGTAGTGTCTACACTACAGTATATCTAGTATCTAAGGTATATGTAGTGTCTACACTACAGTACATGTAGTATCTAAGGTATATGTAGTGTCTACATGTAGTGTCTACAGTATTTGTAGTGTCTATGGTATATGTAGTGTCTACATTACGGTATATGTAGTGTGTAAGGTTTATGTAGTGTCTACAGTATATGTAGTGTCAACATGTAGGCTCTACAGTATATGTAGTGTCTATAGTATATGTAGTGTCTACGGTTTCTGTAGTGTCTATGCATATGTAGTGTCAACATGTAGTGTCTATGGTATATGTAGTGTCTATTACATGTAGAGTCTATGGTATATGTAGTGTCTACAGTATATGTAGTGTCTATAGTATATGTAGTGTCTATAGTATATGTAGTGTCTATAGTATAAAGGCTCAACCACTGTTGAGGAAGTGTTCACATCCTATATTTACATAAAAATAGGAATACAAAAGTGTAAATGTACGCCTCTCCAAGTAAAATAATGTATTCATATTTTTTTCTAAAGGTCAGCTTAAAAAATAGCAAATTGAGTCTTTTTTTAATCATTTATATTTTATAGATTTCTGCAGTGTGAACAAACACAAAGAACCCCTAATGAGAGATCTGTACAAAACAACAGTAATAAATATTGACATGCAAAAAACAACCTACCCACCACACATAATGTATAGATATATTAAATTAAAGAGTACTGTTCTATTTGAGAAGTGCCTTGAGGTAACTTTCTTGGTGACTTTGGCACTCTATAAATAAAACTGAATTAGATTGAACTGAATAGATATAACATACATATAATCATGTCAGTCATCTCTCTCAGGTGTTGCTAAGTCTAACTGCTCAATATAATGGTGTATAGGCATACTGTATATTTCCTGCAGAAAAGTTTCATAGGTTTTATACATACAATTTATACTTGCAAGGTAACCTTAGTTGTCAGAGAAATATAGTGATTGAAAAAGTACAATATCTCCATTTGACATTTGGTGGAACACATGGACAAACCCTCAAAGCGTCATGAAGCCCATTCACAGCTTTTTAGAACTGCAATTCCTGATCTTTTGGCAAAACAAGCTGTGAACACTGACATACTCTCATCCTACACAGTTGATGGCAAAAGTTGTTCACAAACAGTTGCTCATTTACACATCCAGCAGACATGGAGAAACATTAACATTCATTTGGAGTCTTGTTCTAAGTCCAGTATTGACTCTCCATTAGCTCTATATTGGTCACCATCAGCTCCTGAGGGAGATATGTGACTCTGAGACTCTGCTAAATGCTGTTACGTTCACCAGCTAGTTGCTAACTTTGTCAGCTGAGGTGACTTTGTCTGGTGCACAGCAGTGCAGTGGGTGTATCAGAACTTTTTCATTGAGAATAGCTGCCTGCTGTTGGGAACTTGTTGAAGAAGATGCTGAGGAAGAACCAAAACTGTAAAGTCGGAGAAAGCCAAAGCAATCAGCAGAAAGACATAAAATCACCTTATCTTCTGATCAAATAAAAAAAGTATTGTCAGCATCAGTTAGTCCTTTGATCCAAAGCTAATATAAAAATATTGAAAGACTGTAATTGAAGTGGTGTTGAAACAATGTATCTAAGATCAAAAATGTAGCCCAGTTTTAACATGCGGAAATGTTTTGATTTGCAAATGTTCACTGGGTGGTCACCAGTCATGTTCGGCTAAGACAATGAGTCACTTTCTAAAATCTGACAAGCTGTCACTCTCATCCATGATGACACTGAGGCTGGATAATCCTTACTTCTGCTTGTTACTTCTGCCTGTCACACGCTGCTGTTTCAAATGATTCTCCCTCCGCCATGCCGGCTCATTACCATACTCAGTGATGGCATCTCTCGCTCTTGTGCATTCTCTGTGTATCCCATATCTCAGTGTGTCTGTTGGCTTCTGTTCTTTATAGCCTTAGGGGGTTGCTTATTGCGCTTCCCGCTGAATCCTGTGCTGCTGTCTGGATTCATCAGGGAGCAGACTCATGTGAGGAGCTTGTCTTATGAAATAAGAGTCTAACCATTCATGGAATAAGTGTCATTGAGAGAATTACATTCAGGACAGACATAATAGGACTACTCATGAGATGGATTACATATCTAGCATACATATCTTTTACCTCAAGATTTAAGTCTCAAATGCTCTGAGGAGAAACTGCATCTTAATTCCACAGGCAGTATAGAAGATTACCAGCTTCTCTGCTCAGCCTGGTACATTATCTCCTCAGGAAAAACACAACTAAGGGACTACAAATGTAAGCCTGGACTGTACCTTATATTGTTGCCATAAATTAACTTTGCAGGGATTCTGCCCACATTTCTTAATCCAGCTGGTTTCAAATTTTCTGCTTGACACGCCAAAAAAACCAATATGACCCTCCGCGTACAGAATTTATTCCTGTTTATTTAGCCTTAATTGCTGGTGCAGGCAGTCCAACGCTTGCTTATGCACTGACCTTGAGAACCTCTCTATCTTCAGTCCCGACAGGAAATGTGCAAATATGAATGCAGATGTGATGGAACACAACAGTAGTTCGGCGAGTAATATCTGTCTGCTCCGGTGTTTGACTTGCATACCTAAAACGTCTGATTTGTTGCTGGTTTTATGAGGATGTTTTGAATGCTTTTATGTTGCTGTGTACCACAATGTTGTGTTTCCTAGTGACTGTAGGGCCAGAAAAAGCTGAAATTGACTGAAGAAAAGGGTAAGGAGTTTGAGGTGGAGGTGTTTTACCTAATGTGTGTCTTCTTCTGGTTGTGACAGGGATTTTCTTCTCTTAGTAGCAAAAAGGTGGTGTAGCATGAACATGTAGAATTGCAAAAGGTTTAAATTAAAGGTGGAGTTCAGGTTGGTTAACCCAAAAAAATATTTGACACAAAACTGTATTACCATGATGATGTTTTCCTAACAGTAAAGCTGCATATTGATATTTTCCTAATGAGTTTATGGCCTCAAGTTTTAAGGCTTCTTATACACATCATGTCATTCATGTTGTAATTTTGAGAGTATAGGAGTCACATAATGTGTTTTCAGTTCATGGGTCAAATAACTATGTATAATGTAAAAGGGGTTGCTCAAAGTAGTGAATCAACAGAAAAGTTCCATCCAACTAAGCAGGTCCCCTAAATCATAGTCATTTTCTGCCACAGTAGGCAGATGTGTTCAGTGAAAATGGCCAAAAAACTCATTATGCACCAACTTAACCTGAACCATGACCTTTCCCTGGGTGGCATGGTGGTACAGTGGTTGGCTGACACTTCACAGCAAAAACATTTCTCGGTTCAAATCTGCCAGCAAACTGGGGCCCTTCTGTGTGGACTTCACATAATCTCTACGTACCTGAGTGGGTTCTTTTAAGGTACTCCAGCTTCCTCCCACAGCCCAAAAACATGCGAGTTAGGTTAATTGGTCACTCTGAATTGTCTGTAGGTGTGAGTGGTTGTTTTCCTCCTATATGTTAGCTCTGTGATGGACTGGTTACCTGTCCAGGGTGTACCCCAACTCTTGCTCCCAATGCCAACTGGGATTAGATTATGGGTCATTCACAAGATCAAACTTCATAGTTGGTTGTTCGACATGGAAGACTTGTTGGTAGCCTTGTTGGTCAGTGTTGTGTTTATAATATCTTTCCACTGTGTTTAAGCAGTCAACAATCAATCAATTGTAGGTTTAAAAATAATACTAATGTTTGACAAAAGTAGTCATGAGATCAACATTGACTCAAGGAAGGAAAGGTGCTGAGTGCAGTCAATTTTTGTTGAAGTTTATAACTAGTAGAACTTCATCTACTGTAGCGTTTTCGCATGGTTGTTGTGTTGTCCAAAATAGGACTGTGAGAATATGAGAGAGGTGATGAAACCCCCTTTTTTTCTCCTTTATCCTTTCCTCTTTTTTTCTGTTGATTAAGTTTTACTTTCTGCACTGTATGCGGTACTCTTTATCTGCTCAGCCATGGTGGCAATTCACATTAAATATTTATTCTTCTGTTTGTTTCAAACAAACTGTGAACATAAAAGACATGTTTTCCTGAGCCAGAGGATTTTTCCAGAAAGATTCTACACCTCAAAATCAAGTTATATTTAGTTGCTTTCGTACTAACCACATTTATCAGAAAACAGTGATATAAACATTCATTTAGGAAACTGTTGAATGATTACTTTAAGCAAAATCTGCTTTGTGTCTATATTTTCTTTTACATTTTATATGTATATATATATATATATATATATTTTTTTTTCCTAATACTCTATATCCTGCACTCATTGTAATGCTTTGGATAAGAGCATTAGACAAAACACTTAAAATGTAAATGTGATCTTTGTAAGCTGCAGGCTGGCATCTCTGATATCAGTGGAATTGCGTCTCTGTCAGTGTAGAATTTTATGTTTGACATTTTTCCCTTAACAATAGTGTTAAGACGACTACCAGCTAGAAGACCGCAGTCATTATGGGTCTACAACAAAGTGGAATTGTGGGAAGACTTAGTGTTTCAGAAAGCACTGATAGTGAAAGGTTGCCTGCCTGTAGTAGGTAACCATAGTGTTCCCACTTCCCGGTCACATTAAGCTCTTGTTGGTGACGTGGGGGAGACTCAGAGAGCTGAACAAGGTGTTCTCACCTCTCTGCTCCCTGTTCTTTTTGACCTTCATTAAAATGCCATGGCCTGCAGCAATTAATGCCACCAGGGCACCTGAAATACGAGGCAGATTAACCCGCGGATCAAACGAGCAAAAGGCATTGGTTTAAGCAACTGCTCGACACTTGTAGAGTTACTACCCAGTCTGTGTCTGGGTGCTAATGAGGGACTGCCTTGATAGTGTCGTGAATAATGGATGATACATATTATACAACTAGCAACAAGTGAAAAATAAATGAAAACTAAAGGAAGGTGTCTATTACACTACTGCGCTCTGTGACAAAATGGTGTGTTTAGAGGATCAAATGTTAAGTAGATCTCAATTATGTTTCCATTAAATGTTGTTTCTCTCTTTCTCTATCCAGTGAGAAAACAGGCTAGATGTGATGCTGCAATTTCTGCTTTGTAGAACATTTTATTTAAAATACATAAGTATAAAAAAAGTATACATGAATGTGTCTAATAAGTAATACAAATAACAAAACATCCGCATTACACTAACAAAGCAAAATTAAGAATTGTGGACAATTACATTAATTTTGCACGGACAGTATTTTATAGCCATAGGTAAGACGAGTAATGTGTTACTACATATATTAAAGCTGTAGTAATAAATATTAATACTGCAGTAATAATACCAATATTTCTATATGACCAATGGATCAAATGGTTATGTGTAATTTAGCAAGTCAATTGATGATCACCTAACTCTGCAGTTCTCCTCAGCTTTATGGAGTGTTTTAGCATCTGACAATTCGTTTCATATAGTCTGACCACTGTAATTATTAAAATCGCCTTGTTTTCAGCTGCTACAGAAAGCTTTGTTCAGCAAAAAAGCAACTATCAACTAGCTTATTAAAATAGTGGAACATTTAGATATTGTTCTCAGTAGTTGGTGGAGGCCAAAATAGAGTTAAAAGGAGAATGAATACTGAGCTTAACTTTGCAGCAAGATGACAAACACAACTCCATATGACTCCTGATGTTGCCCTCTGTGTGCTTGGGGTGTAAATGAGCATTTTCTTTACTAACACATTCACCATGTCAGCCTTTTTCAGCTTCAATTTGTAATTATTACTGTTAGTAGATATACACAGCAGTAATAGCTCAATACTTTCTAATTCCACTTATGTTTAGAATGATGGTTTCACACTAATGTAACTATTACTGTATTACTTGGTAAATGTGAAATGCTCTGGTTTTCTAGATGAAGACGAAGTTTGAGTTTGACCTCAAGTAAATACTGATGAAAATATTTGTCAGTGGCACAGTTAAGCCCTGATGAAAGGGCAGTACTTTCTCACTATTTTTTATCCATATGATTTTATATCTTTTTTAAAAAAAAACTTCCAGACAATCCTGGCTTAGATAATATCAATATGTTTCACTAACTTCAAGAGTTGATTAAAAAAACAACCAAAAAACTATTTATGCCACTATTGCAAAAGAGAGTTCCTCAGTGAGGTGACCCTGAAAATGTTTATTCTCAATCAGTTTCTTACTGTTAGCAATTATTTTCTATAAACACACAATTTTGTGCCATTTACACATGAGAGATTTTTGTATTTTTGAGTCTGTTGGTTCATTTCTCACTGGTTTGAAGTGGGTTGGGCTCAATTAGAATAAGAAGATGTCATGTACAGTAAGTCCATGCACCGATCAGGACTGACGAGTATTTGAATCAAAGTATGATGATGAAGGAGTTGGTTGCTTACGTAGCCAGGTAACTGTCTTCACACCTGATCAAATCACACCCACAGTCACATTTTAAAGGGGACCTATAATGTCTTTCTTTATTTTAAAACACAAAAGCATTTGTTTCAGACTGCTCTGAACGCTCGATTTCCAACATTTTTTTTCTATTTTCAGTCTGAGCTGATGTTGGCTCGTGACGGATTTCTTTATATGGTCATCTGCTTCACAAACAGCTTGCGAGTTCACAGCTCTTATCTGCTAACATTATGGTGTTTTTCCATTGTTTTCAGGGTAGTCACTCTGAGTCATGACTCCATTACACAGCAGGACCAAGTAAATTAAGTATTTACCTGTTGGAAGTGTGCTGGTTGTCTGCAGCTCCTCATCAAACATCATCATCACTGTGGCTGTTACTGCTTCTACTTGCATTATTTGTAACTGACTCACTCAATAAGTAGTTCTAAATAAATGGCCATACGTTGTTGTTTTGACTGGTTTTTAGCATGGTTAATTCAGTGAGGAACACGTTCACTTTCCATAAATTCTTCATAATAAAAGTCTCTGTTATTTAGTTATTTAAATACTTAAATTTGAGGCAGTAAAGCAGGAAATGTTTGGTTTGTATCAGTGGTAACTTTACATGACTGATACAGTACATAAACAAAAGTGTGGGCTTACCAAGAGGGGACCTTAAAGAGACAGTAGCTCAAATGGTCTTTTCAGTGACACAGTTTATAATGAGAGGCTGCATAAAGGGTCAGTATAAGATAGAGTTTTAAAAATTGTAAATCATGCAAATCTATTCTAGTGGAGTCCAAAAATAAAAATTTACATCTGAACTTTAACTTTGATTGTTTCTTATTTTGGCACAAATATTGAGAAACACATTAAACCAAGATTCCAGGTGCTAAAAGGGTAACTACTGAGCAGCAGATGAGAGGCTGCCAGATTACATTATCATCTTATTATCATCTGTCCTTTAACGAGAACTCTTTCAAGGTATAGGCTGTTGGTTAATTCATTAAGCCATTATGACTGTGAGATACTCCTTTTTCTTCTCGGATGGAATACATAATTTATTTATGAAACAATAACAGAATGATATAATACTTAGATTAAAGCTGCCAGCTGTGCCAATTAAATTTAAGCAACAATGACTCAAACTCACTCACACAAACTAGTGGAGCTTACATTGTGGGTGTGGGCAGACATTCAAAGTAAGTCATAGTAGCGGAGTGGATTGAAGCCAAACAAGGGTTGAGTCATGCGGTTTTTGATGAGAGCTGTGGTGGTAATTTCATAAATGTGTAAAAGATTAGAGACACTTTTGATATGACTATGAAGCATAAAAAAACAGTTTCAGTGTGTATGCGTTTTGTAGTGTGCTGTAGTTGGTCCACCACTTCTGTCCACACTGAAATCTCAACCACTGTTAGATGATTTTCAATGACATTTGGTGGACATATCTATGATGCTCAGATAATGACCCATGACTTTGGAGAACCCCTGACTTTTCATCTAATGCCACCAGTAGGTCCAAGTTGTATTATCCAGTGAAATACATAAACAACTCTTGGATGGACTATTTTGTATGCATTAATGGTTTCCTAGAGAAGGCCTTAGAGACAATTGAGAGATACATTTTCTAAATCTGATCTAAATTGTTTTCTCTCCTGTGTTTATGACTTAAGAACAGGAAAAACAAGGTTTTGCCAGGATAATGTTTCTAAGGTTTTTTTTACTGTTTCACAATTTTTTTAAATCTGTGAAACAGTAGTAGTTGTTGTTGTTGTTTAAAAAAAAAGAACAAAAAAATCAGGATCATTTCAATAGTTTAGTTATTTGGTTATCGGCTGAGGTGCACCACTACAACAAGTTAATTCATCTTTTCTTACAGGTGAGTGTTAATTTCTCAATGTACTTAAACCCAATGAAAAGATATTGTGTGTTAGCAAGTAATACAATGTCTTTCTTTAGGCTAGACATTTCTAAATTTTGTTATATATTTGTCCAACCCTGAATATAATGTCAATAAAGTTACCACTACTACTGGCACTAATCTGCCGTTATTTTTAGCTAAACTGACGTTAGCTGTTAGCTAATTTGCTAGCTAGTGAGCAAAAACCGTATTGTTGATGGCTAACAGCTGTAACCTGGGTAAAGTCATCTGCATAGCTAACATTAGTTAACTGTAACGTTAATCATTGTAACAGAGACAATTCATCCTTTATGAATGTTTTACCAATGAAAATAAAAAAATATATATAAGTGGGACATTTGAACACTTGCTAGGGGAATAGGATAATTGTGTATATTTAATAATCGTTACACACAGCAGAAAAATAGAATAAGTACTTTGGATACATTTTAATTTTGGCAATATAAATGAATATGGTCGTTATTCATATTTATGATTTGGAATTTGATGCTGTTTATTAAATATTGCAATTATAGTGCAATGCTCATTTTTAATCAGAATTGGGTTGACAGTTGAATCATTCATACTTGGTCAATTGGTTGTCAAACATTTTTATGTCAAGGGCCCCCAAATTGATGTATGACAAACCATGGACCCTAATTCGATAAGACTTTGTCCAAGGGACCCCCATATGAGACTGTAGTTGTTAAACATGATTTAATAGAGAATTCCACAACTGTCTGTACTGTAGGTGGGAAGACAACCACGGTTATTCTGATCTAACTTCTAATGAGTAGGAGATTAGTAAAATTGAACTACTCCCTATTTTTATTGGGACTCTCTGGAACCCCCTCAAGGATCCACAGGGGTTCCTGGACCCCAATTTGAGAACCAATTATCTAAATTACCCTTTGAGACCAGGCAGCTCATTTGTGTTTGTTTAATATTCCAGAGGGAAGTCCAACCTTTGACTTGTGGGTCCAACAATTTCATCTTACACGTGTAAGCCACATCATGAAGTAGGAGGTCATGAAAGGTTAATAAGCTTTGTTTATATATTTAATGAATACAAAGTAATACCAACTATGACTCTGAATGATGCTGTTTTATTTCAGAGGGCAGAATGAGACCTCCACAAACTGTTGGGGAGAAATTCAAATCTGATCAGCTGTGCGTAGGTAAGGTGGTATAAAATATGACCCAAGCTATCCAAGCATATTTGAGCAGTGAGCTAAACTTGATTGTGTTCGCAGATGAAAGTGCTCAGAGAGAAAATAAAGTGTTGTTAGTCTTACCTCATGAATACTTTCATGTGAAACACAGTAATAATTGTACAACGTGCAATGCCTTAAAAAGATCCAATTTCAGCTCACTCTACATTATAATTACACTTCTCACTTTCAGTTGTACATTCCCTTTCATTTCTTACTTTTAGACCCTTCTCTTTGCTTGTCATGATATGTGAAATAAGATAATTGTTGAGTGGAGAGGAGTCATTTCATTTAAATGAATCATCCTTCCTCTTGATAAAATCTGTAAGAGAAATACAGTATACATAACTCAAATGTCAAAGCACACCCGAAGGTTCCCTTGGCCATGTACCTGAACCTGATCAGATGAGAACATGACAACATGAAGTTTCTGGCTAATGTCACTATTTGCATGCTTTTATAGATAAAATATTACAAAATTAAACCATTTAATGTCAAGTTGGTTCCATATTGGTAATGCCAGCCAGGCAGTAAGCTGAAAACTTAAAAGACCTTTATTATCAGTATCTAATTAAACTATATGCTATGAAGACATTTCTTTAATATGAAAAAGTTTCCGAGCATTCAGCTTAATAGCAAGTATGGTTTATTATACCACTTTACCAATCATTTGAGCATAAACCATAGTCCATTACTCGCTCCATCTTTTAGGGCTTTTCATTTCATCCTAAGCAAGACTGTCATTAATTTTGAAAACACTGTAGGTGGTTGGTGCTTCATAATCCTAACAGCCCATCAATTAACACAGAGATGTTTTTAATATATAAAAGTTCATTTTTGTCTGAAATATCTGTTGCTCAATTTTATAGGCAAATATATGAAAATATTTGCCATTACAAAACTAATTGCATTTTTTCATTTGCAGAGCAGACACATTACCACTTTTTCTTTGGTTGTTTCCCACGTTGCAGTGTTCCCATTTTCCTTAAATACATATATATATATATATATATATATATATATATATATATATATATATATATATATATACATATATATATATCTAAATTGTTTTTTCATTTTGTTTTATTGAAATTAAATGTTTTAATTAATAAACATGTATAATAATACATATGCTGTCTGTTGTTTTTATTAGACTGCATGATTGTATGTGTCCAAATTTTAGATCTTGAAGTGCTTATAATATGCAGCATTGTATGTATGTTTTTGTTAACTTGAATGTTGCACCAGTGAAATGTGACAGAAATGCCACACATTGTTTGTGTTGCAAATAGAAACCACAGGTGCCACACTTCTTTACCACAACTTTGCCTCAAAACTCATTTGCATGTGAAAACAGGAGTTTGCTGCTACAGCACCAGAGGCCTACCAAAGCTGTTTAGCAGAAGGCCTGTACTTATGTAAATGAGGCTTTCTAACAACTGAATTACCCAAAAGAAGGTTGTCTTTTGCTACCAATAAACATGCTATCCAGACTGAGATATTTAAAATGTGCTTCTTTTAGACTGTTTCATTGTAAATAATATTCAAAGGCACAGTCCTTAAAGACTTAGTATAATGAGGGTAATTCAGACAGAAAAAAGCTTCTTGTGGAATGTTATTGTAAGATGTGTCATTTTGTTCAGATGTGTCATTTGATTTGTTACATATCTATTAGTTCATCCTCTCTGAGGGCAGCCTTAGTATGTTAATGGGGATGTCAATTTAGTATCATAGTATATGAAGCTTTGAAATGTGAACAAATTCATGGGCTGCTGTGTAATTGGTTTCTATGGGAGATCAACATTGGCTAACAGGTGATGAATAAATTGTCACAGTTGTAGTGGATGCTTTTGATCCACTAAGATTAACTAAACTGGACCAAACTACTTTCATTTCTTGTGGACTAATTAGCTGATATTCCTTTACAACTGCTGAAAATGAACTGAGCCAATCAGGGTAACCTGGGTAGATTATAAAATCTCTTCAAGGAAGCAGTTTGGATATCTGAAATGGTTTGATTCTATGGATATCCAGGGGGATAGAGAACATAGGGCTTCCATCATTTTCATAACAACAGTTCTTTAATGATTGATTGATGAATTTGGGCAATTTTAAATGAACATACCGAATGTTACCAAAATTAAATGAGATTTAAATTCACAATTTTCATTGTATTGAATCTTTAAATTCTTGCTTCCACGATGTGGAGTAGTGCTGATTAAAATATATTTCTAGCCACAAGAAAGCCATGACATTAATGTTACTTGACTTGCTAACACACTTTGTGGAAGAAAAAGGATGCTTTGAGTCTATTTAGAACATAGGGGTGCACTTATGTGACAAAAATGGGTATTACAACAACAAACACTTTTTAAAAATGATCCTGACAAAAAAAACAAAAAACATTCACCTACCAAACGTATTTCACAATTGGAAAAAATAAATAAATCAAATTATCCTTGCAAAGCTTTTTTTATGTTCATCCGGTAAATGATTGTTTCTTCCCATCTGTTTCACAGATAAAAACAAAAAAGGAAAGATAATCCTGGCAAAGCTTTTTTCACCTGTTCTAGGTTATAAACACAGGAGAGAAAACAATTTAGATCAGACTTAGAAAATGAATCATCGGAATTTTCACTTTCCTTCCATACATTCCAAATGCTGTATCCCAATGACTTTTGTGATCTCCTGACGTGTCCTGTAGCACCTCCATGAGGTTAAAATGTGTGATCTTGAGTGAAATATCTCAACAACTATTAAATGAATTGCCATGAAATTTGATAGAGACAGTCATGTCCCCTTCAGGATCAATTAACTTTGGTGACCCCCTGGCTTTTCATCTAGTGCAGTCATTAGACAGATTTCAATTTGTGAAATTGGAAGACTTTGATGTCTGCCATGTGGGTGTTGATTGACAGCTGTGATTGATAGTTTGTCGTTGCTCTCCTGGACTCCCATTCAGTCAGACTGTTGTCACAATATTTTAAATTCAATGTTGCTTGATTACAAAACCTAGCTTCATAATTTAACTAAAGTAACTAATTTTAGCCCAATTGTGTGCCACTCTGTGTTTCCATTAAGCTACCATTTGCTTCAGTTCAAGGTAGTGAGGCATGTTTCCTTTTTTCTAGGCTCCAAACCAGTTCTAATGCAAACCAATGCTGACATAAGTATTTTTCTGAAATGACTGCTGTACTGATTAAGCTGTAGACTTGGTTCTGTTTTATAGTAAGTAGGGCTATAGAAAATATTATAACATGAAAGTGTATTGAGTCACACTTTTAACCCACTCCTACTTAAAAATGACACTAAACATATTTTCACGAGGCACCTTTGTGTCAATGTGCTATCACACTTCCCACTCTGGTTTGTTCAAACATTTGAAGAATGACTCAACAGATGTGCAGGCAGCGGTACAAAAAATGTGTTCAGTTGAAATTCTGTGAGAGAAGCTGAGAGCATGACTGACCTAAGATTTTGTAGTTTGTAGCTCATGGTAGGATACACTGAAAAATCCTGTTATTGTTTTTATTGTGTTGTTTTAGATGAATCAATATTTCATAAAAGCAATCAATTATCCAAACACCTTTAGTAATATTTTTTACAGAAAGCCCAGATTGATGTTTAAGGAAAATCTGTTTATTATAAGAGACATTTCTCAAATGAGCACCCATGTACACATCAGATTAGAATTTTGGCCAACCAGGCAAATTTTCAGCATCTCAATTGGTGAATTGTTGTTTTCCTCCTGTTGCAGACACACTTTGTGCTTCTAGCTGATAAGACTGCTGTGTTTTTACATACAAATCTTGCCTGCAGCAGCTTGCAGGAGAACATGAATTGAAAACATGTCTTTCTTTTCCCCCCCTCAACTAAATGCCTGCATCGATGTCCAGAACACAACCCTCCATTTTCAAAATGTGTCTTATGTAATGTTTGAGTGACCGCGTCTTTCTTGTGCTTTTATCATCCAGTAAAGACTGTGATTCCACTTTCCACTGCACTACACACTGCGCTGTACACAAACACACGTTTCACCTGTGCACACATGAGCACAAAAGCACCTGTGCATGGCAGGGCTCTGTGTGGCAGAGCAAATATGTCTGTTCCCAAGACAACAGCAGATAATAGAGTCATTATAAGAGGACAAACAGATTACAAAGCGCGGCACTGCCACGGAAAACACACATCCCATCAAAGACATCAAAGAAATACTTTAAAAGACAAGCTCGCAAAAAAATTAATGGCATAGTTTAAGTAATAATCTGTGATAACTTTTTACTTTTTTTTCTTTTGTTTACTTATTTGAGGCTGAAAAATAACATATGTCTGTTCAAGGTGTCAGATGCTTTGTAGAAGAGAAGAGATTCGAGACAAAAAATCAAACAGAAAGGCTTCCAGGAATTTCTTGTCTTATTGTCTTGTATCAGTCAATGATGGATGGCAGCAAAGTGCGCATTACTAGATATGTAAATGTCACTATTTATTACCTTTACTTTACTTTAGTTATTATCTGCTCTGTAGGTCTGCAGGTCATCTTACTGAGTCCCTGTCAATCCTTGTGAATCATCCTTTATTACCTTGGAAATGTAAACACACTAATGAATGTTGGAGCTGAAACTGAAACAGCTGGAGCTGATATGACATCACAAATATGGATACTTTGATCATTAATGATAATACAAGTTCCTCAAACAATACAATATGTTGGGGGAGGTCTACCATGTCTGCCTTATTATTTCTGCCTTTATTTGTTTTATATGTTAACCATTTCCCCAGCCTTTTATGAAGAATTACTTCATCATTTCCACTTATATGTAAGATTCTCCATCACACTTATATCATCTATGATTGACAAGCATGATTTGTAACTTGGTGCTTCAGCCTTGAGCCAGGTCTTAGTAATGATCTTCTTTCCAGCCCCCAGGAGGATCTCCTGCACAGTTCCTTCCAAATGTCTGAGGTATAAAACAAGACAAGATTTAGGAAATTACATAAGCCAGTACTTCACAGAGAGCTGAATGAACATCCCACCAGAAAGGTTATATCATGCATTTCCAGAAAATGTGTATGTGTGTGGTCTGGATCCATGTGGTTACATCATCTCCAGCAATGCTGTTGAGCATTCATCTGATTACTTTAAAATATGTTTTTGTCCTTTTTACTTACTTTTTACTACTCACAATACTGTCAACTACCATCACATTAGCACTATGGTGTTAAATCTGTTCAACTTTAAACTCAAGTAACAGGATATCACATCAAACACTTGTAAGGTGTACAAGTGTGGTCACTCTGCAGTCGCTGCCTTCTAAATCAATACCTAATACACTCAGGTCTGATTGCAGCTTGGAGAGGCTGTTGAGACAAACCTCGAATGAGTCTAAACAGTAATATTTGTTATTGGGTGTATAATGCTGTGAATGTAACACCACAATGTTGAGAGATTATCTGAGGAGAAGATCAGTGATGAACCGTCAGCACAGACGACTTTCAAATTAAATAAGAGCTGTCATTTCTGCACAGATGCCACTGTAATTCATGATGTCCTAATTATTCTTCGAGAACAAATTCAAGCAATAAAAATCAATATCAATTAATTTGCTAATTTTCAGGAAGGAGGAAAGAAGACAGATGGCTGGGTAGAATACAAATCTGTCCTGAGATGTAATTATAATTGACTAACACTTTTTTTTCTTTTTTGGGACGCCACAAGCATGCTTCTTTACACAAGGTTTACTTTGACCCAAACTTGTTATAATCAGTATGTGGACATTCCCAATTTTATTTTCTCTATACATGAATTTGAATATATTATGTGTCACTCAAGAGGCAATGTCTGTGAATTTCTCCTATCCACTATAATGATTAAACCATAAAATTGTAAAATACAGATTTGCATCATATCTGGATTGGGCTTATCTTATTTCCACAGAGTGCATTACCATTAATATCCTCTCCATGTTGTATGGAAGAGCAATGAACATTTGTGTATTTTAGATATTGTGAATGAGGTCATCCATGTTGTTGATAGAAGCCGCTCCTATTGTGCGTCTGTGGAAATCACGTGCCCGTCGCTGCTTAGTGTTCAAGGAATTCAGTCAGCTCATTTGTAGTCGGCACAGAGCCGGGCTGCTGCTGACCTGCTGCTGATCCTTCAGCTTCCTGCACAGGCCTCCAACTTCAAGGTTCATACCGGTGTGCATCTAATAAAACACCTCTGTATAACATGTGTGCCTACCATTTCCCAAAGCATGCCACAGCATTTTAGATTCTATTTTCTACTCTTCTATTTTCTGCCATGCCATTTGTTTTATGTCGAAGTAGAAGGAATGTTATTTTGAGAACTCAAAGTCCAATTTACTGGCTCTTTCAATAGATTTCATGCCACTTACTTTCTTCATCAGTGAAGTGAAGTTAATTGAGTATAATTTCTTCTAATTACTCTGTAGCCTCAAGTGCATTTTGGTTTTTGGTGGTGCTCTGAAATTAATAGAAACTAATGGGGTGGCTGTTGCTCAGGAGGTAGACCGGGTCATCCAACACTCGAAAGATCGATGGTTTGATTCCTGGCTCCTCCAGTCCACATGTCGATGTGTCCTGGGGCAAGATACTTTACCCCAAATTGCGCCAATACTGTATGAAAGTGTGGGAATGGTGATGAGCAAGTTGGCACCCTGCGTGGTAGCTGCTGCCATCAGTGTATGAATGTGTGTGAATGGGTGAATGTGACAAGTGGTGTAAAAGCGCATTGAGTGGTCAAAAAGACTAGAAAAGTGCTATATAAGTACAGTCCATTTACCATTTACTATTTAATGGCAAAGGAAACAAAGTAGGAAAAAAATAAATTTTTCATGCACATTTCCATTAAACTATAGCAGATTTGTAGTTAAGGGCAATCATGCCTGTAAATAAACAGTGAGATTCCACTTTTTAACAAACGTACTGTAGTACAATTGCATTGTGTTTTCTTTGGTATTTTATGTCTTTGTTAGAGAGCTGACAGTAGGGAGGTGACAGGAAATTAAGGAAGACAAATGAGGCCAGACTTGGGACTGGGGATGTTGTGGTTCATTGTCAGTGCATTAAATCCCTCGGCCACCAGGGCACTTCCAGTTATGTCCTTTTGAACTGAACCAATTTTATACAGACCAAAGGGGATACACAAGATTATATAAGATGGCTAGACTTGAGGAAATATGTTCATTGAACTTCAAATTGTAAATTCAGTCAACATCTGGATAAGTCACGAAGATAAGGGATGCCCCCCCCCCCCCCTCACTTTCAGTTGTATTGTAAATCCATTTCAGAGTCTGATCTCTATTACAGATTTTACTCAGAATAGGAAGTTAATTTATATCAATGTTGGCTCAGAGATATGATCTGTTGTTGTGCTTTTTCAATAAATACAATTGGGCTGAACTGGATAATCACCATGTGGGTCCACATTGCTTTCAATTCATATCAAAAAGATATGTTACAAATCTAAAAGGCATGTGTTATATGAAACTTGACTGTAAGTGTGTAGTAATGTAGTCAAACGAGTTTGAACTCAGATAGAGTGCTATGGAGTTTGCTAAGAAGCTAAAGTTTGTTGTTGAGGCCTCCAAAAAAAAGACAATCCAAAAATATTTTGTCACTCATTAATTTCTCATCAATGTCAGTGCAACATTCACCCTCCTTTTAGCTCTGTTTCTGTTTTAATCAACACCCGGGGGAAATACAGTATCGGCCTCTTTAGCTGCTAAATGCTCCAATATGCCCCAATATGCTCACCAGCTATTATGCTGTTTGGTGCTGGTCAGGTAGTGTGCATTGGATTTATGGATGTCATTTGCTGAAGACAGGTACTGAGAAAATAAGAGTTAATAAAAGTAGAGTTAAATTGTGGGAAAACCAAAGACGCTGATAAGAGAGGGACCTGCAGGGTTGGTAGCAAATCTTCATTACTAGGAGTGGCTGCTGTAACATTCCAGATCTTCATTTTATACTTTGTTTATAAGAAAATTGGATTTTGTTTTAGCTTTAAATCTACATACAGTAATAAATTGGCTTGAAAGCTTGATCTTGCAGTGTTTGTTACATGTGCTTGTATGTTCATTTAAATTCCACTGACTGAATAACATGAATTGTACATGCAAATACACCCATCGCTTGTGTAAATCAGGATGCCGGAGCTGAGATTTATTTTTCTAAAGTGCATGAACACATGCTCAAGTGGGTGGAAAGCCATATGGGAAAAGACAGAATCAATATTTGAGAGCGCAAAACAGCACTCGCTCAGGACATATCTGTAAAAAAAAAGAAGTAGAAAAGAATAAATAGCTGTAAAATACACCAAAAATATTATGTCTCCATTTGGAAGACAGTTGCTGAAGTGATACTCATGCCAAGTGATGGTGGGTGTTTCTTGGCTAAGATTTTGGTGTTTAATGCTCACAGTTATGGGCTGTGGTAGAGCAGAGCTAATCAATACTCTTTTTTCAGCCCTGCATATTCAACAGCGATCGGCTTCATTCATACTGCTTCTCTGAACTAACTTTACTAACTTTTCTGCAGCGCACACATGTTCATTTATAGCGAATTTGAAAATGACATCTAATAACGGGTATGAATTCTATTGTTAGCCCCATAGGTTGATTTTTGAAAAGTCTATGTGTGAGTCAGCAGCTTGTGGTGTAAAGATAAAGTTTAATTAAGCTAAAAGCTTCACTTGGCTCCTCCATGACTCTTTTCCAATCCTTCCTCCAAAACTCTTCTACCTCACCGGAAACTTCTGACTAATTGGATGCCCCTCCCACCATAATCTTTGAGCCCAAATAAGATTAACGAGCGGACACATTCCTGTGGCTTGCACCTATTCAATACCCCCTTTTTTTGGCAGTGTTTCCATTCTTATAGAGATTTCTTGCTTGGTCATGTTTGTAAACAGAAGCTGAACTGGGGCTTTTTTTTTTTTTTAGTGGTCGGAGTAACGCTTGTAACGCTGCCGCTGCTCCACAAGCATCCAGAAATGTTCTGCATCACTAATTTCTTCTGTCTGTCTGCTCTTTTCTCAGGATACGGGCATGCAGCGCCAGGAACCGACGCAGGGAAGGCCTTTTGCATGTTTTATGCCGTCCTGGGAATCCCTTTGACTCTTGTCATGTTTCAAAGTCTCGGTGAGAGGATGAACACTTTTGTGAAGTACCTCCTGAAGCGTATCAAGAAGTGTTGCGGTATGAGCATCACAGACGTGTCCATGGAGAACATGGTTACCGTGGGATTCTTCTCCTGCATCGGCACACTGTGCATTGGGGCTGCGGCCTTCTCACATTATGAGGACTGGAGCTTCTTCCAGTCGTATTATTACTGCTTCATCACATTAACAACCATAGGCTTTGGGGACTTTGTGGCCCTCCAAAAGAACAGGGCCCTACAGAAGAAGCCTCTGTATGTGGCCTTTAGCTTCATGTACATCTTGGTGGGCCTGACAGTCATCGGAGCTTTCCTCAACCTGGTGGTGCTCCGCTTCCTGACTATGAACAGCGAGGACGAGCGGAGGGATGCAGAGGAAAGGGCCTCGCTCGCTGGGAACCGGAACAGCATGATCATCCACATCCAGGATGAGTCGCTGCAGCGTGGCCGGCGGCGGCGCGAGCCGTACCGGGCGGAAGTGACTGATTTGCAGTCGGTGTGTTCCTGTATGCACTACCACTCGCATGACTTCGGCAGCTCTGGGGGAGGGATGGGAGGCCTGGGCTGTGCCTTCTCTCATCAGAACTCATTCAGCTCGCAGCTGAACCCCAATCAGTACTTTCACTCGGTTTCCTACAGGATCGAGGAAATTTCGCCCAGCACCTTGAAAAACAGCTTCTTCCCTTCGCCCATCAGCTCAGTGTCTCCGGGCCTTCACAGCTTCACAGACAATCACCAGCTCATGAGGAGAAGGAAATCCATTTAAACCCAAACACACACACACAGGAAAAAAAAAAGAGTTTTCATCTTTTATACACAAGGTCAAACATTTCCAATGCTGCTCCTTACCAAATCTTATTTCAGCACTTTTTCCCCCCTTTTTTGGTTATATGTAATATAAAAAGTATTCTTGGGAACAGATGAAGAACACTACGCAGAGCAGTAAGCGTGGACACAATGGGATGCAAAGCATGAAGCATGGATGTCTATTTTTTCAAGAGATCGCTCCATTAAAAAAAAACACACACACACACACAAACACACACACACACACAAGACCTTCCTTATGATAGATTTACAAAACATAATTGATATATTAACTTTGGTTACATACCAAATGATGCACACTTTGGGAAATGCTATTTTTCAAAAGGGAGTATGCTTGTTTCACCTTAACTTGAAGAAACTTTTACCGTTGTGTACTATTCCATTGCCTCACTGCAGACAGAGAATTTAAAATGACTTAAAGCATCAGGTATTGTTTTCTATAAGCAATCATATATTTCAATGGTTTTGCCACACATCAAGCCAAAATATTGTTGCCAATATTAGCATGTGCATTAGATGTCATTTAATGAGTGTGCCATGGTTTTGTGACATTCTTTAGTCTGTTTTCAGCTGTATGATGGGCATCTGTTTGTCTTAAATTCAAAGGATCATACTGCTGTTACTGATAACCCTAACGCATCTGGCCAGAACAGCTTGTTTATCTCTGATTTATATCAATATTTGACTATCAGGCTTTTAGATTGAAGCTATTTTAGATCTTGATTGACTATTTTACACCAATATTCAGATAATTCCACTGTAAAAGAGGCAGAGAGACCAGTTGCTTGCCTTAATAGAACAAAATGCAATGCAGCCAAAGATATGTCACGATTTCAGCATTTCAATAAAGTGGCACTTAAAAGTTGGAGAATACAAAAGAGGCAGATTTGACAAATAACAGTGAAAATTGACAGCAGAAAATAAGATATCCTGATTTATTATCCTGATTTCATTATGGATCCTACAGTTCCTATAATGCAACTCAATAGGGTCATTAGACCCTGCATGCCTTCTAAATACCTTCTTTCAAACATCCTACCTTTAGTTTGAAATGCATCTGTTTGTTTTAAGCTTAAACCAAGTTGTACTCCCATTGAGGTGTAAACTAAACTGGACCTTATCACTGGCATGCCTTTTACAGACTAGATGGCCATGTAGCTTAATACAACTTTTTGGAAACGCATTATGGGAGACACTGGGATAGTTGTAACTAGTAGGAGCCGATGAGTCAAGCTGAGGAAAGTGAATTCATTTTTTCTTGGAAAATTATCAAATGACTCAAATTAATGAAGTGAGCATCACAGACATGATGATCTAACACAGTGTAAGAGGATCAAAAGGTGGATTTGTCTTTAAACCTGCAGCTACAAAATAATCAAAAGAGAAATTAAATTATTCCAGCTGAATTCATAGGTGAACATTTTTAACCAATGGACACGTATGACCACGATCCAAAGTGCTGATTCAAGGTTACTTTCCTCATACATAATTTATGCCTGGAGCGGCTGATTCCGACTCACAGCATGAACTCCTCCTCACATCTAAGCATGCAACACCAAGAGCAAAACTGTTTTATTGTGCAAGAAAAGCATGTAAGATCTAAACTGACAACTCTTACGGTTTGGATGCACTTTGGAGCCATTAGCGAAACACAACCTGATACATGCATCGTCACGGAAACAAGGTGAAAACAGCGAGCGTGCGTTAATGTGAGAGGACAGCTGAAGATCGCTGATAAGAAAGTTATAAAGTTAAACTCAGTAACGTCAGTATGATCCTTTCAGTTTCTGTAAAATATCAAGAGAAGAAAAAGGGATACGGAAGATTTTTTTTTATGTTGGAAAGATCTGATAAGTGCATGAACTTTGTATGATGAATGGGGATAACAATTTCATAATAATAACTTTACAAGTATCTTAATGGCAAATAGTATTAAGAATGATTTACAACATAAGCTGTTTATTTTGCCAAAGTCCAGCAGTTTTTAAAGGGATAAACTTTATTTACCTGCTTTCTAATTTCCATTCAAACAAACTGTACAATAATTGTTCTCAGGTTTGAATGAATCACCTTTTCTTTCGGTTTGCTCCTGTAACAAACACTATTCCAGAAGTGCAAGTTCATCCGTCAAGCAACACAATGTACATATCAAAATCCTCATTTCCAAATATTAAGAATTTTTTCCAAGACAGGCAACTGAGATGCATCATCTCACTGAGGCCTGCGCTGTGTTTGATGCAGATGTGTAACCAGGAGTCCGTTTGCATTATATAGCATAATTTTTTGAGAGCCAGAAAGCTGGAAAACATTTAAGCAATTCTGGATTTTTATGTTGATTACAGGCCTGTTTTAAAGCCCAATTTGCCTTTTTCTGTCACAGCTGGTCCAATGTTAGCTTTCCAGGACAGTATTTTCACTATCTATAAGTTAAATGAAGCAAGATGGTACCACCACACGTAGTTTCTGACATTTTAAGCTGTAAATGTATATTTAGATATGTATTGTTTGTAAAGACTAGAGCTTTTTTTAAGTTGCACAGGGCTGGGAGCTCTTTTTTTCCCTTAGCAAGTTCTACCCTTCAAAATCTATCAATATTTCTGGAAACTGGCAATTCTTACGCAAAATTTCTAGACTTTCAAAAACAGTTACCTTCTGTATTCCTTACAGCCTTGTGTCAAACAGGCATCTATTCATTTCCTTGGTAGCTGAGCATGCCTCGCAAGGTGAATGCCACTCTGTTTGGGCAAATGGTAAAATGCCATGGATCCTATTCAGTCATGACAAACATAACCAGGCGTGGAGTCCGAGATAAGCCCGAAAAGCATTGTTTCATTATTGGAACTCTAGCGGCTTATCTAAATATACTGTACAATATGTTTATAACAACCTTTGGAATAAAAAGGCCTTTTCACGGCTGAGATGCATATGTATTTTTACACATTAGCATACGTGCCTTGAAGAAACAGCGGTCAGTGTTTCTGTTGAAGTGGGCACATTTAAATATGGTGGCTGCGGATCTGTTTGTGCTTTAGCAAACCAATAGGAAGATAATGGAAGTATGGCTTTAGGGCTACTAATAGCGAATATGTGATTAATGTATAGACAGATCTAAGACCGGAGAAACAAGTTCATATAAGGAGAAATCACCATCTGATCTTATGCCTAGCTTCTAGGACCATCTGTAGATTCAAGTACATAACCAGCGTCACAGCAGATTCATATTTGTGGTGAATAATCACTTTCTCACTTCCTACAGAGAAGGACTGGCTTAAAGGATGGTTTCAGTATTTTATAACTTGGATCCTCTTTTCATAGTTTTGGCTATTACTCCTTTTGTTAATAATGACATTGTATTTAACAAGTTAAATGCTGAGATTTGGAAACACAGTGAAATTGCTGAAAATGAGGCTAGTGAAATAAGGTTAGCGCACAATTGCCTATAGTGTACATAAAGCAGACACAGAACAACATTGGCATTCACTTAGAGTTGTGTCTCTGGTTATATGATGAATGTAAGTCCAATATTCATTCCTTTTTGTTCTGTTTTGGTCTTCACCAACTCCTGAGAAGAATATCTGGCTCTTTAGATGCAAAATTTTCTGCTATGTTCACCAGCTACCTGCTAATTTGTCTGTTAGCTATTTGGTGCTGGGCAGGGAGCATACAGTGGGTTTATCAGTGTCTTCTCACAGATGTCTGCTGTTAAAGGAGGTTGATGAGAGAGGAGTATGTGTGTCAGACTCCCAAAGATTTGTCTTTAGAAGGAAAGTCGGCAAATATTGAGAGATGGACTGACACATTGTTGGTCTTTGGATTTGTTGATAATGAGGATAAATTACAATAATGTCAGCTTTATTGTTCGACCACCAGGTTAATAAAAATAGTTTGGAAGAGAATACAAAGGTAAATAATATACTTATCACCCAAATTGTCCAATGTAGACATCCATCACGGGTCAAAGACCAACTTGTTGCTTCAATTTTGACCTACTGAACAAATCATTTAATGTGTTCACCTTCAGGTTTACCTCCACAAATAGGTAGATAATGTATAAACTGCTACTGAACATCTGACCAATCATTTCTTGTCCATTGGATTTTGTCGTAGCGATGCTGCTGTGTTCCCAGATCTCAGCTATTACTCTAGTGAGTACACTGTCACCATAACTGATAGTAATTATGGCCAAAACAGGACCCTTGTTCTAATAAACCACAATTATCCTTTAAATGCATGTATACAGTACACAATACTGATAGGATGAAACACTCAGCATTGGCTCACTGGAGTATCTACCTACAATAAGTGTCACTGACGGCAATCAGTGTCGTCTGCCTTCCATTCAGTTCAGTCAATCATTTCCAAGCAACGTTTTGGGGAATGTATCAGCCATAATGGAACCCTTTTTTTCTTTATTGAGAGGAAGCAGCAAACAAATGAACTCATTTGCTCTTCATGAGCTGCAAGTCAGATCACTTTTACACACCCCTTCCTCCCACCCACACAAACACACACACACACACACACACACACACACACTCACACATACATATTACTTGTGGCATGTGGCACGATTGCCATCATGCCACGTGTCATACCGATGGCCCTCGACTGAATGTTACTCTATAACACAGATGGCGCAGAGAAACAGCCACACACACCATCACCCTCAACAGACAAACAGTGTGACATTTTGTTTTCTGTCGTCATTCCCCCACCACATGGCACCAAACAACACAAAGGTGAAGTGATTTCTGAGGGTTATTGGCTGTTGTTTGTTTTCCGCGTTTCTTACGTAGCCGTGCTTGGCTTCCAGGCGTCATTTACTGCACGTGGCAATATGTGCCGGCCATTTCTCTGTCAACAGTGCCATGTTTACCTATGACAGGGACAAAGAGACACAAATTGCACTATCTGTGTAATACAATATAATAGAAAGGCTGTGTTCCATAACTTCTATTTGTGAAATATCCTTTGCAATAGGTTCTTCTGTAGGTCTGATGAACAAATACCATGTACCATATTCCTTACAGGAGATTATATCCCATCTCGTTGGCATCCATGCAGTTTGGCGGTCATGTTGGACCGACTGACGTCTTCTGTCATAATTATGAAACTGATGTCTGTACAGTACACTCCAGTATGGGTCCCCTCTCTTTTCAACACGCAGAGAAGAGATTGTTGAGATTTGTTCAGAGTGAAATGAACATTTTACATAACATTTTGAATTTGTATGTTTCCTTTTCTTTCTCTCTTTTTTTTCCTTTTTTTTTTTTTGGTGCGTGTGTGTGCATGATTTGGTGTGGATGACTCACTGGGTTACACGGCCTGGGTGAAGCCATAACACACTTGAATAAAAACGATGAGCCTCCTTCTGAAACCCTCTGTCTTCTTCTAACTGCCTAACGTCTCCAGCTGCTCGACTCCGGAGTCGTTTAATTTTCGATTCAGAAATTCATGGGTGAGGTTTTTCCGTTGTTAAAAAACAGTTCAATTCAGGGCCTGGAGTTCTATCACTGCATATTCATTAAAACAACAGTGATTTTCTAAATATGCTGTAGGCCTATTTCTCAAACAAAACTCATTCAAGATCAGCTTTAAACTTGCTTGTACTGTAATAATTAATTAAAAGCTAAAACTGTTTTTTTCTTCCCAGGATTGTCCTAATAAAAAGAAAAGGTTTTGAGAAGTGTGGCCTTCTTACATTTCAAGCCAGAAGAGGCTCAAGGATATTGTCAATAAATACTGTAAGCTCTATTGAATCAAGCCTCATTCTTAACAATCCATACTTTCAGACAAGGATAAGGAAATAGTGGAATCAAATCTTTGCTGCAAGAGAAAAAAGTTGATAATTTTACATGAAACTGATAACTATGGCTTTGTTTTACTTATCTATTAGTTCAGTTTCATTAGTGTCAGTGATAAGTATCATTGCCTTATGTTTACATCCTCTATTAAGTAAAATATAACACATTTGTAAGTCAAACTTTTGGAAAACCTGACACAACCCTTTCTGTATTCACTGAATTGTTCTTGAATCCTTCTAATTGGCATCAATAGTCTAAAACACACTAAACTTGTCAAACCAACCTTATGGCATAAAATACTACATGTCACGAATTCTGGCAGAATGTGACTGAAAAAAAGATCTCTGTTGTTCAGCCGTCCTCTTCTCTCCAAGTGGCCCATGTAGTGCAGCTGGATGTTCAGTAGGTGGGAGAATGAGCAGGCAACATCCCTTTTTATCCCTTCCCACACCGCAGTAATTATACTGTCAGCCGTGAATGTCAGGCAATGGAGAGGGCGACACAATAAGAACAGTGGCAGAGGGGCGTTAAGGCCTTCTCTTGGCGTTAAGCCTGTAATTTCGCATCTTAAATGATCATGTAAGCAGAGCCAAGTTGCTCTGCTGTGGGACCATCTCCACCATGCCAACTATATGATGAAGCTTTGCAATAAGCAGGTGCTGACACCCTGCTTTTTTTGGACGTGGGGCCCGAGGCGAGAAAACGAGACCACAGAGAACAGGAGATTTTCGGTGATGATTGAGTCTGTCTGCCTGATGAAAAATGGATCTACCACAGGAAGCAGAACTGCACTCTTACATCAGTCCCATCCATCGTTGGAAAACTCTGCGACAGCCTGCCTCTAAATACAATAAATGAGGCTGACGTGGGAGCGATGGAGCTAAAATTTAAAACAAGCCGCTGTCTGAAAGTGATTAAGATCTGCAGATATTCCTGCAGGCAACACACCCCACATCATTGTCTTATCTGGGCTGTCTGAAGATATTTAAGCTGAAAAACTATTACCAACACCGGGGCTCGGGGGAGAATTAGATCAAAGTTAAGCTGAATATAGACAGTATAAAGGACATCTTTCTGATATTGAGTTGCAGCACCTTTATCTGCAATTCAGTTACTTCAAAGGTTACAAATCCCTCTGTAACACCTTTGCCTCTTTTAATATCTCCTCTGTGTTGTTTTGATCTTTAAAAAGCAAAACCCATAAAGGGTTTAACCTGGATTTACCTAAATCAGTGCACTTCATTAAAAATGCACATTAATAACTGTTGCATCTTATATTTGAAAACACTATAGAAACACTTTGCTGCCGTAGATAATCACATTATAGTCGTTTATTTTTCATTAAGCATATTTTCAATTAAAGGCACTGACTTGTATTATCGTTGCTTAAATGCGTCAATGATGAAACCCTCAAGCATATTTCATTACCTTATGTCAGTCAATGAGCATCCTTTTTAAAAAGCAAACATTTGAGAAAATTTTGAAAAAATATACATAATTAACACAATTATCTGCTGACCTGGCATTTTTTCTGGGGAGGCCTGAGGGGTTTTGACTGATGGGTTGAGCTCCAGGGATGACAGAAGTACTGTATAATTTTATGTGACATGTTTAAATGGCTTATTCAAAATTTAAAGGAAACTGCATAGAGACACTGCAGCTTAAGAAAAATAGCTTCACATTCTGTATTTTACAGTATCAAATGCAACAGAGACAGACTAATAAATGATCAATTTGAAAGAACAGGCTGTTCTTTGCAGGTAGTGATGATGAAGCCGCAAAACTCTACGTTTGATGTCAATATGCAAAAGAGGTCTCTGGCACCATCTAGTGGCGAGTGAAAAAAGAAAACCTGATATAATTGATTCCCACATTATCAGCTTTCCATTTATTTTATGACTAAAGAGTTGGAGGGAGGGTGATGTACATAAAAACTTTTGTCAACAAAGGCTATGTGTGGGCATACTGGCTGCCACTAAAATGGAGATCATTAGAGATCACTCTGCTGCTCGGTGACCCTAATCTGCTTAATTACATTAAGACCGCTAAAACCTGTTTCAGCTTCAGTGTTAATGCATTTGGCCAGGTGGCACGGACCAAACAAACACAGGGACAGTGACAAGATCATTCTTCTGCAGTGCAAGAAATGATTTAAGAAAAATTCAAGCAAGAGATATTTGCCAAACCGGTGAGTATATTGTTTAACATTTTATTAATGGTAACAGACAAAGACAATGTTGGTGTGTTTGATGATTTGTACAGAGTGTACACAAACTAAATCAGTTGCTTTGGCACAAATATAATGATTTCATCATCTTCATTTTTCTAGTAGTGAATACTTGCTGCATGTATTCAACCTGTGCTAAAAATTATGTTAGGGGTGGGATGTATGTGTATCTGAAATTACTGTTTTGCAGTATTTCTGTAAAAAAGCCATGGTGCCACCAACTGATGAGGCATAATTCAAGGTTTATATGTGGTAACTACTGGCTTTACTACTGGTTAATAAATCATTTAGTCATGCTTTTAGAGCTGGAACAAGCAATACTTAGTTGTTGAACTATAACTGCATACCATTTTTACTATGAAGTGAGAATCACATCACAGTTTATTGATGATTTAGTTAACTTTAATGATCCAAAAAGTTATAAATGTTTCTAGGCTACATGGTTCTCAGCTAATAAAAAATCATAATAAGTCTGCAGTTAAAGTTGTGGTGATTAATGGATGTAGTCCAGATGTGCTGCAGTTCCTTTTCAGAGGGTAAGTGGTCAAACAGTCGCTCTGGGGGGATCTTCCTGATGTATTTGTCATTTGAACTTCCCAGAAGTTATCTTTTTAAATGGCCTATTATCAATCTTTAAAGCATTAATAAATAATAATTTACCTAGAATTTGAGTTAGGGCCAAACCCTAAACTTGTTAGGGTTTGCTATTGAAATGATTCACCTTCCTAAGAGTACTACAACTGTTATTAGATAAGTACCATTATTCTTTTTACTGTTCAGAGGTGGCAGAGGTCACATCATCATTTCAGTGATAAGATTGATACAGTATGAGTCACTGATGTCTCTTTTGTTCAGGGGGCTCCTCAGCATGAAGAAATGTTGACCATCCAAGTTAAAAATACCATGTTGCATCTGAACGGTCAAAACCTCAAGTTGGCAGCTAAAAATGGCCGCAATTCAAAAACACCTGGCCTCCATCTGTCAGCAACACATGGAAAGGAGGCAGTGGATCGGCTTACGGCGTCCTCCCCGACCCAGGAGGGCACGGCACGGTTGGACTTGTTGCTGCCTAAGTCACCCAAGCCTGTCTTAGAGAGGGAGGCCGAGAATCAACCAGTCAGGCGCCCTCCGAAGCTTGCCCCGCTGGAACTGCCAGAGGAGGTGAGGGAGTCTCAGAGGCAAAAACTTAAGGTTATCCAGCAGGAGGACAAGCCTGCTGCCTGTAAGCTTAATGTGACAGTGAGTGAGCCCTGTACAAGGAAGGTGAAATCCTGTGTGAAACAGAGACTGGTAAAAGCTGCAGTGTGCCCAAATGCTTCCACTGAGCCACTCAAAGCCAAACAACAAAAGAGATCTTCAAGGCCCCAGCTGACACGATCTGAACCCATCGAGCAGAATGGCGACAGGCATTTGGAGGATGTGGTGTGCCGAGGTACCCCCGCTCCTCTGTGTAGCAAACCTGCCCCTCCTTTACTTTCTCCACGAAGTAAACCTCAAGCCGCACGTGGTGGAGAGGTGGCATGCCAAAACCCCAGCACCCTCCAGCAGGAGACAGTGAGGAGGCGTGTGAGGCTGAGGAGAGCACATTGCCTCGAAGAGGATCAGTGCAATTCAAACACGTCAACCGGGGGATTATCTGCAGATGAAGGCAAGCTGGCCCAAGGTGTCCAAGGCAAAGGGCAACGTACAGACAGGGCCCTGAGAGGCCAGTTGCGTGCTGGAAAAGGCATCAAAGAGCCTCCTGCAGCCTCCCTGGAGAATAGGAAGAGCCATCATCAGGATTGCAGTCAGCAATCTGCAAGATGCACTCTGAATCGACAATCGGCTGAAGGTGCAAGCAAGGAACTCGATGGTGTTAAGCAAAATGCTTCTCACTGCAGATTAAAGAGTAGAAAACCCTTGATCACAAAGCATAACAATGCAGTCCCTCTGGAATGTCTCCAACTGTAATTACAGTATATTGAATCTGTCACATGTGCAGCTTGTAGTCATGCTTAGAGATGCACTCATATCCTGTGGAGACCCACCAGAAGCAAGCTAATATAACATATTTAAGCTTATGCATAGTCGAATAAACAGTGATAGAGTATGAGAGATACATTAACCAATTAACGTGATTTTCTCAGCAGGTGAAAAATCATATGGAGGAATAAAAAATAAAAAAACGGTGCCATTACAATCTGCTTTACAGAGTCCTTTTTATGAGAACAAATATCTGAAAACTGCAAAATCAGTTTGTTTCTTTTTAAATAACCACATAAAATAAGATAACAAAGCAGATTTTAGAAACTTGTTGTCTCAGTATTTAAGCAATTAAGTCTATAATATGCTTTGCTTGCACTACAGTTTTCTTCCATGCTTTTATGAAATGAAATGCCCTGTATAGTGCATTGTTGTGAAATCTCTTAGGAAAGTCGCAGAGGTGTATTTCACTTACATTTTGTTGGCACAAAGCCAGACCACTTTCAAGTTCATTAATGGTCCGGCATGCTTTTCCCACTGTGATTCCAAAATAGAAAATAAATAAATGAATGAACAGCATTTCATAAAAGTGTATGCCAGGTCCACCCAGAATTATGGATTGTCCCATTTCCATAAGCTACTGCCCAGATCAGAGTACACATTGATTCAATTAGGTGAAGCAGACAAGGAACACAGCAAAGCTTCTGGCACATCACAGGACGAGTTAGACCACTATAGTTGATCCAAGATGATGAAACAGCACAGTGATGCCTCAGAAAAGAAGTGCAGGCATGATCAGAAATTTAGCAGTTAATTATTGGGTGGTTTCTGATTGACTAGCAATTAATGAACATCAAAAAAAGTTAATCCTCCTGTTAAATCCTGCACACAAGATTATATACTGTGATAAACTGTATATGTATACACATTAAACACCTGAACCAACTGTTTTATATGTTGAATGATTTATACAAGTTTTACCCAAACACATGCACTCTTTATCCTTACTCTTATATGTATTTGTTCTGCTTTTCTGATTCAAAATAGAGATATAATAACAACAGTTGTTGACATAGAGTCAATAACTCCTGTAATGACACAGAGTTGAGGCAAATAAATCAGTTGTGATGGTAAGTAGTCACACTTTGTCAACTGTCAACCAAATCATTTATTAGTTAATGTTAATGCATTTAACTCAACACATGGGGTCCCAGTAAAATCCCAGTATATTTGGGGATTCAGGTTAGGTAGTACAGTAACTACCATCGCTTGAGGTGGAAGCTAATGCAAAAGGACCTTAAAGTGCAGTGTCACTGATGGCCACTAGATGCTGACTCCCTTGTTCCAACTGACTACCATTCTGAGAGTGTCAACTTCTTTCTAGAAATAAAAAGTCATTCTTTTTTTCAATCTTTGCTATCTCAATTGCTAAGTTCAGGCCCTCTAATAAGTGTGCTTGTGATCATTAATGCTCCCTTACTCATAGACTTTAAGACTTACATTACCTTTGAAGTCTGCTGTGTGGTCCTTGGTTGACAGCTGGGATCGACAGTTGGCTCTCCCTGGCTCAGTTTGTGTGTTTAATTTGATTTGATTGTGATACCTGTGGCTAAACCTAAAGACAAACATCAGCTAAAGTAGCTAATGTTAACCCAAGTGTGCACCGTTCAGTTTTCATTACAAGGTAGCGAGGCATGTTTCCAGAACATGAAAGTCAACACAGCACACTCGTTACTTATACTGTAGAATCCTGGCTCCAAACTGAAAAGATGGCATCAACCACAAGTAGCCACTCTGGGCTTCAAACCGGCTCTCATGAAACCATTGGGTGACATCACATTTTGCTACATTCATCTTTAAATACAGTCTATGGTACAGGCCTGAGGACAACCTACTATTAGTTTGGTACTGGAAGAACAGCACCCCAAAGCAGATTTCCTTCCAAATCTGAGATGGATGCATCGTCTACCATACAAGGCAAAATGTGATATAGAGGTTGTGGAATAATATATGTTTCTTTGCTCTTCTCATATAAATTATATAAAATGTATGTTACTTGCCACTGACAATTCTTGTTTCTGATTGGACACAACTCAAGGTAGGAATACTAACCAGGCACACTGGGCAATACCTGCTGTTTACCTAATCATGAGGACTTGTCTTGTACAGCTGTCCTGTGTCAAAATCTTGTACAATACCTTTCTTTTTTATGTTGATTTTATGCTAACATACTGCGTATTCCCCCAAAATACTACAAGCTAGATGATGCATTTTAAACATGTGGCAGGAAGTAATTTAATCAGAGGAAAAATGGTCTGTTTTTAAATGATGTTGCCATATGTAGTTTTCTATGTGCAATGGACCTGATGATACTGAGAGGCAGCAGCGTAGTACACACACAATGCAAAGACAGTAAGAGGACGCATGGAGTTAAGAGGGGCCCCAGCTCAGATTTGCCCTATTGGACCCCAAGTGGTAACATCTGGCCCTGGTTGGTGTCAAAAATAAATGTGATAATTACTGCGGCATGGAGGAAAATACTAGAAGATCAACCTTTAAAAAGGCATAAAGTCTGTTCTGCCTCATGACGAATTCACATTTAAATATTTTCAACATATTCTCAAAGAAGACGAGCCTCTTTCCGATGTGGGAGGTTGAAATCTGGCTGTCAGTCAAATGACAGATGGCTTTCTCTAACACTACATGGTGCTCGCAGCCTCTCAGTCACCCTACATGCTGGTCACCTCTTTAGCCCTCTCACATAAGGCGACAGACGGTTCCTCAGACTGACACCATCACTCATAATGTGCATCTGCCCCGAATCATCAGCCCACTTCCCATCCACTTCACACTGAGCCTATACATAGCCTAGCCTGTGCTCACTTTCCTTGGCTACAAAGGCACCGTAAATAGGCCTTTGGATGTGATGGCTAACTTGTTTGTTGTCCATGACATTCAAATATTGACACTGTGTTTTAGAGCATTTCGGTGCCTAACAGCTCCAGAACAGATTTGGTTGAATTCCTAATGTGGCAAAAGCATGTACAGACAGCTGTAGGAGCACTTTAGAGAGGAAAGCTCAACCAAGGAGCTGCCAACACAAGACTTGTGATGCAGAGGACTTCAGAGGACAAGCAAAGAATGTTTGCCAGGCAGGATGTCGGACACAGACAGAGACAGAGCTGGTGTGTTTCACGGCAGCTTCCTCTCCTTGCCAGAGAGCATGACCGCACATGATAAGGACATCAGTGTACAGTGAAATGTGAATCACAGACATGTTATACATCAGTTTATCATGTGAAAACACATGTACTGTAGATGCACAGGTTCACAAACAGGAGTGAGTTTTCTATCAAGGAGGATAGGTTATAGGTTAAGAAACATGGAAAATGTGACTTGCAATGTAATTTGTGTGGGTTTGCTTGTAGTAAACAAATGATCAGTTCTAAAAATTGTGTTAGATGAAATTAAAAATCTGATACATTTAATAATAATTCAATAATCTTGGAGGAAATTGGAATATTACTGAAGGAAACACACAAATCAGAGTTGGAAAAAAAGCCCAAGTCAAAAAAAATACAGTATGCTGAAATTAATGATGGAAATGAAGATATATGTGTATATACTATATAATTACCTATGGAAATGTGTAAAAAAACAAAAAAAGATATATGTGCGGTCTGACATGATTGTTAACTTGTCAAAACAGCACAGCATGAGTAATATAGATCACAGAGCCTTACTGTAAGTCATAGCAAGGACAGACATTTAACACAAAGCTGCAAGCACAAGTATTCTGTAATCATTTCCCCAACTTAAATACAGCCCTTCTCCATAAGTGTTTGGCGGGTGGAAGCCAACGCGGCCCGGCCCACCACCAGCCTCAGGGCGGCTCCGCTGTGGCTATCACAGTGGCAAAGGCCGGACAGTTGAGGCGGTGGCCAAGAAGCCGTGCCTTTCTTTGAGGGCAACACTTCAGATGGGTGCAGCCATAAAGGAGGAGGGAAAAAAAAGACAAAAATATCCAGAAAGTTGAGTCTATAATTGGCTGTGCCTCTCAACCTTTTTTTATGTGTGAGCACAACCCAGTCGAGAACAGTAGAAGCCACCTCGTCCCCTAGTGAAACCCTACACTCCCCCCCCTTGCAGTTCCCTCCCACTCTATCCACACATCCACAAGGTTGCTGAAGCTCACCTCACTTTTTAACATCACTGTACACTGGATTGTCACCCTGGATTATATAATCATCCCATTTTGATATTTCCTGCACCTGGAGGGGAGATATTCTGGATTATTGTCACCTGATGATAATGATGCTGCACTGGTGCTGATTCAGGGTGCGAGTGCTGGAGGCAGAGAAAGACAGACACCTCCAGTAGCGCTGACTGATTGACAGATCAGGTAAGAAGAAAAATCAGCATCATAAAGACACCCATCTGTCACTGCTATCATCTTTAAAAATTGACTCTACAAATATTTATTTACTCTTTAGCAGTTTAGAATTATTGGCAAAAATTGCTTTTATTTCACATTCACACACTGTTCAGATGCTCTATCAGAAAACAGACTTTTGGACCAAGTTCCTCTTTATTTTTCTTCTTCTTGGGTTGCGTTCAGGGAGGGTAAAAAAAAAAAACGGTTTCTGTTTTTTACATTTTGGGAGTGATAAATGTAGCTTCTGTTAAAGACATCTACCGTACATTGCAGTCCCAGGTCTGCCATTGAGAGAGGAAGTGGAAACAGGCCCGGTGATACAGACCAACAGTTTGAAAAGAGGGCTCAGATGTTGATAGAGGCAAACCAGCCTGTTTTTTAGCTTTACCACGGATACTGTATCTGCTTGTAAAACCACAGATTATTTCAACAGCACTGGGAAACCCATACAGTCTATTTAAATGTAATCACAGATGAAAAAGAGACAAATTAGAATATGTTAGATTTGTATAAAGTTGGGTAAAGAGGATTAGGAGCATGAATCCACATGTTGTTCAGCTGCTTTCATAGGGCGGCTGAGGTTTTTTTGCTCTTTTTTTTTCACTGACGTCTTCCTGAGCTGAAGTTCTCAGATTTTAAATGGAGACTAATTGGGGCAATTAGAGAGATTCAGCGAGTGTGACTATTCTGCTCATTAATAGCACCAGTGAAAACAAGTAGCAAAAATAGCCCAATGGAGGATCAGATAAGGAAACTTGTACCTGGAGGCCAAAGCATTTTACTTCACCCACAGTAAATAATGCACTCTCTATTTCACAGGGTACAGTGCAGTGCAGTAGGCCAAGTCACAGTCAGCAGACAGCTGTGTTATTTGAATTGTGCCCCACCACAGCATTTTTTTGAGTTACTGTACTTTCGGTCTTAGTCACTTTCTATTTCAAAATCATACCACAATAAACTTGCTTTACGAACATTCATTCAGTGCTATCACTTCACTTTAGGAGACAAAATTCCACTAACCTTTGCAGACATAAAAAGTCTAAAATAAGCAACATGGCAGCATTTTTGGCATAAATGGCAACATATTTCTCTTTGCAACAACACAACGTGAACTACTGCAAATGTCAAGGGAGCAACTGGATCACATGATAATCCCACAGCTCTAATTCATTCTATTATAGCAAATAAATTAATGATTTGGTATTTTGGGAAATAGTCAAATCAAGTCAATTTATATTTGTGTAGCCCAATATCACAAGTTTGCCTTAGTGGGCTTTGTACAGTATCCTCTATCCTTATACCATTGATTTGACTAAGGACAAACGTATTCTTCTTAAATATGCTTAAAAATACGCATAAAGCTTAAATACACATATTTATTTTCTTTTTGTTTGATGAGAAGATTGATACTACTCTCATATCTGTCCATTAAATACAAAGCAAGAGCAAGGAGTCGATTAGCTTAGCTTAGCAAAAAGACTGGAAAACAGGGGGAAACTAGCTAGTCTGGCTCCATCTCAAAGTAATAAAGCCTGCATGTTCCTACTTAACTTGTTATGTCTCTTTTGTTAAATGCATACAAAAAATGGCAATGTGTGGTTTTATGGGGGGTGATGAGCAGTAATCACGTGATTGACACTGGTTTCGGCCAAGAAATGTTTGCAGTAAAACCACAACTTGTTTTTACATTCAGTTTTCCTACAGATTTAACAAACAAGATAAAACATGCTAAATTAGCAGTTTAGATTAGATATTTATTTAATATATTTCAACCTCTGGACTAAGCCAGGTTAGCTGTTTCGCCCTCCACCCAGTCTTTACGCTAAGCTAGGCTAACTGTCTCCTGTGTTCAGCTATATTTGACAAATGGATATGAAAGTAGTATTAGTCCTTTCATCTAAGTTCTTAACAAAAAAGCAAATTAAGGCCGAAATATTTCTGTAAATATTCCACTGGGCACATTCTTGAAGGTTTGGTTGCTATTGACTTTTGGAAAACACCTGCATTGACTAAGTCAATGGAAATATCAGAGCACAGGAAGGCGGGGAAGACTGCTAAAGAACTTTCAGGACATATGTGAGTCATATGAATGCTTTCCAAGTTGTGCGTAACTCAGTGTTTCCTCAACCTCCCACAGTGACCCCCTGCAATGAGACACTCCTCAAGTTAGCATAAGCCATGTTATGGCTACGGTCAGCCACACGTCATCCCTGATGGCAGGCATCACAACCACTGGTGTACATCAAGGTCAAGAATAGTTTTGTGTTTATAAGGTGTCTTTGCCACCCAGGCACAACAGCCTCATAAATGAATCCAACAGAGAAGGCCTGATTGCTCCTTTTGCGACATGCTGGTGGATCCAAGCTGTACAGCTTTTCACTTTCACAGCCCCAAAACTAGACACCCAGAGACACCTGCATGAATTTTAATCATTTAAAACTTAAAGAAAGCCAAAATGTAGAAATCTTATATCACAAAATCTGCAATATGCACATTCCTAGTCTTTTTTTCTGGCTAGTGGGTGGAGATAGTAAAAAAAATTGTAAAGTAAGAGGTTCCAACAATCTTTGGTGAATCCAGTTTTGTCTGGATGGAGTATTCATTTTCTTTAAAAAGATGTGTATTTTAGTGGTAGGTTTCAGTTATCACATACTGAGAAATGAGAACATTTTTTACCAGCAAAAGCAGAAATTTAAATAGGGGACAATTCAAAGACAAATTTCCCTTGTTGTTTCTTTATACATATAAATTGCCTAAACCAGCTCTTACTGCCTCTTGTCAGTACAGAGATGTGGCATTTTTTCATCTCCTTGCACCATGGGGAATGCTTCATTCAATTGGGTTTCCTCCATTGGAGATAAAATATCACAAATTCTGGTAATTTTCTAGCAATTCAAAAAAGTGCAAGAGAAAGCTTGGTAAACAAGATTTATATTCCAAAACAACAGTAGTATATATATTATATTGTCTGATGCATTACATGCAATAGTAAAATGTTGTTTCCACTGACCTTTCCACAGACTGGACAACTTGATGGTGGTAATAAGCTAAACAAAACAGACCCAAAACAAGGCCGAGATGGAATTACGACTGGGATTTAGGATCACCCTGGTCTTGGTCATTCTGGCCTTGACTCTTTCCAATGAGAGAGTGGAAGCACAAAGGGCAGGTAAGATGATTACAGCTAAATGTTTGGAAATAAAATCAATAGTAGAGCTTATATTAACTGTATGTAACCAAACCCTACCGTATCTACCTATGACAGGATGTAAGAATGTCCACTATGACTTGGCATTTATCCTGGATACCTCATCCAGTGTGGGAAAGGAGAACTTTGAGAAGATCAGACAATGGGTGGCCAACCTGGTAGACTCTTTCGATGTGGCACCTGACAAGACTCGAGTAGCAGTGGTTCGCTACAGTGACACACCTGCATCTGAGTTCAACCTGGGGAAACACAGGACCCTGGAAGATGTGAAGCAAGCTGCTCGTAACATACGCTACCTGGGGGGGAATACAATGACTGGGGATGCCATCAGCTACACCACCACCAACATCTTTACGGAGCGGAACGGAGCAAGGCCCATTGCCAGAGGCATTCAGAGGGTGGCCATCCTTCTCACAGATGGCCGAAGCCAGGATTATGTTCTGGAGCCCTCGAAAGCAGCTGCCAAAGCCGGTATCAGGATGTTTGCTGTGGGCATCGGGGAGGCACTAAAGGAGGAGTTGGAGGAGATTGCTGCTGAGCCAAAGAATGCCCACGTCTTCCATGTGACGGACTTTAATGCCATTGACAAGATCAGAGGCAGGCTGAGGAGGAGGCTGTGTGAGAGTAAGTCAGCCACCAGGCTCAGTGCCAGCACATCACTCACATACACACAGCATGCCACATGGCTTCTTTTTGAAGTGTCGGTCTCACTTTGAAGAGCGACCTCACCCCGAACGTGCACTTAATCAAATTAAACTCTTATTTTAACCTTTAACCACGATATTGAGGAAAGACTCAAACCACAAAACCCCACCCCAACCACAAAGAGCTGTAGCACATGTACACTGTGCTATCATGGCTTCATTTTGACTGAATATAAATCGTGTGAGGGGGCTGTTGCAAAAATTGGCTTGTAAATGACAGCTTTCTAACCAAGACATTTCTGTGGTGTAGCTGCCTTTTTGACTGCTGTTTTGGTGCAGAGGTGTTTAGCACTGGAAAGCTTGTCTTACGCTAACCTCAATGGTTTTTCCACTAGTACAATGAGAAAATCTTTCAACATAGGCACGCTTAGAAAGTACTGTTATGTCACATGAGTTTACACAGTCAAATGAATTAAATAAACTAAACAAAGTGGCAGCTTTTTTGTTGTCTGGTAGCCGAGTAGGAAAGTGAGAAAGTATCTGTGTGTTTTCATGGGGAAGATGGATGCTTTGCACTCCAACGCTTCAAATTCCAGCCTAAAATTAGCCAGACAGGAAAGAAAAGGATGCCATGAGTCGTTGCCGCAAACAGTAAATACAAAAACGGAAATGACATGATTACATGGTTTCACACAAAGATGAGCAATGATAAACTCTCAACTCTCCATTTAACCCGGCTCTAAATTGTCAAACTTGACAAGGCATGGCAGAGATTTCTTCTGAGGGAAGTGTTGATTCAGACAGTTTAAAAAAGCCTTTATTCTTTTTTGGGGGCGTATTCCATCTTGCAAAATGATACTGCATGTGTTGACCCTGCTCCTTGAGGCCATAGATTTTCAATCTGCCAACCAAGGGGTCAATAATGCAGGTTATATACAGTATCATAAAACTTGCTGTACAGCATTTTTAGAGCATAATGCTTTGTAGGACTAACCAAAGGCTAAATTTATACTGAAAGAAAGTATGAGTGTTTTCTTTCTGTAATCTCTAAAATCACTATGAGTGAGCCTCTAAGTATATCAGTGGTCAGCACAACTGGCTCACTGAGCAATGCAAGTTATTTCCACCCAGAAAATTATAGCTCAAGTGGGTCCAATGCAGCCGCTCCAATGTCCACGTTAGATGTTTTCACCTTTTAATCTACAGGTTTTTAAAAAAGGCCACAATTTATTTTGTCCTGCACTGATTCATTAGGGTATGTATGGCCTCACATGAGAATCTCAGCTCATGACATCCCACACATGACCTTACATGACCCCCAGTGACAGAGGACTCTAACATGTCTAAGCTCTCATCTAATACCTAGTGTATGTTTTAAAAATTAAATAGTTATAATGATGACAGGTAACATGGCTAATAGTAAGAATTAAATTATCAAACTCTGGCTGGAAAAAAAAGGTGTGTAATGCTTGGACTTCTGCTGATACTATGAATCTGTCTGAGAGATTCACTTCCAGAGGGCAGGTTTTACATTGCGTCCATTTTAACTCACAGTTAGATTCCTAAATTATAGCTTTAGAGCCACAAGTGCAGGGAGTAGCTCAGCTATCTAGCATACTAAGGCCCAGTGCTGTGCAACACCACCACCTTTAAAAAAGGGTGACGCACTTCCATTCATTCACAGAATGGTAATTTTTGGTGGAGTCACTGACTTTATAAACAATATAAACCAAGTATCATCCATTATCACCTTAAAAAGACTTTAAGAGAGAAAAAGACTCCTTTAATTCCACTGTTAAACTGAGGACAGACACAAACAAGGACAAACTTCACAGTTGAAATTAGAAATCAAGCCTGTGAAATATAGATAACAGCTCTCACCAAAAAACCGCATGAATGTTGACAGTTAAATTAGCTGCTTGGATTTTCCCATTAGGCATACTTTGGGGCTTTCGACAGAAAAGAAAAACGAGCCATGTCAACAGAGCTATTCTCACAATGAACGCCACAAAGGTTAAAAGCCTCTCTGACGTGACGATTTTTATAGGTGTGATTTAAGAAAATTGTATAGTTTGATAGATGTTTGGCAGATACATGATCTATCAGGGTGCTTGGAGTGTCTCACTGGTTTGTTTTTAGCCACAGATAATATTTAAGGCTGACAGTCAGGACACAGAGTGAGTGTTGGGCTAATAATAGGCTTTGATGAGAAGTTCCTCTGAGCAGATTGATTACGACCTGGTGAAAGGATCCTGATTTGCTGTTGTTACCTGATCCACATAATCAAAATGTTACCATATGGGATGAGACAGGAAGTTTTAATTCACAGTGCCTATTGTATGATGATCACAACACTGAAAAATTACATTAAAATAAGACCTCAGCCATTCTAGCAATAATATATACAGGTATAAGGGTTATAATGTTAGTTTAGTGTGTTAGCATACTAACATTGCTATAGTACTTAACACAATGTATAGCTGAAGCTGATGGGAATGTTATGCAGGTATTTTGACACAAACCAAAGTAAGGCTAAGTGCAATTTTGACCTAATTATAGCACTAGTAGAAAAGTCAGAGGATCACCAAAGTTAGAAATACAATTAATCTTTAAGGTACATGATTGTCTTTAGTCTTGAGATATTGTAGCATACTCATAACCACAATGGCACAAGAGGAACAGTCAGGGGATCACCAAAGTAAGTAGGACTCATAATCTGGGTATCATGAATTCTTGTCAATCCATCCAGTATTTGTTAAGATAGTTCAGTCTGGACCAAATTCGTACACCAACCAATGGATTGCAATCCACAGAGCCAGTGTGTGTGTGTGTGTGTGTGAGTGTGTGTGTGGCATTATGCTCCTTTTAAAATGTCATTTGCATCTCTAAACCAATGTTTACATCTATTAAACTAAACAGGATCCCTATCTGCATTCTTTAGTGGAGCTGGCATCTTGACACAAATAGCAAATACCCCTCATGTCAATAAAAACCTAACCTGATGGTGTTGCCTTTCTTGCTGTCACCACCATCACTGAAATATGCGTGGGTGGAAATACAAAACTGTGACTGTTACTTGGGCCTGTGAATGTGCCCCAAGCTCTAGCAGAACCTCCCCTAACCAACCACCCACACCACCCTTCCCCCAGACAAAAGTCAGGAGAGAGAGAGGGGGGGGGGGGGGGGGGTAGTCTGTCTGCACTGGTGCTCTTCAGATCACATGTCAGTCAAAAGGCTGCATTTCAGTGAGATCACCACTTCCTAAAACAAGTCTTCCAAATGCAACAACCAAATAGGTTGCACTCCACAATGAACCATAGGGTCATTTTCTAATCCAGCACATTGGCAGTAATTGGCAGTAACAACATCATTGTCTGTGGTTCCCAAAACCGTTACAAATCGCTGTTTTATTTTACGGTGTGATGACGCTGTGGTTAAGGTCTTGTTAGGTTTAGACACAAAAACCACTTGGTTAGAGTTTGGGAAAAATCATGGTTTGGATTAAAATGATCACTTGAAACGTGGTCTGGGTTAAAGGTTCTACTCCTTTAAAGTCAGGAAACCTTAGTTATCATGGCAACAGTAAACATTACAACAATCGTAGCTATGTTTTGTTTTTTTTTAACCTGTTCCAACTCATAGTTTGGTAATGGGAAGTGAAATTGGGTCATTCTGCAGTAAAGTCCAGGGACTACTTTTTGTAAGTTAGGATCTCACCAGCCACCCAAACAGCCACCTCCAATCATGGAAATGTATTACCAAACATAAATGTGTCACTTCCCGAATCATAATTACTACAGCCTCTAGATGGCGTCTGTCACTCAAATGTAACTCAAGGTCATTTTTGGTGACTGACATTATGACCTATAGTGTCATTTTCCCTTAGAGGACAGGCTCTCCTTAAAACAATCCAACAATTAGCACCATTTTCATCAAGCCTCCCATAAAGTATTTGAACATCTGCTTCTTGTAATCAAACAATACAAGGTTACCTATACTGCACATGTGTTTAAGAAGTACACTTTACCTACCCTGTGTTCCTATAAAAACATTATGACTTTCTCGTCAATCTGAACTATTGTCTTTTCTCTTCAGATGTACTGTGTCCAAACATGAAGGTTCAACCTGATCGGTTCAAGCCCGACAGCACCAGTTATGGTCTTGAAGAGGTTCCAGGTATGTGCAAACTGCTGCTTTCTTCATGGCAACAGGCAGTGTTGGCAACACTTGTCAACCGCAATGTCAGCTCTTTATTTTTCAAAGCATGTCCTACACTCCCACGTTTAGCTTTTTTACATGAAAAGAAACAAAGATTTGGACTGTTTTCACACACACCAGTTTTCTGTATTTCTATGTGATTGGAATCTGAAATGTTGGTATTGTGAGTTGCAAAGTACTACTTTTCTAAACAGATTTGAGAAAGATTCAATTTCTGACTTGATTTATGCTGCTATCATAAAAACTAAATGCCAGATTTGAAATTGACCACATTTACCTACTTTTCATCACAGCTAACCAATCTGCAAATCATGTTGCTCTGCTTTAGAAATGTAGATGTGTTCTGTCCACAGTTCCGACCAACCAATGTCTTTCATCCATTGCAGTAGGATATGAAAATCCAGTTACAGCAAAACACTTTAAAAATGGTCAGAAGAATGTAAGGTATACACAACATCTAGTTAGAGTAATAGTTTGATGTTTTGAGAAATACATTTGCTTTCTTGCTGAGAGTTAGAGAAGAAAATTGATATCACTCTGGTGTTCATGTACAGTTGATATAAAGTTAGCATAGCTTAGCATTAGATTGGAAACAGGAGGGAACAGTTACTCTGGCTAATTCAAAAGGTAAAAAAATATGTCTGCCAGCAGCTCTAAAGCTCACTAATTAAAGGTTGAATATGTAGAATATTTATTAAAAGCTATATTTTAAAAAAATAATACAGCCACAGACAAATTAGTCTGAATTAATCATGACTTTCTGACACGTTCTGTGTACATTGTACCAGCCAATTAGCAGCCGGAATTGTGGGTTGCCAGGGTTGTCTGTTGTTCCGGCGCAGCTACTGTAGGCTGGCACTGGGTGAAATGGAGTGGGTTGAGTTTCTGACGCTACTCGGATTTTGATATTTGATCATTAATATGCTTGGTGTTTGAGTTGTGTTTGGTGTGTGTAAAAATGACGTGCTTGTAGCGGAGTTTCTCCTGTTTAATTTTATGTGCAGTATGACTATTGCTACATCCTTAGGGGATCATCCCTATGTCCCCCGGGACCTATGTTCCCCGCTTTGTATGTGACCGGGGAACATAGGGATGATCCCATCTACAGTTAGCCAGTTAGCTGAGTTAGCTGCCGAGTTAGCTGCCGAGCTAGCAGCCGAATTAGCCGCGATCAGGGAACATAGGTACGCTCCCCAGGTTTAACTGCTACTCCCACTGGCGTTACAATGTAATGTACCTCGGTGGTTTCAAGTCAGTTACAGCGAGGGTATGTTCGCTTCCTGATTTCTAAATAAAAGCACCAACACTGTCGTTATGGTTTTCTTAATAATAAAAGGCAACGGGTGTTTTATTTTGTGAAAATGACCGGAAGTGCGTTACTCGCTAGGGTTAACTTGAGTGGCTCCGAATTCGCAGGAACAAAACTTTAAGCAGATGTTATTTGGACAAATTAGCGTCACATTGTGAATCTAAAGGGCTACGTTCTCGCCTAAAAAGGTTAGACATGTGGATAAAGTGGTATATTTACAGAGTTAGAGCTAAAATAAAATCCGCTTTAGCCTGCTGATTTCAGCTTGGGTAGGAACGAAATGCATTATGGGTTATCGTGTAGTTTACTGACTGGTCTGCTCACGCCGATCAGGCTACAGAAACAAGCAATCATTTTGAGTTGGGAGCTAGCTAGCTAATCGATTACACACCACTCAAAGAAAGACTTCCAGTTGAAGACTGGCTAACGTTAAATACTGTTGTAGAATTAATTGGTCGAAATTAGTCGTTACCCTGTATGATTTATCACTTGACATGACGCTGGCTAATCGTCTGACGCACTTGGCACCGGACCTGGCAACCCGACTGCTGGAATTTGGTTGTTGCGACTACGATCTCGAGACATTAGATGGCGTTGATCTGCTCATTCTACATATTCTACCCTTAACACATGATACATTGATCAAACAAATAAATAAATAAAATATGTTAATTGGTAAGGTTTAAAAGTGATGATAAGTATATATATTTTGTACCTTTGGACAGAGCCAGGCTAAGTGTTTCCCCATATTGCTAAGCTAAGCCAACCAGCTGCTGACAGTAGCCTCATATTTACTGTAGAAATATAATAATGGCATCAATCTCCTCATCAAACTGTCAAGAAGAAAGTAAATAAGCCTACTTCCCAAAATGTCAGACTGTTCCCTTGAGGAAGTGAAATTGTCACAGGCCTTTAATCAAGTTCAGTGGTTGAACTAGTCCTCTACCAAGCAAAGCGCGTGACTAGTCCTCCATCATTTGAGGTTTTTTGTTTCATACATTCCAAGCTGCTGTATTGAAGTTTTCTCAGAACTCCTGAATAACGTTTATCCAGAAAGGTCGGATGTTGTTATAAGAGTGTCTTTTGGGGATCTGAGTTCCTGTCTGTCTCCCACCCACATCCATCACACTAAGAGAAAAAACAGATGCAAAGGCATGACTGTTGGGGCTCCTGCTATGTTGAACTTTGTGGAAAGAGAGATGTTCGACAAGTGAAAGCAGTGTTTTACAATTTCTGACTTTAACAAATTTGGCTAGCACAGTGGCACCTGGTAATCTCTGCCTAAACAAAGGGTCAACTCATATGGGCTTTTGAGTTCAAATTACATTTTGTCTTGTACCTGTCGATGGACTCCTTTGTGCCAGCACCCAGTTATTTTTTCACCAAAAAAAAAGGAGTCTGTGAGGGTTGATTGGCCAGTGAGCCCAGTCCTGGAACAAGGGAGCAGTTCGTTCTCATGTGCAACCTTAATAACAAACAGACAAAGAGGGCCGGTAAAATGTAATAGATTTTTTGACGGTCCACCGGCCCACTGATGCAGAGGCCCACTGGGATTTGTCCTGGTATGCCCAATGTTCATTACACCACTGGTCTGCTGTATCCCTACCATTGCTTTAAAGCAGTGTTTCTCAACTTTTTCACATTAAGGACCCCTAAACTGACATAAATTAGACCATGGACCCCCATTTGATAAGATTTTGTCCAATGGTATTAGATTTTTGCTTGTTCATGTTTTATCACATAAAGTATATGAAACACATGACCAATATAGTCACACATTCTGTCATTGTGTTACATATGGATAGAATTAGAGTGAAAATGAATTGTTATGTTTGCCTGGGACTCCCTTAAACCCCATCAAGGACCCCTGGGGGTCACTTTGAGAACCACTGCTTTAAATAATAGTTCAAAGATTGATGCCACTACTAATTAGTATAAATTAGTTGTTAGTAATTAGTAAATGTTCGTGTGTAAGCAGCATTTTAATCATCAGTATTAGAAAAAGTGCTTTACTGGTTTATATACGTATATATATAGACTTACTTTATACTTTTATTTGTTGGATAGTTCACCTTACATTTTGTAATTGTATTTTTTGATCACGTCTTATTCTGCACACAGCATTGTTATATCACAAACTGATACATTGTTTGACTTTCTCACCTTCTCCAAATACATTGCTCCAGGCTAAAGTGATGTTTTGGTCAAAGTGGAAGACCATCCAATTGGCAATGATTTGTCATTATAGAGTGTGTGGTTCTGATCAGAGGTGACAGCATCACTTCACACTGCTGAGACACATTATCACAGCCTCACCATTGGGCAAGTGCTAATTATGTGGTTATGCTTTTCCCCCAAACTGCAAAGGAATTGGAACAAACTTTAGATAAATTGCTGAAACCCACTCATGTTGTCTTTAGCAGATGTACCATTTTGTCAGATGTGCTGTAAGCACCCGAATTGGAATAAATCCTTTGGGCTGTATTTTGTTTGTCTTTGCAAGTCAGATCCAAAATCAAAGTCATGCTCCACTGGAGAATTATATGAGAAAATCCTTTTTTTAACTGCAAGCTATGTTATTGAGGAGTAGACCATAAATATACACTAACTCATCTATATTCCATTTCCATTTAGCTACAGTAGCAGCACCACAAATGAAATGGTACTCCCAAAAGTGTTACTATAATCACTTACTTACTGTCGTGATGTAAGATTTCTAATTTACAAATAGATTTCTATACCATAATGGTACCAACAGTATGATCCAGGTACCACAAGTAGTACAAATAGTAAGGAGGCAAAAATCTAGTTTTCATTCTACTATAGATGTTGATACAGTGAGAGAAAGTATTAGAATGATTATTGATTTTCTCTCTGCAGTACAAATAGCACTGACAGTTATGTCATATGATCAGATTTACTGTAGGAGACAAAACCTGCATTGGGCCCCTCATAGGGCAAAGTGTTATCAAACAGCAGTCTGAGGTCTAAAGCTCCATGACATGACAAAGATGTCTGGGGTTTTCCAAGCTGCAGTAATTCTGTAAATGTGGCATTGCCTGAAGAAATACATTGTCAAACTTACTGAGTAAAGTACATGTTTTTCAGTTTGTGGCTGAGCACATAGAGATTTTCTCTACGTACGGAGATGCACTAGACAAACAGTATTTATCGTCACTACACCAGCAGCTCCTGTAGGCTTATAATTACACAACAAATGTGCTCTAAACTCTCTCTACACTGGTGCTGAGAGAGTGTAATTCTCCGTGAGAAATGTCAAGACTATTTGCCACTGATTGTGATTTGACAGCCAAGAGACCTGTGGTTTGAGTCAGACTTGTGTTTATCATGGGCTGTCTAGTCGGACCCCTCAGGGTACTGAGCACACACAAGAGGCTGCAGAGTGTCTTTGCGGCTCTGCATTCGCTATCTACTGCACGAATGCTGCCATCTGCTCTGATCAAAAGAATGCTGTGTGTGTGTATTCGCCTTTCCCAGTCAGTGAACTCATCTGGCTTTTCCCGCAGATCACCCCATTGGTCGTTTTTGGCTGTCCAAAATAACTTTTTGGGTTGATTATACGCTATCCACTGCCAGTCCAAATTACAGCTCTGCACTGAGATGGCCCCCAAACAGCCACAGAAACGGCGCGGTGAGCGTATGTGCATGATGCAAGCATGGGGACAGAAAGAATCGTGGCCAGCAGAACTCACAGCTGCATGACTTGCTTGAGAACCCCTACGGCAAGACTGATAACCAGCAAAACATGAGTTTTGAACCTAGCACAACCAAGGCTCAAAATGTAGAGGTAAAGCAGAATTAGAAAGCATTAGTCGCTTTACTCATTTACTTAAGTGTTATTTAGCAAAAGTGCTTTCAGATTATCCACTTGAGAACATGCTGAGGGGCTTGTGCATCCACTTGTATCACTCATTGCTCATGGTATAATTGCTGAAATTGAAACATTTTGAACTTTAAAGACAGTACAGGTACCATTAGAGGATGAAGCTACAAAGTTTTAGTTGGTCTGACTTTTACAGCACTTACATAGCCCAGGTATGTCTGAGACAATAATGGTTCTAAATTATAAGATGGTCAAAGATCAGCAAAGATCAAAGACAGAAAGCATGTTGCTGTTTCTATTATAACAACAAAACTGTGCTGACAAAATAAAACAATTACTATGAAATTAAAAAATATATATAATTGCAGTGTAACCAAAAAAGTGACAAAAGTTCAGACTTCCAAGTTAGAAAAGAGGAATTGGATTATTTCAAATTGAAGCCTTGGTAGCTGTTATGTAGGAAGTCTAAAGTAAAGATCAAGCATATGAGATCTGAAATGAAAATGATTACCCGCATCAATGCTAAATTCGATATCAACATCACACATATGATTAAAAACATTACAAGACCCAAGGCAAAATGTAAAAGTTAGTCAAAGAAAAAATGGCACCACCTACTGACCAGTAGAGGTAACTGGCATATTAAAGGGTATCAATGGCATCCAAAATGCAAGTATATGCAACCTTTCCCCCCGTCCTCATAGGACAGAGAAACTCCCTACCCTGAGGCCATAGTAATCTGTTATCCTTACAGTGCATCTGAGACACTTGGTGACTTTTACTGACAGACAGACTAACAGGCTAATGCCCTCAGTTGTTCAGTCTGTTATTACAGCTCCTGTTTTAATGTTATTTTTTACTCTGTTGCTAATGGCACAGCGGCAGCCTGCATCATACCACCTGTTTGCACGCTATTTCTAAAAACATCCACTAAGCTTTCGTAAGACTCTCACATTACCGCATTCATGTTGTGGTGTCCTCTATGAAAGATTAGTGCATTGGTGTTAATATTCCCAACGGAAACCTTACATTTTAGAGATTTTGTTGCACTACTATAGGCTCCCTGTAATATGTTTAGGCTGACCTCATCCTGTTGACTCACTAATGGCACAGTCTGTTTCAGAAGAGCTCTGTCCACACAACATAACCACCAGCTTTCAGTGAGATTTGCTGGACAAACTGGCAGCATTAGTGCAAGTACAAGCTCTGATCCTGCTGGCATCGCCATAGCTACAGCACTTGTTTGTTGTACAAGGGAGTGTCCTTTCTAAACCACCTAAATATGGTCTGTGGTCAGACCACTTCAAATCACACACTACAGGCAACATACACACACGTGCACACACACACACTCAGACTCACACGAGGAGTTTACTAGCGATGGCAACACATTTTTTCCTCTGGCAGAAAATCTAACAAATGTTGAATTGGTACCAAATGGCTCTTTTTTTCCATCAATTTAGTAATACTGTGATTTTCAACTCTTTCCAAAAAGCCACAAACACAGTGGCTGCAGGGTGTGGTGGGACTGACCCAATTAAACCTCAGTATACCCCAAGAAATCTGTCAAAACCATAACTCAACCTCACGACTCGAGAGCCTTGTGTGCTTATTTATGTGTATGAGACTGTCCTGAGTCCAACTAGGCTATTTAACTGTGTTGCTGCAGGCTTCGACTTAATGGACTACTTCAATGTGAGGGATATTCTGGGAACCAGAGTTGACGAAGGCCAAAGTTCTTATGTGCGCCTTGGCACCATGCCCATTGTACAGCAAACAGAGTAAGTGACCATCAAATTATACTGCAAAAAGTACACATGTCAAAACATTTTTAAGGATTTCACTTACTTAAAATAGCGGTAATTAGATTAGACACAGCTTTATGTAGGAACATATACCACGGAAGTACAATATCTCCCAAAGTTATAATGAAAAATGCAAAATGTGGAAAAGAGAAGATTAGATTTTGATAATGGGGACCCATCCTTGTTGATACTGTGCTTCAGTGGTGATCCAAATGATCGAAAGACAGTTAATATGCAGGGGATCTGTGGTTAGGGGGTTCTGGGGCAGTGGTAATTCCGCCTTCTTCAAAGGAACAAAAATTGACCACAAAATGTTACATTTCAATATTGATGATTTCAAATTTAAATACATTTTGGGCAAAATTACACACAGTTTTAGCTGATCAGTATAGATACAAATAATTTTAAAAACCACACAGTAGCTCAACATATTCACAAGAAACTATGCAAAATGTACCACATAATAAAATGTTCATATATTTTCAGCATTTTATCAAGATAATAGGCACCCCAAACATCTATTTCTTAAAAGGAATGGAAAGTAGGAACAGTGGCTATTAAAAATTGTTGTTAGGGGAAACATGGTCTATGTTTAAGTTTAGGTTTGAACTATTACTGTATGTGGTCCCTGTGTGTTAATCACATGTCTGTAAAATAAAGTACAGTTTATGTTAACAATAACAATGTGCTTCTCTTCCACAGGGATGTGTTTCCTCAGGGATTGCCAGATGAATATGCCTTTGTGACAACATTCAAATTCAGGAAAACCTCAAGACGTGAAGATTGGTACCTCTGGCAGGTTTTCGACAAATATGGAATCCCACAGGTGGGTCAGCCAAATGTAAATAGTATTAAATGTGACTATTATAAGTCCAGTAACAAGGTCAACCCATGCCTGTTTGGCTCCTTTCTAAATTATTGGGTCTTAAATATACAAATATGTCCTTCTCAAGCCACCTAGATTGCTGGTAATCCTTTTCAAAATTTCAAATATTTTTGATTCAAATTGAAACATTGCAACATAATTTAAAAATGTATCACTGTATAGCTTTTTTGTTCTAAAACGGACCAATTCTATGTCACACAACGAGGACTTTGTGTCTTATTTTGGCTTAATATACCTCTTTAATTTTCCTCCACTGTGAGAACACAAACTTTAGATTAAACTTACTTCTCTGTATGTTGTCTTGAACCAGGCTGCCCATATTTTTCAGCTCCTACTGTTAACATTATCTTGCCTGTGACTTGTCAGGTGTCTATCCGTCTGGATGGTGAGAACAAGGCGGTGGAATACAATGCTGTCGGACTGACAAAGGATGCTGTCAGAGCTGTGTTCAAGAGCCCTGAAGTTGACAACCTGTTTGACCGCAACTGGCACAAGATTGCCCTCAGTGTGGAGGCCAAGTCTGTGTCTCTGTACCTGGACTGCAAGCACATCCAAACTCTGCCAATTGGAGATAGGGAGGACATTGATATCCAGGGGAAGACAGTCATTGGGAAGAGGCTGTATGACAGTGTGCCAATAGATGTAAGTCTAAACCTGCATTGATAAATATACAATATCAATTTCATTATATCCTCTAATCTGGAAATGTAATGTGTGTAAGCCAAGGCACAGTTTTAAAATGGATCTTTCCATCAATGATCAATGATGTGTCTGTCTATGTGTGACCATACAGTTTGACCTCCAGAGGATGATGATCTATTGTGATTCCAAGCATGCAGAGCTTGAAACCTGCTGTGATCTACCCAATGGACCTGTGAGTACTATAGAGCTACTGCCTTTACCCTCTAGTGTATGTGAAATCAAGCTTTTGGTTATTATAAACACTACAATGCCACAAATCTTGTCACATCTGGCACCACAATAGAGATCACTAAAGATTTAGTTTTGCAAATATCGCAATATGCAGTATTAACATGGATTAAAAAAGAGAGTAGCATAAAAAAGATTTTTTCTAATTAGGTTACTTTAACAAAGTAAACTTTCTTGTCTTTATCTCAAGATGGTCTCTAATTTAGAAACACTGACTTTTAGCTTGAAATAAAGAAGTTTACATGAAATGTCCATTATGGCACAAGCTTAATTTCCCAATGCAACTGAATAGGGAACAGGTTTCCACAATAGTACTTGTCAGAATTGCTCACAACAAGGCAATGATGGTTAGCTTCTAGCTAAGCTACAATATTTTCCAGCTGTAACATTGAGTAAAATAGTTTTCAGTTAAAAGAGCATATGCATCAACCAATTATATTGCTCAAGACAGCAAAGTCTTACATTTAATTGAATAGTTTAACATTTTGTGAAATACATGTTTAGTCTCTGCTGGTTGTATACGAGAAAGAGTAATAAGTGACCTTGATTGCAGTTCAAGGTGTCCTCTCAACAGATTTTTCTATGCAATACTGTGAATTACCACTATGAAAATGTGCTGGCAAGACAGAGCAGTGTAGCCATATCCAGTTCTTATAATACATCCATGGCTTGGCGGCTGTTAAGATCTTAAATTGCACCAAATAGAAATGAGTGTGTTTAAGGATTATTCATAATAAAGGTTGATGGCCATGCAAATTACAGTTTCCTTGGAAAAACCACTAAACAGGAGCACAAGAGACCCAAGAACCCAAGAAAAATGGGTGTGCAATTTTCAATGTCTTTGAATCAGAAATTGTATTAAGTTTATATGCTGTCACACTGGCTGAAGATGAACATTTTTCAGCTATTATTTTTGGTTTGTAATAGTAATCGTGTATTGAAACTAGTATTTTAAACCTGGTTGGAACCATTTCATTTTGACACATATTAAGGGTTACTAAGCCCATACACTCTCTGTTCATAGAGTAGGTTTAGACCAAAGAGCAAGGGCAGTGCCACTGTCCATATTGGAGGTGCTTCCAATGATATGTCCAGAGGCAACACAGTGAGGGCTGTGGCAAAGTCCTATGACATTTGACCTTGTATCACTTCAAGCAGGAGAAAGACAGGGAACAGCTGCTCCAATTGCAGGCTACAGTCAAGCTAGTAGGGTTTTCTCAGTGGGGCAAGGGATCAAGTTGGTGGGGTACCTGAAGGACGGATCAGGCCTGTATTATGGGTTGTTTCCTGAAGAGATTAAGTAAAATAGAGAGAGAGAGAGAGAGAGAGGGAGAGAGAGAGAGAGAGAGAGAGAGAGAGAGAGAGAGAGAGAGAGAGTGTGTGCGCCAGATATTCCTCATGTTGTGGGTCCGTAAATCTGTTTATAGTCATGTTGTGGTGACTTAACTCCTTCATAGGGACATACAGTATAAGACTGAATTAAATTAAACTCATCTAATTAATGTCACAATACATTCATTTTGTAGCCTAGCCTCTTTCATAAACCAAAAAACCAAGCACATAGACACATTTTAACTTGTCTTCCAACTATCTGTGGCATGTGATCTTAAATGCCCAGCTTCATAGAGTGCCAATGAGATGGCAGGGCCAGATTGGCTTACTGGCTTTCTTAAGAGGCATTCTACGCTTTCCCACATTCCCCAGGCTACAAGCTTTGCCAGAGCCACAAGCTTTAACCAAACCAATATGAAATGGTTCTTCAGTAATCTGGAAGAGGTCACGGAGAGATATGGTTTGAGAGCAAAAGACATACCGAATGCAGATGAAACTGGTGTAAGTATGGTCAAGAATCCTGGCATGGTACTGCCAAGATGGGGTGCCAAACCGGTGCCAATAAAAAACTTTGTCAGAGATGGACCACCTGGATTGGTTAGAAAGAAGATTTCTTTATCCTCCTTTGCCAATTTCAAGCTCACACAACATCCAGCTCTCAAGTGTTACTAATTCTGGACAACCATGGCTCCCATCTGTCACTGAAGGGGATTGATTTTTGTAAGATATGGCATTATACTCTTATCTTTCTCCCTTCATTGTTCATATACACCTAAGCCTCCAGACCACAGTGTTTATGGTCTGCTGAAGAAAAATATCAACCACTTCCAAGAAAAATAGATGGAGACACCCTGGGCGCACCATTAGCATCTATGACCTCCCGGGAATAGTGAGTAATGCCTTGCCACTGGCTGCCACCACTACAAATGCCCAAGCAGACTCCAGGTGCTCAGATTCCCCGCTCAGGAATCTGGGATATTTTCTACAACCAGGAATATCTCTCCTCATGTGTCACCAACTGCAGGCCCGTCGCAACAGGACAGGCAAACCAAGCAATTGCCTTGGGCCCCGAGCTGGCCGGGGGCCCCCAGACAACGCCTGGTTATGAATTGAATGCAACGACAAACTGTGTGCGCGTCCCTAAATGCTGTGATGGTCAATGCAGGAAAGTACAGCGACATTGTTATCGGAATCCCCCTCAAGGGCCCCCCCCACAGTTGCTAGCTCAGTGGCTAACTCCGTTGTTAGCTCGGCGGCTAACTCGGCTGCTAGCTCGGCTGCTAACTCGGCGGCTAACTCGGCGACTAACTTGGCTTCCCAGACCATGTAGCCACCTGCCCATTTGACATGCTGAACTAACTGTCCATGCCCAACACAGCCCAAAACCTCTGCCTCAGAGTCTACACCTCTGCCCCAGACTCTGCCTTCATCTCAGGCTCTTCTGATATGGGCACTTCTATCTCAGACTCCTCTGCTCCAGGATCCTTCAATAGTTTCTGCCTATAGAACTTATCTTTTCAACCCAAGGACTTTGTGCCCCTTCAACCTCACCATCAGGACAATCATCTGAGGTTTCCGCTCACCTGTCACAATCAGACCTCATCCAAAAGCTTTCGTATTCAAAGAAAGTGTCAAGAAAAGGAAAAGAACCACAGCAGTCCTAAAAGATACACCTGTCTGAAAATATTTGCAGCTCGAGAGTGCAAAAGGAAACTTAATTTCATTGAAACCAAACCCAAATCAAAGAAGAAGAAGGTAAATAACAAAAGAAAAGATTATTAGGAGACTGAAGAGGGGGCATTCTGTTTTTCTATGCCTGGAGAGCCACTCCAGATCAAGGGAGGTTTTGATTACCAGTGTATCATGCCGCTCCTGGGCACAGATGGGAGTAAATACTATTTTTGCCACAACTGTGAAAGCAACTGAGACGTGCCCTGCCAACCTCACTTGAGAAAATAATAAGAATAAGATAAGATAATCAGCGTTCTTCCATTAGTTTTAACTCCCACGCTTTGTGTTGGGGGCACAATTGTATTTTATCAGTTGTCAGTTTTCCAGTTTTGTTTGTTTTAAATAACTGTTAGTTATAGTTCTTTTTCTACATGTATTAGAGATATATTTAGCTGGTTAGGAGCATTGGAAATTCTATGTATTACGCAGTTGATATGTTTTTGGTAAAATGGTTTGTGACTCACTTCATTTTGTTGTGAACTACACTGACTTTTTGAGGAGGAAAACATTTTTTTGAGTGTTTCTGTAATCATAACTTGTTTTAATGTAACAGTTTTAGTTAAACAGAATTAATTGTTGAATATCTAAACGTTGATGAGAGGAAACCTCGTTTTTGTGTGATTTATTAGAAATAGTTTTTACAATTGTATAATTATGTGATTAATTCTACTGTTTTAATTCAGCGTGTTTAATGGATATTACATAGTTTTAACTAGATGAAGACACTCCCTTGAAGACACCCACACCACATTCTTTGGAGTTTATTGTGATGCTTGGTATTTATATGATGGTTTACGAGTGTAACCCATATGCTGTTTCAATCAACCTTGCACATTGGGGCAGATAATAAAACACAGCTTGTCTTTTTAAAAATATCTGTTTAATTTAGCTGAAGAGGTATTGGTTAGTATATTCTTGAAGTTTGGACAAAGCTAGGCTAGCTGTTTCCTCCTTCTTCCATCATTCTTCTAAACCTAACCAATAGCCTTGTGTCTTCAGCTATGTGTTTGATGTATAGGCGTGGGAGCGGTTTTGATGTACCGAAATGTCCAAATGTTCCTTCCTTGTGAGTTTAGAGCCATATATTGCCAAGTCAGAGCAGTTTGATCCTGCCACTGTCTGATTAGTCTGATCAGTCATACTATCATGGCATTATTTTTTTGACAATCACTGTTTGCTTACATTTTATTGTTCCAGTGCCCTAAGAAAGTTGTGACAGAGGCCCCACCTCTGCAGATCCCTACTCCAACACCTACAAGCGTGGAGCAGAAGAGAGGCCCTCAAGCAGCCAACTGCTCCTGTCCCCCTGGAGAGAAGGTAAAGCCTATCACCTGGTTCTTACCAGACTTTATCCCTGCCTATTATTTCCACGGATGAGCAGGAATCTTTTTGTTAATGGCTTTTTGAAAGACGTCTATATGTTCATTTCTCACAGGGAGAGGCTGGTGCATCTGGCGATGCAGGTCCCAAGGGTGAAAAGGTCATCTACCACTGACTTTAAGCAGTAGATTGTGTGTGACAAACCATTTCAGTTTCATTGTGTTTCAAAGCTGTTCTATGTTTTTATTGTGTGAACATGCCTACCTTTACAGGGTGACACTGGCCCTCAGGGCACCATCGGACAGACTGGCCTCAGAGGACAAAAAGGAGAAACTGTATGAAAATTTAAAACGACCACGTTTACAAGAGTAGTTTCTTTTTAATGGAAAGGAAAAATATAATAAGAATAATAGCTACTTAATTGACTTATTTAAATTTATTGGTAGATATAAAATAAAACACAATTCAATCATTTCAGATGGCATGCCTTCCACCTATGATCTCTTCTGCTTTTCTTCCCGCCTCGATAATAATTAATCTGTATCGATTAATTATTTGCAGGGCAAAGTATTCTCTGTCAAAGGTGACAGGGGTGAAAAGGTAAGTAAACCTGCCTTTCATGATGCTGCATGGGTATTGTCTTAACCCATACACGTTTGTCTCTGTCCATATTGCATGTATTTCTCAGAAAAAATTATTGTAATTTCTTCCTTATAATAATATATTTTCATATCTTTCATTCTAACTATATATTTCTCTGGTTTTCCATCCCATGATTTTACATGTTTTACGTCTTTTCTGTCAGGGAGTGGCCAGAAAAATGCTTATAGCTGTTATTGTCAGAATTACAGGACTGGTTACCACAGAAAATGTGTAGCAGAGAGGGCAGGCCTACGCAGACGCCCACCCAGTCTGTTCAAATCACAGCCTCTGAGCTGCCTGGCAGTGCCAGCTGGGAGTCTCACAGTATAATTTATTCCTAGAGACAAAATCCTCAGCATGCATCATTCGAGCTGTCCAGAGAATGACACTTAAAATGGCCACAAGAGGTCTGGAGGAACAGACATACATCGTCTCACTTTTCTTTCATCTTATCTACTTTGGCTGTTATAGTCTAGAGAATGCATCTTTAAATCCATTTATATAATAAAGGTGCAAATACCTGACTATGTTCTCATTTTATAAAAAACTGTACGGAGCTCTCTCTTTTTGATGACAGCAATGCAGTACTCATTTCATGATAAATGTATTTTCACTTTGTAGCTGTTGCTGCTGAAAACTTCACTGCTTTGATAAAACTGCATTAAATCAAACTTTAATGCCGAGCATCCCCGTTGCTTTTCTATTTCTTACTTTTTGCATGAGTCTGTCTTCACTGTCTGCCAGAGACGACTGCAATCCGTTGTTGTAAACCTGATGCAAAAACATGAAGTAAGCCTACCCTGCCCTGTGGTTAAAAATGGCAAAGTCGGTCATCGAGTCGCGTGGGGTGAAAGTGAATTCATCCCGCTTTGATAGTCTCTAATTGCATTCTAGCCGACTAGAACAGGCAATTCCCAACGTAGCTGTGTTGTTATAGATAATGTCTCTTTCATTGTAGGGCACAGCAGAGGAGGGCCCTCTCTCCTAATCTCAGTGATGAAAGAAATGACGTGTGCTAAAATGATATAAGCTCCTAAAATAATTAAAGGGTAACCTTCTGTGACTTGTAAAGTGGTTTATGAAGCAGAGGGAAGTCTTGCGGTGGGCAACAGTGTAATTTAACAGTCATTACTTTTCACTCAGTCCAGTTTTCAAATTCCAAGGGATTCCTTGGCACAGCAGATGACATCAGTGAACAAACCAAAAGTCAAGACTCTGAGGACAATGGGAAGCCATTGTTCCTTAAGTCTCTGGTTGGGCGTGAGACAGTTGACAGTTGTTAGCATATTCTGGCTCCCAAGCCTTTACTCAAAAGTGTTATTGTTTATGTCCATGTCTGTAACTCTTTGTGTTCTGTGTGTAATTTTAACCTCTGTGTTTTATCCAAATCTCCACGTTGTATGTGTTTTTGAAATTAAGACCTCATCTCTAACACTTTGTTCTCCATTAATCCTCCAACCACCATGTACTAAACCATGTTCTGTGTTGCTAACAGGTTTTGACAGCACGCCATTGTCGCCAACATTACTGGCCATCATTGCATGCTTGTGTACTGCAGCGCAGTCAAAGTAAATAAATGCTTTCTGTTTACAGGGTGATACAGGCACATTAGGGTTGACAGGTGCTCCTGGACAAAAAGGAGAGAAGGTGTGACACTTGTGGACCTGGACATGTGTTGGATTTGGTTTTATGTTTTAAGTATGAAAAGTTCACTTACTAGTACTAATTATGTGTTTCTAATTGTCCAACAGGGACTTGGCGGTGTGCCAGGCATTGATGGGTTACCTGGAGACAAAGGAGACAAAGTAAGACATATATCTCTTTATATTCCAGCATAATTCCAGTCTTGTGCTTTGTTAGGTAACTAATGTGTGTTTTCATCTGTTTCTTTTTCTTTGTAGGGTGCATCAGGACAGGCTGGTAAACCAGGGCTGCCAGGTCCAGCTGGACAAAAGGTGTGTGACTGTGTTCCAATTTTTAATCCACTCATGAGTCAGTGCACATGCCTTTGGCTCACTGTAGAGGGATTTTAAAATAACTTGGTTTGGAAAAAAGAAACATAACTTTAGCCATTCTGTTTTTGGCAGTGATCTCAGTGAAGCACTTGTACTGTTAAGTGGGCGTACGTATATTTTCATGGACAATTACCTCTCATTGTTTTATCGATTTCCTGTGAAAAAAGGGGGCCAGTTTGGTTAACTTTCCGTTGGATTCAGCACATGGGGAAGAGCCAGGGAAGGTTGGGAGAGTAGGAAGAGGATGAGGAGTGCTGGCTCTGGTTTGGCCAGTGGACCGTGAGAGGCTAGTGGAGCCAGGACTGGAGGGAGCAATTACCCCTTTTTGATAAAATAACATCATAATAATAGAAATACAAAAACAGTGAAGTACTACTTTCAGAACAGAGTGGAAAGTCTGCACATGAAGGATTGTGAGAAAGTACTTCTAACCTAGGCTGGGATATAAAAGGCCTAGTATTATTATTATTTGACCATAGTTAGGTTAGGTAGTGTTGGCTAATCTGCAGTATTTGTTACATACACTGTATGCACACACTGTTTTTCTCAGTAGCTGGTAGTAACCCTACAACAGTAGAGGGGGTTGAATATTGGAACTACATTCATCAAGTGGCTCCAAATGAATGCTGGTGTAGTTATGTGTCTGCTGGATATGTAGCTAGACAAACAAATTAAAATAGAAGCAAACAACTGCAATGAATGCAGATTTAAGATTAGACTAATTATTTTGTTAGTAGGCTGTTAGCCAACCTCTGGAGGATAGAAAATCAATTGTGTCTCATAGTACAGTATATCAAAATGAATCCCTTCTTCCAAGCAATACATCTGTTAATGCTCTGATTAAACTAACAACAGTAAATGCACACCTATCAAAGCTGTTTTACTGTAGAGCAACAGAGCAACATACAGAAGAGGCCAAAAAACACAGAAAAGGTATTTCACCCCCCCACCCCACCCCCCACCCCAGGGCCCTTAGCTACTAAAATCACACCATCAGTACTGGAGTGTGTGATTTGTGTGTCCATAGATTTATTCTTAAAATTCAAAGAGAAAAAAAGTGTTGCAAGTGTTTTCGTATTCAAATGAATTAACATTTGTTGGGAATTTATCAGTAAGGCCAAAAGTTATTGCTACGCTTTCGTTATTCATTGCATGAAAAAAGAAAAGTGATAAAAGCAACTTAATATTTGAAGATAGATTCCAACATGAGAACAGAGTGAAAGTGAGGTCAGAGGTCAAAGTTCAAGGTTCCCCCATGTGGTGGTCTCTTGTCACTTACAGCTGCTGTTTCCTTTTTGGGGTTTCGGTTTTCGTCGGTCAAATGTATTACGTTGACTCAGCAGGTCCCCAGCTGGCCTTGAGTACATCAATGAATCAGCAACACATCAGTGACACTCCTTAATTATAATGCACTCTATTATACTATATAGGGATTTCAAGGGGATGCAGGAACTCCCGGTGCACCAGGACTGTCAGGTGTCGCTGTGAGTATAATCTGATTATTTAAGATCTGATATTGATACATTATATTGATTGATATTTGAGATTTTATTATGATGTTGCTTTGTGTTGTCATAGGGTGAATCAGGTGTTAAAGGTGAAAAGGGAAGTCCAGGTGCCAAGGTAAGTAACTCTGTAATGTCTTTTTGGATTAATAAGGTTTTTTTAAGCAGATCTCAATGCTTCACATTCACACAGTTCCTCATGTTCCTCTTTCTTTCTGCTCTAGTTGTTGTTCAGAACACAGCTCCACTGTAGCAAATAGGGGTTCAACATCTTACTCAAGGGCACTTGAGGAGAATTACTTCCTGTTCATGTTTTCCCAGCATGTCCTGGGATTTGAACCGTAATGTCATGTCAAGTTTAACCTGTACAAAACACGGTTCATACTGCAAATCCTAATGACAGGGTTAACTCAGAGACAGAGAAAGAGAGACCATTCTTCTCAGAGGAGCTGAGAACTGAGGGGCGTAATTGCGTAAACAGATGTGGCTTCCTTGATTCACTCTCCACACTTCCTGTCTGGAATTGTGTGGGGGTGTTTGGCTTAAAATGCAGCTCATGTAGGCCTACTGAAGCTTTGTGGATGTCTGAAGTTTCATCAGAGCTGCTAAACACCTTCCTTCTTCCGCCTTCACAGTGATGCTAGACTGCTAATAAATCAGTTAAATGCATAAACAAGGGATTTCAGCCAAAGTCATATGACATTTATTGTTGCTTTATATGTCAGGATGTTCTCCTGATCATGACTTCAAAGAGTAACGGATCAAGTAACCAGAGCTGGAAATTACAGTTGAAATCTTTTTATCATGCTGTAATGTCAACTTTCATTTAAAGTCAAATGACTAAAATAAACTTTTAGTAGAATGCAATACACACAGATTCAGTTCACTGATTACTTTACCATATGACATGAGGATGTGTAGCAGGTTGTGGGCATACTGAAACTCCATTCAAACCTGCTGATGCCAGTGCTTTAACAGGTTCAGAGCTGTCTGTCTATCAGTCAGTCAGTCAGTTAGCAATTTCCTGTAGGTGAAAGCTGGAAAAGTACTTGCCCCAGTAAAGTGATAAAGGGACTTTGTGGTTTAGATCAGGCACCTGGGGATGAAGCCAGGGCGGTTTTACCTGACTACTCAAAGCCAGAGATGTGTTCTGGCTCTTTTCTTTATCTGCCATCAGTGGAAGTACAGTAGTATTCAGATTCTTTACTTAAGTAAAAGTGCCAATGCAGCAAGGTGAAAATACTCCATTACAAGTTAAAGTCCTGCATGAAAAACCCTACTTTAAAAAAGTATTATGAGCTTGATGTAGTTTTACATTAAAAGTAGTGGTTTGGTCCATCTGATTGATATATTATTAAACATGACATCATTAGATTATTAATAGTGAAATATCAGTGTTAGAGCAGCATGTTACTGTTGTAGCTGCTAGAGGTGGAGCTAGTTTCAATTACTTTAGTCCAGTGGGACCAACCTAGGGGTCAGCAGATAAATCTGAGAGGTAGTGAGATGATTAATGTGAGAGGAAAAGGTTACACAGTTCTGATACACAAATGTGTTTTCAGTTTTTGGAATTTTTCTCTAATCTTTGATTTTTGCTGAAATAGTGGATCATTTGAACATTTATTGAAATGAAAGCATGTGAGAAGTTTAAAGGGAAAATACACTAATTGGTGGAGCTATTAACAACTGAAATCTGAAATGTGAACCTGATTACACACTGCTTTTTGTAAGATGTGAGAAGGTTGGAAACCACTGGTTTCATCTTTAATTATGTGTTGTATTTTAAAAGCTTCTTATATTATCCATTGTGTCCAATCTTCTTCTGAAAAGCAACTAAAGCTGTCAAATAAATGTAGTGGGGTGGAATTACCAAGTGGCATCAAATGGAAAGTACAGTACAAGTAAAGTACAAATACCTCAAAATTGTACTTATGTACAGGGCTTGATTAAATGTAAGTAATTGACAGCTATCCAGATTGTTGCTCATGCTAACTATACAACTACACACACAGTAGATCTTTCATAAAAATACCTAACATACACAGGGTGTTTAGATTCACAAACCTAAAAGTTTTCATGAGCTGTCCACTGTTCAACTGGCATTTACAGTATTTATATAAAATGACCTGGATGATTATTTAAAGGGACACTTCGGTCATTTATTGTGGGGCTTCAATAAAGTCAGAGGTCTTGTGAAGGAAAGGTTTTTAAAAATAATGGTCAAAGTGGAAGCAGTAGCAGGAGTATTGGTCAAACTCCCAAAACACAATAAACTAACCCAGATGACATCACCACCATTATATTTTTGGACTTTATAAAGCTGGCTTTAAAGCCAGCGACGCATTTATTTGTTCTCAAAGGCCAAGGTGGACAGTACTACTGGTTAAGGAATAAACTGATTTTCCAATGTAAAATCATTGCAATGCCCCCTAATCTTTATATTGATTATATTTCACAGTGTAGAATATGTTTGACTTTGTTTCTTCTACACTTTCATTTTAGGGACAGGTCGGTTTGGACGGATTTCCTGGAAAACCTGGTGTTCCTGGGAAAGACGTAAGTTTTGAAAGTCTGTTGCTCTCCAACAGATCTCATATATTAACATTCTGTGGTGAGTCATCATTGTATTAATGAAACTTTTGTCTGAAATTGATTAGGGTTTGAAAGGACTGGTTGGGGCACCCGGGGCCGGCGGAATAAAAGGCACAAAGGTATCAACCCCTCTTGTTGCTGTATGCAAAACACCCTGTTCACTTGATTAGAAGCAATTCAAAGAAGATATTGCTGTAAGCATAATGTTATTAAGCCACACTGATATAAATCATTTCAAAGAGGTATCATCAGTTTCCCAAGGTTCTGTCTGTACTCTCCAGACATTCCTCAGTCGCCTTTTTGTACCATCAAAGTCAGCCTACTCGTTTGTCTGAGAAAAATAAAATGTAGAGTTCATTTGTCTGTCTATAATTAGTGACTTTGATGATTGTTCCAGTGGTGCACTCATACATATACCACACCCATATGCATGCACAAGGATGCACGCTTACACTCATATGCACACATGTATTGCTTTAGTACTTCAGCCACAAGTTTCACTTTCCTTTAAGCCCACAGTGCAGTAAGTACACACACGTGTCAGCATTTAAATTATGGTCATTGCCATGTCATTATCTTATTCCCTAAAGGGCTTTGCGCTTTAAAAGTCTCTTGATTTTAATGACAGCGTTTTTATTCTCATGTGAACTTTGCCACAGGGCGAGAGAGGCCTTCCTGGATTACCTGGGGATGTGGTAAGTACCGAAATATAGACTAAATGGGTATAAGAACTATGAATTACATTCCTAGGCAGGCGTGTTTAGTGATGATGAAGTTAGTGGAATGATGGAGTGAGAAAGGTTAATACAAGTTATTTAAAATAAATCATATAAGTCAAGGTTATTGTACATTTGAAATATGATCACTTCTTTTACGGATTTTATTAACACATCATTACATCCAAGATTCACCTACTGACCTTGTGCTTTAACAGGAAGCACTTTATTACACGGCGCTGTTCTCCAGACACAAGAAACCAAAATTGTGAGGCTTAGTCCATTGGCAGGAAATGAATTAGTCATTTTACTATTTTTTCAAGCAAATATGACAAACATTATGCTTCTAGCTTCTCAAATATGCTATGAAACACTAGCAGTGCTACATGGGTGAGATGAGGGTTTATCAGTCTTGCACGTGGCTCGATTTCTTCACACTGATTACAACAAGTAGCACAATGACTTTGACAATGATATATAGATTATTACCCTAATATTCATCTTTTTCATTTGATTTCAGTATCAACAAGACGGCTTAAGGGGAGACACGGTGAGTGATTGATGAATAATGGAGTGACTGATCATGTTTTATAAGGATGTCTCTGCTTAATAGTGTTAATTACTATGAAGTATAATTAATTACTATATATTTTGTGTTGAAATGCTTAAGTAGATACTTAATGTGTTTTTGAACTTCATTGAAATACTGTATATTGACCACCAGGGACACAAAGACAACTACATAGAGAGTATTGATGTAGTTTACTTTGTCTATCTAGCATGGCAGGGTAATTGGCAACTGTTATGAATTTAAAGGGAAGTGAATTTGTCACATAACTAATAAAGTTTATATGATCACAGTCATATCAAGCACTGTAGTAATTGAATTTTATGTATACTGCTCTAATGTAATGTATTTGACCTCTTTCAGGGAGAACCTGGACCTGCTGGGCCTCCAGGGGCTGATGGCCCCCCAGGGCCTGCTGTAAGGATCATGATTTATTACTTCCTTCCTTCATATTTCTTCTTTCCTGTTATCTTAGCTTCTGGAAAAGTTTATTATTGTGAAAAAGCCACCTGTTCAGATGCATGTATTGCAGAGTTGTTCATGAAGACGCCAGGTGTGCTGTATGAACTGTAGCTGACTGTTCACATTTTACTCCCAAAGGGTCCTCCTGGTCTTCAAGGTTTACCTGGTGAGCCTGGAGAGTTTGGCCAGAGGGTAAGAATCCCAGTTTGATAGAAAAACTGTCTGAAGATTGCCTCCCAACATTTCTTTTCATTTTTGAGCCTCCTTTAAATACTGATTATTTAAAGGAGACTCAAAAACCTTCAAGTTTCTGTAATCATAAAAAAAATCAACTCTTATGTCAAAATAAGGAGAAATGATACACCAAGTATTTTCTTTGCACAAGATAATCCTGTTGGGATAATGAGAAATATGTTCATGCATGGAGTGTTGGGAATTCTTCTTTTCTATACTGCTTAGTCTGACTATATAGACTGGAAAACAAGCAAACAAAAAGCAGTGTTTTCTTATCTCTCGCTGGTGAATTTGGACTAAAATTAGATAATGTTGCCTCTAGAGATGCTCTTGTAGAACAAAAACTCTCATTATTCAGTCACTAATTGGAAATGTATGCTGTAACCTCATGGCTATGTGTATCATATTCCAATGGGATTATTTAGAATGAAGAAAACAAATATTTACTTTTCATGTTAATCAGAGCTTTGTGTTATCACTGCTAGTAGAAAGCAAAGTGCCTCTAGACAAGCTGTCCCTTGTCTATCATATCTTTTTCTTTCCGTCTCTCTCCACACTGGCCCCATCACACAGCAGTCTGTAATTAAATCAGACACAGTAGTTCTCCATAATTTGTTCTTTCAAAACATTAGCAAAGACTGTGACCTCCTCTTTAGCCCCTTCTCTACTGGGAGCAATTAACTTTTCATCAGCAATATGTTGGAATCAACTCAGTTAGACAGCAGAGCCAAGCCAAGCCTCCTCTGGCCATGAATGGAAGACTTTCAACCAGCAGAATGAACTTTGTACTCAGCTAGACAAGTTTCCCTGAGATCGTGGGAGTTTATCAACATGAATAAAAGCGATTATATTGTGTTGAGATTCCATAATATGTAGAAAATCACCCTCTGTGTAGCTTTACTTTTATTTTCTATGGCTGGAGGTCCCGCTAAAGCATTTTGCAGCCCCATGAGATGCTTCTCAAGTAAATGCTACAAAAAACAGGCAAATAGAGAAGAGCTTGACCTATTTCCGTGGTCCAGGGTTGTTATAACTCAGCTGAGGATGCACAGGGAGAGTGTGTGTGTGCTTGTGTGTGTGTGTGTGTGTGTGTGTGTGTGTGTGTGTGTGTGTGTGTGTGTGTGTGTGGAGGGGGGGGGGTTGGGGGGGGGGGTGATAATGGGTGGTCTCCACTTCTGCCAGAACTGATAGAGTTGGCTGAATGGTTGAGTTGCTATAGATTGAGCTGCTCTCACCTCCAGAGCAGCAAAAGCTCTCATCAGTCGCCTGTGTCACCACTGCTGAGGCCTGTCTATTCACCTTTATTCTGATAGGACAGCCGAGGGCAGCCTAAGCCTGAATGTGGACAGTCTTAAAGGGCCGCATAAGATAGCATCAACAGACTGTATGAAGAAAAATAAGTGGATAAATTGAAATAGCCAGGGTTGTGGCCCGCTGTTTAGAGACTCAACCCAACTTTTAGCTTTGTTGCCATTTTAACCAGTTTAAAAAATACAAACAAACAAACAACAACTTTATCTTGGCTTGAGGGATTAAATGTAGGCTTATCTCATGAGTTATTTTACTTTTTAAATGTGTGTTTTTGTTTTTTTTGCTTAACCAAACCAAATGAATGATATACATTAGCTATAGCCAGAGATTTTTCTAGTTTTTTCTTTTTCTCCTTTATGAATTGGAAATGGATTTAGCTGCTGCCTCATTTATTAAGTGACTGGCTAAATTACTAAGAGGTTGGTTCTCCAAAATGTTTTTTATTTTATCTTTATTTTTTAGTTACAGATAACAGCTGAGGAGAATCTGTAGATATCGTGTAAATTCAGTCTTAGCTTAAAGGTTAGCTAATGCTAGTTGTTTTTATCTCACCAGCTAGTTTAAAGTTTCTCTTCCTGTGTGAGTGTGCAGTGCTGGCCAACACAAACATTTTTGAAGAAATGAAATGAATGTACAGTAAAGGCATTTTTTATGGTTTAAAATGTTAAAACAAAGTATATAATTGTAGCTACATTGTTTGCCATTGTAGGACAGAGCTGCACAATAATACAATTTAACTTAGAATTTGCCTCTATTTCATCATTTGTATCAGATTACATAGTTCTTTCCACCAAACTTACTAAGTAAATTTATGTAAATTAAGTTTGACTATTTAATTTACCAGACTTAAGGTTAATACTCTCCATGCTGCCAGTTCTGGTGAAGAAATGCTACAGTAAATCCCTGTGAAATAATACTCTGAAAATACTGGAATCAGTTTAAAAATGTCTAAGTTTTTATCTGTACAAAGTTAACCCCACTAAGGTTTCTAAAAAACCCAAATTCCTAATAGATCCAATAGGGAGGATGACCTGAGAGTCGTTAATGGTTTCTATGGCCTAAGTGGCTGGCCTTGCTGTATTCATTAAATGTTTAATAATTAAAATTTAATTTAATTAACTGCTGTCTTTCAGGGAAAGAAAGGTGAAAGCGGCTTGCCTGGAGTGGATGGACTACCTGGACCTCCTGTAAGGACAATTTCAATTTCATAGCATGCAACCATGAGCACAAACATTCATTATACAAGTCACTCACTTGTTGGAAAAGACCTTTAGTTTATGTACAGCTCATGTCAGAGTACCTCAATGACCTCTCAAGGATAAGTGAAGAGAATTCATTAGTGTTTTAATTGTGTAGGCTGCTCAATATTTAATTTGACCCACATAGTATAATATTACTGCTCTCTCAAAGGTGTCTTCACTGTTTGTTTTAATAGAGGGCAAATAAACTGGCTAGATTAAAACCAACAGGTTATGCCAGTTAATTTTCTAAATTGCTCCCTGGAGCAAAATAGAAATACACCTGTTTTCAAGTGGTGTCCAAGGTTGAGTGAGCTGTAAACACTGTCATAATAGCCCCATCTAGTGGTTATCTGCTTGTACTGACACTGATGTTTACTCAATCTAATGGAAGTGTGGGAAAATCTGAATATTTGTTAGGAACATTTTTGGAAATAACATATTTATAACATATTTATTGGCAAAGTCTTTCTATTATATGTAAATACAGCCACATTTATAAATAAAAATACTGATATGTAAAAGTATAAAAAGAGGGAAACACAGAGAGGCAGTACAGTGTGTTTATTTGCTGCATGTATGAGATTATGATCAAGTGATACAAATTTTCACTTTTTTATGATTATTTTTATTTTTTATTTTGCAGGGACCTCAGGGTCCACCTGGGTCACCAGGAAACCAAGGACACACTGGACCACCTGTAAGAGACTGCAAAGAGAAATCAAGACACAACAATTATTCCTAACAAATGTGTTTACTTTCTGCTGTACAGTATGGCAGCAACAAACTGTCTATTACTGAATGTTAAGTATGTTAAAAACACACTTCATCTTACATTATGAAGGGTCTACCTGGTGAAATTGGATTCTCGGGCAAACCCGGAGAGCCTGGAAAACCTGTGAGTTTCTGTTTTATCCTCAAATAAAAACATGTTCTAGATTAAATTTGTACTCATAGGTGTTCAAACTTTGTTTTGTCATGTCACTGTTTATATCACTAAATTTCACTGATCTTCAAAGGGTCTTCCTGGTAAAGATGGTCTGGACGGTCTTCCTGGGAATGACGGTGCTATGGTCAGTATGACCTTTTTTTTTTTAAACAGTAATGCTTGCAGTGACTGTTTATCTTTTAAGGAAGCACTTCAAAGCTGCACAAACAGGTTTTCTTTAAATGAAAAATGTATAAAGGTGAAAGGTTTTGCTTGTAATGATTAACCTACAGTTGCCACCTGATTCTGCTGGTCCCCTCAGGTCCACAGAGTATTTTAATATTTTTCAGCTCATTGTTATGACAAAATTACAGCTGTAGTTTAATCTCACCAATCTCATTGACCTTGCTTCTGGCTGCAGCAAACAGTTGTTGTTCAGGAAAAGGGCTGATAAACCCACTGTATTACCTGTCCTACCTGCCCAGCACCAGGCAACTGTTTGTTAACATGGTAGGTCTAACAACTCTAATAACAAGTGTTCAGCTTCCTCGAAATGGCCAAAAGAAGGATGTGACCACTGCAATGTCTGCCGCTATGAATCTACAAGTCATAGGCTAGCAAGAATGGAAAACTTTTGCTTTATCTAGAAAAATGTCAGATTGTACATAATGTAGTATATGCCAAAGAAATAAAATGTGTTAAGATAAGAATATTTTACTGGGAAACACCAACTAGCCTTTTCCCAGATCTTTTAGGTACTGTCTCTAATTTGTTTGGCAACTGATATATGAATCAAGTGTTTGACTATGATGTCTGATTATCAGTCTAAACAGTTACCAGTATAAGCAATAATCTTTGCTTGCTGTGTAACTTTTGGTCCCCGAGCAGAACTAACACTTATTAAAGTTCATTTAAATTGTAAGAGTTGAAATATAATGATTTGGTTCATTGTTGGCAGGAGTACCCGGCAAATTTGTCTGGTAAACACAAGAAAGTATGACATCTAAAATGAAATCTTGTGTCCCTGAAGGGGCCCAGGGGAGAGCGTGGAACAGATGGTTTTCCTGGCAAATCCGGGCCTAAGGTACTGTGACTTAATCTACTCCGAAACTGGACACTACTGAAGACGTGCGCACTTCATGAGATAGTGTGTATATTTTCCATATGCAAATCTGATATTTTAACGGCTATGTGTTCTTCTCTCCAGGGTGATGATGGGCCTCCTGGACCAAGAGGACCTCCAGGGGAGAGAGTAGGTCCACTACTTTTGACTTTTCTTTAGTTTGTTAAGATAATGAAACATATATTACATTTTGTCATTTGCATGTTTTTTTCTATAGGGAGAAGCTGGTTCACCTGGACAACCAGGAGCTGATGGAGCAAGAGGAGACAGAGGAGTTTCTGTATGTGTGACTTTATGATTGGCCAACCATTTTATTACAACTGGTGACACTAGGATTTTTATTTCAATGAGTCCATGACTCTGAAAAAACCCTTAATTTATAAAGATGATGAAATGTACATGTAGTTTTGACTTGTTTAAAGTCTACAACGGTGCACAGGGAGACATCAGCTAAAGGTCGCTCTTACATGTTATGTAATAGAAATGATTTTTGGTCAGATAAACGCCATTAAAATTAACTGTTCCTAATTTGGCTGGGTATACCGCCGGGACCCTCTCAAGGGCTGCTGGCTGTCCTCAAATGCCACTTTGACAGTCGCTGCTCTTGGAGGAATGTTCTTCCAATTAAAAAAGTTCCTTCTTTGCCTCTGCTAATGTGCAAATACCGTCTGTGGTCTGTGAAAATATGTTTGATTTTGAAAATATGTTTGACTTGGCCTGTTCTTTCACAGGGAGAGAGTGGACAAGGTGGACCAATTGGGCCAAAGGGTGACAAAGGCGATAAGGTAAAATATAAATTAGAGGCTGCTTTTATAATGTTTGAAATCTTTATTTGTTGAAATTAATTGCAAAGCATATGCAGGCTGATTTCTCATTGTGTATCCTACCGTGTTACAGTAGTTAGAGAGCCGTCCTCCATGGTCTCTGTAAATGATCACCCCGCAGTATTAGCTGTAATAAGGTAATTAGTATGCAGACAATGTGAACATATTGTCTATTGCCTCAGGGTGAAATAGGAGCCATGGGACCGCCCGGTGTTCCAGGAAATGTAAGTAAAGTTTCTCTTGTGTGTAATGTGCATGGTAACATACTGTACATCGATTGCCCTGCAGTATATGACATAACCACGATGGATGGCATAGAGAACAGTGATACTGTTTGACTCAGCATTTATGGAGATGTGATAGAAATGGTCTACTTGGCTGTTTTTTTCCTTACAGGTGGCAAATGTCATTCCTGAGCCTGGTGAACCTGTGAGTAAACAGACCAAACTCTATTATAAAAATACTAAGATTGTTTTTTAGTATGAAGCTGGTACTTAAAATGTAAATATAATGTTAGGTATATGGTATTTATCCTGTACTGGATTTGTAAAGAGTTCTTACGATTTGTTCTTCTGTTTTGTTCAAGCTTATAATTGCGTTATTTATTCTTAATTCTAGGGAAAACCTGGAGAAAAGGGTGAGAAGGGGGACCAAGGAAAACCAGGAGAAGCGGTGAGATTTTACTCCCCATTTTAATGTTGCTATTTTCCCTTCTTCCTCTATATATAACCAAACTACATTTATCAATACACAGAGAAATCCACTAGATGTCAGTAGAGATTCAATATGGAAATAGTGATGGAAAATATCTCCAATGTGAGAGCTCAGGGGACATACTTTAATTGGCCGAGAAAATTGAACTGCACTAGAGAGTAATACTCTGGCCTGATTCTCTATCCACTTTACTTTCATGATGTACTCTACATTATCTGGGCCAGAATAAAAGGCAATTATATTTGCACATTTAGAATGAGGTAGGAAAACCTCTTTCTGTACAATTAAATATCTGCTGTCTTAACACATGCACACACACACACATACACGTACACATTATATTGATTCTTTGTGCATGGATATTGTTATTATCTGCAACCCCCAATATCTTTGTCTTCTGGATGCTTACATTAGTTTTATGAAAAAATGTGACATAATATTTTGCCAAGAATATGTAAAAAGAGGCTTATTTGCATATAGATCTACACTATTAAAACTAACGTGTTTATTCATGTGTCCTCTTTGAAGGGCTCAAGAGGATTACCTGGTGAACAAGGCTTTAAGGGACAACCTGGACTACCCGTAAGACTCTAGTGATCCTTTTATCTTCGAGGAAACCTTTGGAACTGTACCAAGTTTAGCTTCAGGTCATTATAAACAGAATGATTTCTCATTTTTCTTCCAGGGTCCTAAAGGTGACACTGGAGTTAAAGGAGAGACAGGACGTGTTGGAGATCCTGTGAGTGTTTTAAAATTTAATCTGACACACCTTTGTACACCAAGCAGGATGCAAGATGTACTGCTATATGCCAACTGTAATGGTTGATGTGTTTTTCCCAGGGCCCACCTGGTTTAGCTGGTCCTCCAGGTTCTCGTGGATTACCAGGGAATGTGGTAGGTGCAAGTCATTGACATCTACTTGCCATTTATAAAACTAAATAAGCATGATGTTAGTACAGTATCAGCTTTGATGCCACTGGTAATCAATCAGTTTTGTTCTGTCTTGTAGGGCATTCCAGGAATCATTGGGCCTCCCGGTCCAGCTGGACAGAGAGGAGACAAGGTCAGTCACCTGTAAAGCCATGGATATATTTGGTTGGATGTGTGTTTGAAAGTATTCAGACTATGTTCAGAATGATTCTGGGAATGCAGGGTGAAAATAAAACTGCAGAGAAGAAAGAGTGACCTTGTACGTCCCCCAATTATTGTTTTTGTAGAGAAGTCTTTGAATACATTTCAATCCTGCAGCATTCCATTCTCTTTGTTGTTTCTACAAGTTACTGCAATGACTTTTTTTTAAATGTATGATTCACAAAATCATGTATGTTGCTTGCACTCTCCAATGTCATCACAATCCACTTGTCTAAGTTAGGATGACAATTTATCACTATACAGGACATGAGTTGGAGTTATCCAAAGGCACCTCCACACCTCTAGGATTTACAAGAAATTCTTAGTAAACGTAGAATTCAATATGCAATGAAAAGTAGTATTCATACTTTATATTAACAGAGTTTCATGCATCTGCTGGTGTATCTGGTGTTATCTTCATACTTGATTGTAACATTTATTTTAGGGTGAACCAGGTAAACCAGGGCAAGCAGGACCCGCAGGATCACCCGGAGAGCCTGGTTTGATTGGACCCCCTGGACCAACAGGGAAGGGGAAAGACGGGCAAAATGTAAGTCAAACATATTTCCTGTCAATCTGTTTGTTCAGCTCTGCTCTTATTTATATTACGCATTCACAGAATAATAATTAGCCGTATGTTTAGTTAGATAGGGTAATTTTTTAATGTTCTGAAATAATTGTGAAGCAACTTTTTCTAATTAAAAAGATGATAAAATGGAATAAAATAAGCTTTTAATTAAGCTCCTATAAACTAAATTACATGGCAAAAGGTGTTAAAAAGAAAACAACACAAAGTAAATATGCAACAAATCTAAATTTAAAGGTCAATTTACTAACATTTAACTTTTAACTACATTTCATGGCCTTGGTTGAAAGCTTTAAAATCTAACAAGTGGTCCTTTGAGCTCAGATAATTTTGTTACATTCATTGTTCCATATAAGAAATGAATGATTTGTTGAAAATGTATCTGATTTTGTCGATATCAAGGATTGATTGTAATTAACCTTGTTTTCTATCTACTGCTCAGTCACTGGAATAAAAATGTATTCATAGTTTTTTTTTCAATCATAGTTACAAATAACCCACAACTTTATGGACAATTTAAAAAAATTGGTCATATAACATACAAAACATGAATATTTATATTTAGTGTATAATCCTTTTGGCTTTATGGTCCAGTTTGTGCCAGTGAAGTCACCACCTCACTACTTTTCTACACATTGGGTTTTTACAGCAATAAGGTTAGAAGAATATGAAATAGGAAAAAGCTGGTTGATTTTATAATGATTATTATTATTTCCACATATACAGCAACACGGTTTCATAATTGCATAATATATGCTGTAGAAGGTAGCCACTGTACTCCAGTTTCTCACTGGACTTACATATATAGTAGTATAGTCCAATGAGGAAATGATTTTAGTCCTTCTAAAACCTTTATGAGTCTGTAAGAGGTAACAAGTTGTGCTTGGTATAATTATAAGTAATGAAAAGCAACATTTTAATGATAGAAATGTGTGTTCATAAATTCACATTCAGCTATTCTTAACAGAAATGTAAACCTCCTTCACAGTCTCATGTACTCCACATGTGTTCTGTTTCATTTACTCGCCTGTAATATACACACACCACACCACAACATAATATGACTGTCTGTATGGGAGGAAAAACGAGCCTGAGTAGGCACATTTTACACTGCAGCTCAACATGTTCCTTCATCATTTTTCACCTCAGACATGTGGCTGACCTGCTGACGGGGCACGAACAAACAGGAAAAACATTGTTAAGACATATCACATTAAAGCAACACAGGAGCACAACAGATTTGGCTCACAGCAGTTCTGTTTTTTTACAGCTGCCAGGTGCGGCCCCGAGGCCTTGCTGCAATTATGTGCATGAAGAATAGAAACTGAAACACACTTTCACCTCTAAATGATTTAGTCTAAAGAGGCCTAATTCCAAAGTTTGTATACCAAGCAGTTTAATTCATGTCATTTGTGATATTACAGGGGGAGCCAGGACCACAGGGAATTCAAGGACCCCCAGGGCAGAAGGTAATATAATTTAAAACTTGTGTGTATGTGTGTGTGTGTTTGAGCTTTGAAGGTTGCCTCAGGTGGGTTTTTTTTATCATGCACAGGTGCTCCTTTGTTGATGTGAAAAACTTTTTTTTTCCTGGTATGGATGAGAAAAACAATTCATTTTTGTTGAAAGCAGAAAAAGCAATTTCTATGTCCACTGCACTGTGACTGTTGCTCTGATAATGACCGGCTCTTTCCTGTGAAGAGCTTGATGTCGAGGGCACAGAACAGGAGAGGCTGCACGGGGAGGGGGGTGGGGGTGGGGGTTTCCTGATTTATGGTGTCAAATCGCTCACCCTCATCACTGATATGTTTTCACTTCTGAGTACCAAAATGTCATCTGCAGATTGTTTTTTTTTCATCAAAGATTAAAAACATAGTGGTACTTCTGGGATCAGCAGCCATCACTGAATGTTACACTTTCTGTGCCAGTTGAGACTCTTAGCCAAACAATATGGCTGGACTGACATTATATAAGGAGCAAGGTGGTGAAGTAAACTTTGTTTTCCTCTCCCAGGGCCAACCAGGGTCACGAGGAGAACCAGGGTTGCCAGGAGACAGGGGTCCTGCTGGAGAAGGCAAAATGGGACTACCAGTATGAGCATCAGAGTCAATTTCACTTTAGATTATTTTCCTTCAGTGTATTCAATGACATATTTCTAAATTTACGATATTTGTCTCTTACAGGGATCTCCAGGAAATAATGGGGAACCTGGACCAGCGGTAAATATTTTCTAAAGATTAATAATGAATATATTTATGGCTAACAAATGTGTTTTCTTAATATCTGTTTATCTGGCTTTCAGGGTTTGAGGGGTCCACCAGGAGTTGCTGGTCCTCAGGGCCCAGCAGGACATAATGTAAGACAAAAAAATAAATAAATACATGCATTTCTCTTTTATCCCCAATTTGGATGATACTTCAGTAGCTAGCAGTTGTCGTTTACAGTAGTAGCTAATTTACAGTTTATTTACAATTGATAGAAAATGTAATTCCTCGCCTTTCTTCCAAATGCAGGGTCTACCTGGAAGGCCAGGAGAGAAGGGATCACCAGGAGAACCTGTAAGTACAGAAATAGGTATAGAACAACCAGTACTGTCAGTGTTGTAATATGCACTGACATGTAATATATGAAGTGTTCTTTTTCCTCTCTGGATGTTCTCTCAGCTATATTATGTCCACTGAATTTAAGGGGGCATATAAAGGGAGCCTTAATATCTACCATAAAACTTAAACTTTTTCCAACAGCAAAAAAATAACTTCCTGGGCATATTACTGAATTTAAAACTGCACTAACCAATATTTTAAAAGGGAGTAATGTTTTTCATAGCACCGTCAACAAAGCTAATTCAGTAAGGAACATGCTTTACTTCCTGTAAATTCTTCACAATAAAAGTCCTCTGTTATTCAGTCATTAAAAGCTGTTAATTTTAGGTCATGGAGCAGAAAATGTTATATTTGCATCAGCAGTAACTTAACATGACTCTGATACCGCCGCCCCTCAACAGGCTTCCTGAAAGCTGGCCAATCAGAACAGAGTGCGCTCATCAGGAGCGGGGCCTTAAAGAGACAGGAGCTAAGACTGCCTGTTAGAGACAGAGGCTGAACTGAGAGACTGAATAAAGAGCCAGTATTAGATAAATATAGAATTTTATCAACTGTGAGTCATGCAAAGCTACTCTAGTGGAGTCCAAAAATAAAGATTCAGAGCTGGAAAAGAGAGTCTCAAGGAATACTAATGTTTCTCTGTCTGCTGGATGTGTAAAACAGGTAACAGTTTGCTAGCATCCATAATAAATGAAATGTGTGTGTGAGTTCTGCCCCCAAGTGGCGAAAAGTGTGACTTAAATTGTCTAACATGAGTCTGCACTATAACATTGTGAATACAGAGCAAGTCATTTAGTGAATGCACTAAATCCAAGGATCCTATGAAACACATTTGAAAACACGAATTGTTTAGTTATTCATATTCATATGGTGTTGATCTTTGTATGTGTCTGTCCAGCTTATGATTGGTTTACTTTATTAACTATTCATATTTTTGTTAACCATATTCTTGTTTTTATTACCAGTCACAGGGCATTTTTTTCTCATCATGGCTTCATTTTCATAAGAAATTGTTCTTATTTGTTTTGCCTGATTAAATACAACAGAGATTACGCTATGTGGACATAGGCTTTTGATCTACTTTTTTATAGTTTGGGGTAGCTCCATTCAGTTGAAAGGAAATCTTAAGCACATCATGCAATGATATTTTAGACTATAATGTGCTTCCAATTTTGTGGCAACAGTTTGGGTAAGTCCCTTTTCTGACCAACCATGGTGACGCCCCATGTACAAAGTCAGGTCTGAGAAAGAAATTGTGTATGAAATTAATGAGGCCTTACCTCAACCCCATCCAACACCTCTGTGGTGTTCACATCGGGGCTATGTGGTATTAAAAGTCATTTGTTGACCACACTATGAAGCAATTAAATGTATACAAGGGAAATTAAGCCTGCCTTAGACACTTCCCTGATGAAGGTAAGATAGCGGTGTTTTTTTTTTTATTTTGATGGATTGAAAGTTATACTGGCCGGACCTTCCAAACAGAAACCCCCAACATGTATTTATTCATTAATTCCTTCTTTTATTCATTGTCTCTCAGGGGAAGCCAGCAGACCTGTCTGACCTGAATCTCAAAGTAAGCATCATTTCCATTCTTGTTCAGTGAGGAACAGTCTTGGATTTTGAGTCCGATCACTATATCACAAATCTCTGCCATCTTCTAGGATGTGTGCTCAGACTGCCCTGCAGGTCCACCCGGACAACCCGGTCTTCCAGGAATCCCAGGAGACAAAGGACACCAAGGACCTCCAGGGAAAAATGGTCAAGACGGCTACCAAGTAGGACAAAGTCATTAATATTCAATCCTTATTGTTCATATATCACTGGTCCTCTAATGTAAAGTCTATTATAATAACTCCTCTTCTCATCTATAAAGTGTGTGTCTCCACTATATTAGCCCTAAGTGAGGTATGAGGTGGTAGCTACACATTAGTTATCATCAATCACAGTTGGTGTGACGGATGGAGAGGCTCTGTCTGCATCATTAGCTCGGCCTCCTCTGGGGGCAGCAGTGAACGATTAGGACCTGGTGACGGTGCTGCACACTGTCTGCCAGGACAGAGACTGATGGTCTGCTGTGTCATTACAGGGCCCGTCGGGACCAGCCGGACCTCAAGGGCCCCCCGGATCCGACGGAGGAAAGGCAAGTTTGCACACTAACTGCAACCCTTATCTTTCCCATGGCTAAATGCTGATTAGTTGCTGTCAACAATTTTCCAAAGTTCAGGTAATAGGCTGAAAACTTTCATTTCAAAATATTGTTCATAAAAGGGTATGGCATAACTACAATTTCTTCCCTATTTATCTTGGACATTTTGGGTTTTAATTATCTTTTGAGAAAATTGTTTTTCAGGTGGACATTTCATTTTATTATTCTTTATTTTTCACTACAGGGAATAAAAGGTGATCGAGGACCTGCTGGAGCCCCTGGAGACAAAGGAGAAAAGGTATATTTGTTGTTTATGTCTAATTAATCTCACACTGTACTGTGGCTTTTCTCTGTGTTTAAATAAACATCCATTACAGGATTGTCTGATATGAATCACCTAATTATATTTTAATCACTATTTATATTGTGTTAACAGGGTCACCCAGGACCCCCCGGCCATCCAGGTCCTGCTGGAATAATGGGCACACCTGTAAGCTGCTAATTTGGTCTCATTTTCTCAGTTTTTGTAGTATTTGCACTTTAATTGGTCTAAATACCATTTTTTGTTAACAAGAGTCATCTGTTTGAGTTTTGTCTCCCAGTCAGGCATTCTATTTCTGTTGACCTCCACTGACACTGTCTCTTTTACCTTCAGGGTAACGATGGACAGCCTGGCCCCATCGGTCCCCCAGGATCCCCTGGAGAAAAGGTCAGCCTGCTCCCCATGTACTTTCCCCTTAGAAAAACGTATTACCCATGTGTCATTATTGTACACACCTCCTCCCTCTAGCATGTAGGTCAGCTAGCCTGTGTGGTAATAGTGGTCATTAATCATTTCTTTTTCTTTGGTGACAGTGACCTGTTTGTTTGTTTGTTTGTTTTCACTAGGGCAAAGAAGGTCTCAAAGGAATCCAGGGACCACCAGGTCTTCCTGGCTTGATAGTAAGACAATGATTTAATGTACATCTTTATGAATATACATACAGTTTTTTTTTATATCTGCAGCTAAACATTCATTTCCACTGATCCGCAGGGTCAGATGGGAAAAATGGGAAAAGATGGCAGACCAGGTGAAACAGGAGAACCTGTAAGTAGATGGAGATGATCCAAAGAGCATATCAAATTTATACATTGACAACAAGGCATCGTTCGTTTTTAGGTGATAGTATAATGTGGCCAGACATAATGCTGTAACTATTTTTGTTTTCATTTCAGGGCAAGCAAGGTGAACCTGGACCACAAGGAAATCCTGGGCTCAGGGGACTCCCAGTGAGTAACCACCAGTAAACATATCGAATGCAAGATGCTGGCAAAGCAAATGACTGTGGCTGACTGACTGTTGTCTCTCTTCCTGTACAGGGCTTTAAGGGCCACAGAGGAGAACCTGGTGCTCCTGGACCTAAGGTAAGTGTGGAACTTTTTATTTTTCATTATTCATATTTGAACAGGTGTGTTTTTCTGAAAGCCAAACAATGCCATTATGTATTAATTAGTGTCATTTGTCTGCCTAATGAGCTACTGCATACAGGGAGCCACATTGACTTTTTGTCAAACTGCTCACCTGTTCCTATGATGAAAATGGGGGGAAAAGGGACTTATCATTGTTGACCTAATTTATATGAAATGGTACTAAAGTAGTTATTCCTCTTTGTTGGACTCACATAGCAATTTTTGCTTGCAATTTAGTTCACTTCAAAGTAAATGCAATGCCATTGAATGAAATAGAACTTCACCAATTTCTGATGCCAAGAATAATTCAAAAGGATACATAATTAGGATTTTGAAGGACAAGAAGCAACAACATTTATCATGACTTTTTTGGCAAGGCCACGCAGTGACATCTTCCTCACTTTGTGACAGCAGTGCTCAATTTAATATTTCAAACCTGAAAAATTAATGAATAAAAAAGCTGAAAATCCACCTTGGTGCAGCTGTGTATGTGTTGACAGTGTTTTTACTCTGTTTTGATGAAGTGTGCAGTTTCCCCTGACAGCAAGTCAACAGCACTGCATGCTGGAACAGTTACACAAACCAAACTTAGTGTCTCAACAGGTCCAGTGCAGTCATATTTCCTTCATGACATTTTAAAATAGCATGTGACTGTGATCAACACAAATCATACCTGCCCATCTCAAACTGTAAAATGACAAATATGGAAGGGCATTTAAATACATTCTTGGATTTAAAAACTGTTGCATCTTCAGTTTTTTTAAGTATAACACCTGTGAAAACACTGAAAATATTAGATTGGGTCTTTAGAAAGGTAACCCTGACTGTTTTAAAGCCACAAATGGAAAATTCACTGCAGGAGTTCAGGAAATTGCACACAGCCACAGTCAGTATTTGGCATGCTGCACTGCGATGTCAAGATATGTCTGACGCTTGCATCTTTTCCACACACCTACTCTGAGAGAACCACTGCACCTGCTGCTTTGTCTCTCATACACTACACACCCGCAGGAAAGGTTTCTGCCACAGTGCCGTGACCAATAGCATGGCTCATTACAGACAGCTCTGACTGAGCCATACCGAGGCAGGCAGCCTCTCAGCCCTGCAGCCTGCATTGGCACACCGACAGCAGACAACTTATTAGAGGAACTGTAAGGTGTTTTCATAGACACATTGAGAATTACCCTCAACTGCCTATAATTACTGTCAAATAATGTCAGTGGTACAGAAATGATCTTCACTATTAGTCAGGAAATTGAAAGTTGATGTATACAGTAAGAGGTACAGATTTGGCACAATGCTTCATTGCTTCTGGGTAGTCTCATATAGATATGGATGATAATTCAGGTTTGTGGTTCTTGAGCTGAACAGCTGCCTTCATCTGTTCTGGGGACAATACAGCACTTTGCTATTATTGATTTACTTTATTTAATTAATTAAAATACATTACACAGAATGTGTATAGGCCTACTATACTACATTGATCAGGATATTGCAATAAAGCCATATGACTTATTTCCATTGTGGTCCTGAAGGAAAAAGGAATTACATGTATATGCTTATATCTCATTTTTGTACCTCTACTCCTAATAAAAACATCAAAAATGATAAAATCATGAAAAATAGTAAAAATAACACAAGACAGCAGTCCTGAAAAACATCTTTCACTATGCTAACTTACTCAGCATCCATGTTTTTATTTGGGCAGATTTAACCACCCCACCCCGGAGAGAGATGTACTCCTTACTTTGCATTTTAGATTGGGTTGTTTCAGGTTAAATACACTTGCCCTTGTATTCAGACCATGAGTCCCGAACAAACTGAAATACCCGATAAAATACATAAACCTTGGACATAAACCTTGTAAAATCTTATAGACCATAAGTTTTAACTGTTGCACTCTATACCTTCGACAGGAGGCAATTCATCTCTTTAAATGGTTTGGGCTAATGTGCATTCTTCATCCCTTCAACCCTCAACAGTTTGTTGTGAGCTTTTTGAAGTTTATGGAGCCCCAAAAGCAGCAAAAGGGAGTGAAGGTTAACTGGCAAAACTATAGCTGATACTGTATATTATAGAGTTAGTTGAATAATTAAAACGGAATGTAAAAATAAATATAGTGTTGTAGCCTACTTTTCCCTTAACCTCCAGTTAGTTGGTATTAAAGGGAAATATTTATGTTTTTTTTACTTTCAATAAGTTTAAGTTTTTAAAACCTAATATTTCCTTACCACAATTTCCCCTAATGCTTTCATGATAATAACTGGAAATCTTGAATGTGGTGAGTGACTAGCTAGATTACCTGAAAACATTAGCTTATTAAATTGAGCACTATGTCAGCTTACCTAGTTGCAGCTAACTTTCATAAAAATAATACACTAGTGTAGGTAATGTTAACCACCTACAGTATTGAGTACTGCTGAAGGAACCATAAATTCCTATAACGGCAGCTTAAATATGTTAACTGCCAAGCTAATGCTAAATAGAGTTAGCTAACTAACACTAATACACTGTTCAAAAAACAGACTATAGGCCTATTCTCTGTTATTTTCTGTTAGCTGCAGCAGTAGTTACTAGAATGTCATAATTGAAGCAACAAAGATTAGCTAAAGAAATTGACTTCTATGTCAGCTTACCTACAGTAGCTGCAGCTAACTTTCACAAAACTATACACCAGTGCAGGTTATGTTAATCACCTACAGTATATAATGAGTACTGCTGAAGGAAGAACGTATAAATTCCCATAACAGCAGTTTAAACATGTTAACTGCCAAGTTAATTCTAAAAACAAAAGTTAGCTAACTAACACTACTACACTGTTCAAAAAACACTAAACTCTCTAACGTTGTTTTACTAGAATGTCATAACTGAAGCAACATAAAATTTAACTAATATGAAGTACATTCAAGATTGTAGCTTTTATGTGTGTCAGGAACGTAAACATAACTTTAAAGCTACTACGCTATGTGTTGGATTGAAAGATGTCACTTTTGAGTGTCCCCCTGTGTTAATACCAAAAAAAGGGTAGACAATGGACCCCATACCAATTTTCAATAACACTGGCACACTAAAATCTTCTGCTATCAGATCCATTTTAAAAATGTAATTAAATTTTAGCCAAAAACATGTATCACATAGTATCACATTAATATGCCTTAACTGAGCAGTAAAGTATGTAATTTCCTAGCTGAACTTGGCCTTGTCGTAACTGTACAATATAAATGTAATGTGATATAACGGGTCAATCTGAATCAAGTTATTCACTATTATTATGCAGCATCGTCTCTCTGATCCAAGACAATTTTCACCTGAGGGTCAAGTACACCTCGCCTTAAATGAGTTGCCTTGAAGTTTCTCTTATTTGGTATATTTTGTCTCATGTGCCAAACAGGGAGAAGATGGAAAGTCCGGCTTACCGGGGCGTGACGGCAAACCTGGAAAGGAGGTATGTTCAATCATATTGACTGTGTCTTTTCATGACTTGCAATGTTTATTTTCCTGCATGCATTCACATAAAAATTATGACAATCTGAGGAAAAAATACGACTTAGTATTTCACCCTTTGCAATCCTCTCCCAGACGATATTTCACACACAGAAAAAAGGGTGCAATAACGGCTTTATCAAAAAAAAAAAAAAAAAGTACACAATACAGAGGGATATCTTCAACAGTATAAAAGCCACATGAGAAAAAAACAAATCAATACGCCTCTACCGTGGCTTTATCTTAAAAGCAATATACATGCTCGCACTGCAAATATTTGTCTGGACTGTTAAAACCTTATAGGACTTTCTGCCATATGCAGCATCCCTTACTTGCTCTGTCACCCAGCTCTGAAAAAGAATAGCTTCTGGCACCTTCGAGTCCCTAAAAATAATCATTACTGCTGCCTGGAAGTAGTCCTGCATTGATTGAAGGGATGCAGATAATGTTTAAATTTGATTAAAAACAAGAGTTTAGAGCAAAGAATATTAAATCATGTCCATATAACACAGGAAGTCCAGTAATAGCTGTTTAAACTTTCAAACCATAGGAGTCGTATTTCTTTTGGCTTAGTGAAAGTTTTGTCCCATTCATTTTCATCAAATGACAAATTCAGATCCCTTTTACGTACACATTTAAAGGCTGCAGCACTTTTATTCCTCAATTTGTCTAGTAGCAGGATGTAGCACTTTGCCAAAAACCCTTTTACCTAACTCATCCCCTGACTGTGAGGCCTGGAGACATGTTCTCACAGCATAAGTCTACCTAAAGTAAGAATAGTTATTCCTCCCACTCACACAAAAAAGGGTATTTCAATGCAAAGCAATGCAGAGCATCAGACACTAGAGGCTGCATTTCAATAAAGATTTAAAAAAGCCTTACTTTTTTCTGTATGTCCTATATGATGAAGTCTCAGTCTTTCCGAAATGTAAAATATACAATAAAATGGTCTGCTGTTGTGTTATTGCAGGGATCTAAGGGACCTCCCGGACCTGAGGGAGTTATGGGCCCGAGAGGAGATACGGTGAGTCATTTTCAACCACTGGCAGGGCTGTCTGATGCAAACAGAAGACAGACACAGCACAGTGTCAAGCAGATAGATAGACATGGACATAAACTGGCACTGAAGTCATTTCTCTTGCTGTACTTGCCCATCAATTTTCTCATTCTGTGTATGGGGGACATCTCTCTGTCTTTCTCTTTTTTCTCTCTCTCTTTTGTTTCACAGGGCAAGCCAGGTGAACCAGGACCATCAGGAAAATCAGGTCTCCCTGGAACTCCAGTGAGTCTGATTCTACTTTACAGTATATAATCTTCAAATTCAGTTTTCTCTCTGTCTAAGTTTTTGAATCCTGGATGATTAACAGTGAAAAAAAACATGTTATCGTGATGAAAAATGCAAATTATGTTTACTGTTTCATATAAAGATCATGCTTAGGTGACAGAATAAATAAGTGGTGAGAAAAATGAGGGAATGGTGTTGGAACAGGTGGAGCGAGCAGTTTCTGTACTGGGGATGTAACAGAACCTGAGAGGAGGATGTGAAGGGTTTCTTAGAGAGATGAACTGTCAGGCTATGATTGAAGATACTGATTGAAGTAACTGTTGTTCTGACTGGGGAGGAACATCGCTATCCTTTGGGTGAGCTGAGATGCAAAGGAGTTGACCAGGTTGCTGTTGGAGGGAGAAATATATTGCCAAGTAATATCACAACACAGATAACAGTGTGGGAGACAGGTCTGTAATTCCCTCAGCAGGTTTGTACACCATGCAGAAGTTTTGGGTTTCATATAGACAAACATCTATCCAGTGTCCCTGGTGACAAAATTGTTTGATTCATGTTTGGGAGAATGTATCAGGGACAAAGTCTCAGACTTGTTAAAGTTGTCCTTGATTTAGGGACAAGGGAGGATTTGTAGAAAAAAACAGCAGTTGTGGGTTTTAAGGTAAATGTTTCCATATACCAATCAAGATCTTATCACCCAAACCAACTATGGCAATGACCGTTAATACCTTTCTTTTAAAATAAAGAGAAAGACACCTTCACTGTGAAGCATTGCCTTGAGAAGCTGAGAATGGCTTAAAAGTAGTAAACTGACTGCTGTTTTGTAAATTGAAGTGAAATTCCAGTATGGTTTAACATTTTGATTCACATTTTTTGGTATGTTGAAAATTTATCTGCAAAATGTCTGTTAAGTTGTTGTGTTGGTCTGTTAAGTACCAACACAATTCAAAGGGCAGTTTTGGATTGTAAGTGCAACTCTAAATAGCTAATAAGCGATTCTCAAAATGCCTCACATCGACATTTAAAGTATACCAGTGACTGAACATTCAAGATTTGGTTCAAACATTCTGCTTTATTTGTTCAGTTATCTCAGAGCTCTCTCCCTGTGATGACACATTGTGTTTCTCAAGAGGAAAGAGAGGCCTAATTTCGATATGTATAATATCTTTAGTTTCTTTTTCATTATAATAATGTAATTAGCCAAAGTATCACACAGTTGCACAATCTGAGTATGTTACACCAGAGGAAAAGGGTTAGGGTTAGGGTTAGTAGGGTCAAGCAAAAGATAGGGAGATAACTGGGCAGTCACAGGAGGATTACACTAAAAGAGTTATTCAAAAATGTTAGTCAGCAATTGAGGAAATATTAAATAGTATATTCAGAATTGGCATATGCTGGTCTTAGTGTCCTCCATCACAGGCTTTGAGGTGTTGAAATGTTCTCCCAATGAGTCTACACGGTCATTCACATTTTCTTTAAGCCTACAATGCTGGTTTTTACTTGAGGGAATTGCCTACCGTACAATTCATAGTGTTCTAGCACTCAAGTACTGTGTCTAATTTTTTATTCCATTCAGCATGATCCTGTTATCTTATTTAAGCCACTTACAAAGTATGAGACTTGCACTTATGACCAAAAAAAGCCCCCTGCCCAGGTAGCATGTCATTTCAAAGTACCGACCCAGTCCTCATAAAGTCTTTGAAGCCTCTGCACTCTGCGGGTTGGCACAATTTCGCTGAGCACACAGATGATGTTAATTAAAGTGTGTGAGGGTTCAGTGATTAGGGTGACACTGGGACTGAGGCCTGGAGGTGGAAGAGTAAGGTGAGTGAGACTACGCAGAGAGACACCATGACAGATGTAATATGTATGGAGAGTAAAATGCAGTGGGTAATTTCATAATGGAGATATTGATCATCGTGTTAATTCAGGCAGGCCACCAAGTCACAAATCCAGCTACATCAGCTCATAGCAGCTGATCTCAAAGCCAGACCACATCAGCTGATGGCTTAGCTGATGACCTTCTATGCATTCAATTGGCAAATCTCATACAGGGCTCCTTATTTAAAGCTCCTTCAGTATGTCTACATTTGCTTGCTTCCTCTGCAACCCACCTCCACCCCAGCTCCTCCTTACATGCTGTATCTGACTAAACATGTCATTTCCATTGTCATTTGTTGCCTACTCTGTTTTCTTTGCCACTGCACCCAGAACAGAGCCATACCACCAAATATAACTACTGCAAGTGGCAAGAATGTGAAAGTATTTTTGAAAGAAACCAGCTTAACACTGGTGCTTTTGGCAGAGGGATGGTTTCCTGGGGGGTTTGTTGCTAACTCGAGGGCAAGCAGTGTGCAGCCAGCTATCAGAGAGGAGATGATGATAACAGTCAGCAGGAGGAGCAGATCATCAGAAATAGCCTGCAGGAGGGAGGAGGGCAGGAACCATATGTAGAAAGGTTAGAAGAGGAGATAGAAAGTGATTTCAGTGGCGGGTAAAGCTATGTAGAGATAATCAGATATTGCCAAAAAATGCTATCAGATGGTTAAATTTACCACGCAAAGAAAGGAGGTTGTGGTGAGTGGAAGCAGGTGCAGAAGATAGAGAAGGTGTATCTATTTTCAGAATATAAGTCAGACAATTTTTTTGAAAAGATTAAAACAGATGTAGTGAAATGGTTTGTAATTTCTACAAACATCAGGCAATCCTTGCTCACTGAGGCTGCCGAAACGAGCTTGTCTTCAGGCCTGCGTGTCCCTTGTAAATATGAATTTTAATCCACTCGAGCTGGCATGTCCCACCGCAAGATTGCTTCATGAGATTTTTATCCAGGGCAGTGATGCATGTCGATAAGAACTAGATGTTAATCTTACTGAATCCTCAATATTGAGTAGAGCTTTTAGAAGTACAGTATGCCACGTGTGTCCCATGTGATGTACAGCCATGTTTCTGCCATCGTACAGGGTCTTAGCGGAGCCAAGGGAGAACCCGGCAACCCAGGATTACCAGGCTTTAGTGGACCGAAAGGCCCTGCGGTAAGTGCTTGTGTTTTAATTAAAATATTAATTGCAGATCACACCTATGAACTGCTGTTGGTAATATCAACTTTTGCCTTGATTTCCAGGGTCCACCTGGTCCGATTGGCCCAGAAGGAAAACAGGTAAGCAAGATCGTTGATGACTGATTTAATAAAATGATCAAATGTACATGCTGTATACTGTAAGTGGACTTCTTGTTCACATCCACTGTCTGTGGTGTTTTGCAGGGGATGCCAGGCAGACTTGGTGATCGTGGCAACAAAGGAGACAAGGTGAGTATTAGGGATGGAAACAAATACAAACACATTATTTAGATATGAACTGATACTGCACTCAGAACAAACAGCATCAGAATTTTTCTATGAATATGTGTCCCAGTCTGAAAATAGATTTTCAGATTTGTGTCAATAGCTTTTCCATTTCTTTAAGACACAAATCAACTTTACATTCATGTGGGCCTTCTCCCATTAGACACATTACCTCCAGTTTACCCCATTCAATTCTGACTTGTATTTTCTCTCAGTTAAAACCTCACGTTACATTTTAATTATTTATTTCCACCTGGACCACAGAGTTGCAGAGTGGGTCCCAGAAGTGTTTTTCGCCTGTCTGTACTTCCATTTGAGAAACGTTTTTAAACTGTATCCTTAATATTCCATTTCATAGAGAGCCAAAAAATGGGACACCAAATTCTATGAATCCACTCACATGTGATTGAGAGGTATAAAGTGAGCTGATTTACACTGTAGATTGTAAAGTCTGTTTTCTAAACATTCTCATCTTTAGCTTAGCTGATTGGGTGTTGCTTACTTTCCTTAGCTTTTTATGTACACAGCCTTGTACGTTCTGCTTTTTGTCAAGAAAGATTGTTTTTAATTATGAACCAAAATAATTTAATGACGATCCAATGTGTAGAAGTACTCAAACTGTGAGTCATGTAACAAAAATCTACTGTTAATCACAACTCTATTAACTCTTACACAGTTTGAATTGAAACTCAATTTAGACTGACTTTATTTGAAGGTGGAATTCAAATATACAGAACCACTGAAAGGTCATGGTAGTTCATCTTATTATCAGAGATGCAAAAATTGATAAGGAAATAATTAAGCTGAGCTCTGATACTGATACAAACAGACAGTAGCATTGTATTCTACCCCTTGTACATCCAGTACTTAGGGAACACTCAACTTCTCTTATAGCTCTCCTCAGTGTTCAATAACCCATTCAAGCTTAAAATTGTACAAATACTTCCACTGAATCCAGGGTGACACAGGTATAAAGGGAGATAAAGGACATTCAGGAGATCCAGGTATGCCTGGAAACCCCGGACCTCCAGGCAGAAAGGGCCACACAGGGATGATGGGCATGTCAGGACCACCAGGAGAAATAGGATCTCCTGGGCCACAAGGACAAATTGGAAATCCTGGTATCCCAGGTCCACGGGTGAGTCACATGAAACATAGTTTGATTTTGCTGCAGCAATCTGCACAGAGGATTTTAATTAGGTTTAAATATTTGAGTCCGTCATAAACATCTCTGTTGTTTCAGGGAGAGTCAGTATCACTGGAGCAGATGAGACGGCTCATCCAGGAGGAGCTCTCTAAACAACTGGATGGTGAGGCAGTGATTATTTGGGGTGTCATCTTTCCTATAGAGCTCACTCAGACGTTTGCTTTATTTGATTTACGTAATCTAAATTTTATTTAGACTAACAGCTGTTTTTCTTTCTGTGTGCAGCCAAACTGGCTTACCTCGTTGCTCAGATGCAGCCAGCCCATGTGAAGAGTACAGCAGGTCGCCCAGGACCTCCTGGCCCGTCAGGTAAGGACGGCAGTCCTGGAAGAGCTGGCCCCCCTGGAGAGCCTGGTATGCCTGGACAGAATGGAGGAGAAGGACAAAGGGGTCCAATGGGTCCTAAAGGTAGGACAAAGTCTTATTGGATGTGTGTGTATGTGTGTTTCTTTCACTATTAATCACAAAACTAGCACAGAACTGTCATATCACATTACTGATATCATTTTCTGTGGTATTAGTGAAATATATGATTCAGCAGGAGTTAAAGCTGACCTGGGATCATCTACATCAGAAAGCAGAGAGGACGTACTGTAGATGGAATACTGCTCATCAAAGAAACAATTAGTTATGAAATTTAAATTGGAAACTGAAAAGTATTGTCAGTATTGTCAGTAGTATTGTTAAAATACATCTCAGGGATGTTTAAGATGTATGTTGACATATTGGTAGCCAAAAAAAGTATCAAATCAGTCCATTTCAGGTCATAGCTTCTCATAATCAATAGATGGCACCATAGGGCACATCTGGAATGTTAATAAGTATTCAAAGGGCATTTGGTGGCCTAGTTGTTAGGATATACAGTATGCAATGACATGAGGTACCCTCTGTCTACACTCTTACTCCATATTTCGTGTCTGTAAAAAGAAGAAGCAAGTTTCCAATTGAGTTACTATTGCACTTCCAAAAAGTTGAGTGTTAGAAAGACAAATTGAAAGAGTAATGGCCCAAATTGATGTAGCAGGAGCTGCAGTATCCTCACTAGTAGAGGTCAAGCTCCAAAGGCACTAGATCTTAACAGTTCCCCAGTTTGCAATACAGGCTTCCTGTTAAACATTTGTAGCCTCTGAGCCCATGCTGAGATACTCAAGTCATATCACTCGATTGATTGTCTCAGACTAGAGAGAGCCCCTCTGGACCCACTGAAGATATTATTACAGGGTTAAGGTTAGTTTCACAAACTATGTTGCACTTCCAGGGGCTAGTAAATTGACTTCAACTTCTTGAAAATGTCCCTTTAAGTTTTAGTCCTAAAATAAGGGGAAAAGCAGTATGTAGCAAATGAGTGCTACTCCAAAAGTTCTGACACACACAAGGACACGCCTGATGTTTCCTGTCCAAGTTCAGGTTGGCAATGATGACTAAATATGACTGAATATCATGGTGACCTGTTTTTTTTTTACCTGTTGCTTCCAGGTGATAAGGGAGAAAGGGGAGAAAAGGGAGAAACTGGTGTAGGTGAAAGAGGAGAGCAAGGTCCTTCTGGTCCAATAGGTAAGCAGTCTCTTAACTGTATTCATTCATTTTATTAGGTCTGAGCAGTTCTGAGTAGGTCTGTAACTTACTCCTCTGTCTGCTACAGGTCCAGCCGGTCTGCCTGGTTATGGTAAAGATGGAAGCCCAGGACAAGCCGGAGTCCAGGGAGAGCCAGGAAACCCCGGTCCCCATGGTCAACCTGGCCCATCAGGACCTCCTGGCCAATGTGACCCCTCACAGTGTGCCTACTACGCCAGCCTCGCACACAGACCCCATACCAAAAACGTCAAGGGGACTTAAAAAAACAAAAGAGACACAAAGAGCTTGAAGTCCAGCTGTATTTATGAACTTGGTCGTGTCAGTCTGAATCAAGAACTTTTCTTTTTCAAGATAACCTCAGCGTGGAGGGCTGAAGCAATATGTGCTGCCGGTCAGATTCTTTGTTCTGTTTGTTTTTGGTATGAATCTTGGGATGGATGGGGATTGAACAGCGGGGACTTTTTCAGCTCTAATATGGGGTAAAGAGGGCAGCTAAACACTTTTTTCCCCCTGACATGCATGCTTCCTGTAAAACATATAGGGAGATAACAAGGATGATGCTATTCCCTCCTCTTAACCCCCCCTCATCGGGAGTGAAGATTTGGGAGTCTGATACTGTATCGTTTCATCAGTAATTATCTCAGAAGTTCAGCCAGACGGTTCTTGCAGGAATATGTCAGCACCACGGTCTTTTTCTTCTTCTTGCCTAACACCATTTTGCATCAATTCCCTTTCACAGCCCACACTGTACTACATCAAACAATAGATTTAGCACAGTGTCACTAACTGCTCACTAAATTGATCTGTTACTGGGAATTTTTCTATTTCTATGTCTATTGGTTTAATTACTTAGTCAAGGGAATTATCTGTTTTGTTGTCATTGATGGGATTCATGGGAAGGGGGAAGACAGTGTGAGGCACAATCTCTAATACTAATAGTGATTTAGTGTATGAGGTGTTATAGAGTTAGTGTAGGGAGTGATGAATGACCACATTTACACACTTCTTGCCTCTATGCTGGTAGCTTTGTTTCAATGCAGCCTTATTGGCACCCTAAAACAAGCAGAAAAATAAAATTAATTTTAGACAAATCCCCCCTAAAAACGCTAGCTGTGGAAGAGATTGGAAATATTTCACCCTTTAATTCGGTCTATTCATTGCAAAACACTGCCCACGCCATGAATATGTATCATTTAAAGGTGGGTATCGAATTTTGCATGCTTATCTGTCCATAATAGGAATACATGGCATATATGCATAATTCATATGCCTTGATTCAACAATAATTTGTTCCAAGCTCACCCACAAGATTCTTATTAAACTCAAGTCCAAATGGAGACAGATAGAAATGTCACTGTTAGATTTGTACTTTTATGTTTAATGAAGTGGCCTTGGTCATTCCCTCTTTGAGGTATGCATAGACTGGAGCAGTAAACAGCTTTGAGGAGGTGGTATAATTGCAGCCTTTGTTCACCTTTCTTGAAAAGCTGCTTTTTTCACACTGCTCTCTCTAAATGTGTCACTTCCTTTCTGTGCGGTGAAGCTTATTAAGTGCCTACGCTGCGGCAGGCCCCGGCCAGCTCAGCCCTGCTCTGAAAAGACATCGCTTTTCTTATTTGTCCCCTGGAACCTTAAATTGGAGAGTTGCTTCCCTGCATCCTGATGACCAGACCATTGTGTTAACCATTTGAAAGATGTTTGCCTTATGTCCCTCATGGACCAATTACGCTTCCCCCCCATCCTCAGATGTGCTGGTCATCTAGAACCTATTAAATAGCCTCGGCAAAGGTATCACATTTGTCATACTTTCAAAAATTGAAGAAATGCATCAATACACACAAAAGCAACAGGCAGGTCGGGGAGTAATTTTCAAGAAGTGGTGTCACCAGAGGATTCAGGTTCACCATGAACAAAATATAAAGATCTTATGTGAGCTTGCCAAGACATGGCCTACAGGTCAGAGATTGTCACTGGATGGTGCCAGTCACACCCACCATCTTTAGCTCAGGTTACCTAATGGAAAGTCATTCATTAAGAATGTGAAGTTGTTGGCTCTGACACTTAGTTTTGAAGATGTTGGTAAAGCAGACTCAGGGTTTCAGTTTGAGCTGTAGTTCTTGCCTGTTTTGAGGAAGAAGAAATTAAATTTGTTGAGTCAAAGAAAGGAAATACATTTTTCATATTAGAAAATAAAAACCTGAATTCATAAACAATGAAACACCCTTTCTTTAATCTATAAAAGTAGGAATTTGCAAATTGCTACTTCCTGGCAAATTCGAGGTTGAAATGATTACGTACACTACATTGTAACATTTACAACTATCCTGGAATCCTCACTTGTAGCCATACTAACTTATTATCTATTATTATCTACCAAGTAACATGGGATCAATTTAAACTACATTGCTGTTATTTTTGAAAGAAAGTTGGCTAACTATTAGCATACACTGAAGGAAAAGAGTGGTATCATATCAACTAAAATATAAATGGAATTGATAAATGTTACAATAATTTGTAGTAATGGCATAAGGTTGAGTGGTTAGCTTGTTAGCTTATCCAGATACCTAAAATGGCTATAAATAGGCTGGATAGGATAGCTACAGGCTAATTAGCCACTCAGTTTGACCTGAACAGATCATAATATTGACTATTTCTTCTTTAATATCCTAACTTTTCGGTCTAACATTAGTTAGCCAACAAAACTGTGGTCAACACTGAGATTTAACTCAACCAATGATTTTTTTCTTTATCTCCAGAGCAGGTCTGTCTCTGCAACATGTAACTGAAACATTAGCCTGCATTATCAAATACTGTACTTGTAACTTCAGCTCTTTATGGTTCCTTTCATTTAAGCCGAGTGGTAGAGAGCAGCTTTGAATGCAATGAAGTTCAAATTTACAGTGTGTTCAGAGTCAAATTTGGTTCTAAATGTGTGAATGGAATAAATTACCTGCTCTGTCAACATTGCCATATCATCTAATGTGTCTATTAGCTGCTTCTGTGTCAGTGGTTTACTATCGAACTATCAAACCATATCAGTATTGTTATTTCTTTGTTTTGTAAAAAATGCTTGTTGCAGTCACCAGTAGATTAGAATACATGCGTTACAGGTTGAGATGATTTGTTGCTGCACACAGCTTAAAATGTTATAATGCATATACAGTAGGCCATACATATTTCATTATAGAAAATTAGTTCTATAAAGTTTTGTCTAAGTTATACTGCTAAATTATTAATGATTTGAACCAATACAAATGTGTTTTAATGCATTAACTGAAATTTATTAACCCTGTTTCCATTTTTTTTCCTCATAAATTGGTGCTAAGATATTTTAATTCAGTAGCATATTGTAAGTATTGGAAAGACATGTGTACTGTATTGTATAATAAAGACTGGAATGTTTTCATTTTATAATACAGGTTTTCATTTGTTTTTTTGAATAGGCAAGACTTTTATCCCTTTTTATACTTTATGCATCATTTTAAGTCCATGAAATGTGTGCAATAAAGCTTAAATTTAACCATTATTATTATATCATAAAATGCAATACAAAAAAATGGAATGTAAAATGTACATTTCTTCAGTGACATATTTATTCAAACTATCTGAGAGTTATATCATTGATGAATATAAAATAAGGTTCATTTGAGATATATTCTGTTTCTCTGCCATCCATCATGTTTACTGTCTTCAAGCTGAATATGCAAAACAATCACCTCTACTTTACTGAATCCAATTCTACGAGCCCTGTGCATCCTTCATCTTACTCACACAACCTAAAACCATTGGCTCCAAGCCATGAGAAGATCTATTAAATCAGAGCGATGTCCTTGCGATAGCTGCTATGCTAACTCTTTCTAGTTGCTTGGTAAAGGTCATATTTGATCTGTGAATGTATTTGTGTTGTGCAGACAGAGGAAGGGTATGATGTTGACTCTCCTTTGTATCCAGGCAACAATGAAATACACACCTGACTCCAGATTATATCCATAACAACCAAGGGACCTTGTTTTCAATACAAGATCATATTACCGTGGAGCAGCTGTGGAATTTAATTGATGGACTTTTTTTTACCATTTGCATAGCCGTCTTCTTAATTCTCTAAAATGTGCAATGTAATAATGTGACTCACTGCCACCTACACGTTTTTGAATGTTAATACTTTCTAGAAGAAAATCGCTTATACTGTATATGAGAAGTCTTCATTCAGAACTACAGCTATGCAACACTTCCAAAACATATCACTTTATTACATTGTTTGAAAAAAAGAACATTACTATGTCAAAATCAGGAGAAACAAAGTCATGATCCTAAATTAGAAAGTACATTGTTGGAGTTGTCAGCTCACGTCTGCAATGGAAGCAAAAGCAAAGACACAAAGCATAGTTCCACTTCACCAAATTCTGCTCTTAACTGGCTCATTATTGCATTGAGAATCACTGGGTCAAAATGGCACCTGGTATGCAGCAACGGTAAAATAGCAGAAGTAATGTTTTCAGTTCACTTACTCAAGAAATTAAAAGAAAAACATGCAAAGGTGGAAATCAGAGAGATCAACCGTTTTAATACTTTACTATCTGCTCAAATGTATTGTGGTGAAGGTACAGAAGGAAGGCCAGGGGTCAACAGTTGTAATTGGATAATTCATGGGCCTGCGGGCCTGTCGTCAGCTGGAGGGAGTTTCTTTGGCATCAAGTAGCTATCTTTTAGTACACACCATCAGATAAGCTCTCACTAAAATCACATACAAGTTAAAACGTCTATACAGTATTCTACAGTTGTTGCTTTGTCTCTGTTTCCCTTTGTGTCTCTTAGATCCGTGGTTCAAGTGGAGACTCCCAAAGATCACCACGCCTGGACCTCTGAGAAGTCTTTAAAGTCGGTCACTGCAGGATGAGATCTGAGTGTGTCAATGATCTGTGATGTCTCATGGGTTTTTGTAGCTGGCGGACTTCTTTCCACTGAGCATGTAGAGAGGTGGAAGTCGGCTTATGCAGGTGGATGGGTCACAAAGTCCAGGTGGCCCTGAGGGACCCCTTGGACCGGATGATCCTGGGGCACCGGGAGTTCCTGTCTCACCATTCTTTCCGTCTTTTCCATCCTTTCCAATGCCAGGAGCACCTGGAGCACCTACAATGGAGATACAAAATGTGATAAGTATTTAAAGTAAAACCGAAATTAACCTTAATATTTGGACTTTGTACTACTATGACAGGAATATAGCTTTACCTGGTGCACCTGGTGCGCCTGTGCTTCCTTTGATTCCAACACCATCCTCTCCCTTGTCTCCCTTATTTCCTTTTTCTCCTGTATCACCTGCAGAACGGAGCAGAACACCGAGAGGACACACACATTAATGGTGAGATGAAATGGAGAGTCATACTGTTTTCACAGTTATGGAGATGTAATTAGGAAATTTAATGACTCTGCTCTGATTCAGCCTTGTTTAGTGAATCATTGATTGTATAATATTATGCATGGATGGATCCCTTCCATCCACAGAGTGCTCTACATTACTTCTTTCAGTGCGCTGAGACTAAAGTGTGCTGCCAGCCTTGTTTTCTCTAAAGGCGTCATTTAATTGCTTGCCATTATATGATTTCTAGATGCTATCTAGGAAAATAAAGGAAAGGCAGAAAGCTATCACAGCAGCACAGCTTATCTATCATGGTGCTGGTGAAAATATATAATGAACAATATTTGCAAACCACTTAAGGGTTTTATGAAGAAAATAACAAAAGCACTTTTGGTAATCTCATGCCTGGAATTGTTACAGCTCAGTATTAAGCAGAGGAAGATAGATTTAAAACACCTGACTGACCTTTTTTGCCTGGTGCACCTGGAAGTCCAAAGTAGCCTGGATGGCCTTTGACACCCATTGGCCCTGGAGCTCCTGCTGCTCCTGCTGCTCCAGGTGGTCCAGCAGGGCCGGGAGGTCCTGCCAGTCCAGGGGTACCAGGGGCACCAATGGCTGCTGGCTTGTTAAGAAGCTCTTTCTTAAACTCTGCTAATTGTTCTAGATGAACAAAGAACAAATCTTAAAACTGAAAAGCAGTTGCAGTATTTATCCACAATAATATTATCATCATACAGAAAAGATGTAGACAAAGTCAACAAACTGCACCTTCAACGATGACTGAGCACATTTCCCGTAGCTTCTCATTACTCACTGCTGGACCCTGTGAGTTAAACATTAAAACTCATTTTTTTCAGATACCACCAGTTTCAGACAGTTGCAGCCACTATAGATACAATCTATTAGCAGAATACAAGATGTGGGTTATGGTGGCTTAAAACTGAAAGATACTATTAAATCTCTAAATGTACATGTTTGATTGACAGGAAGTAAATATTCTGCACAACAATTCATCAGCCACCAATGATCGAATGAATTCGCTACTTGAAGACCACTAGGCTGGCTGCTATGTGCTAGTGCAATGCCAACACTTACAGGTAGACCTCTGGGGCCTGGTGTTCCAGGAAGGCCTGGTTCTCCCTCCAGCCCTCGAACACCCATTGGACCAGCCAAACCCTCGTGGCCTGTCTGGCCTGGTCTGCCTTCATCTCCTGTTGCTCCTCTCTGGCCCTTCACGCCAGCCTTAAGGTTAAAAGATCAATCATTAACAGACTACTATGTCAATGTTTGTAGGTGTATATCCAGTACAGTGGGGTGTGTGTACTGTATATCGATACTGCAAAGTTACTTCCCTCAGTGTTTCTTTTGTAAACACTGATACATACAAATACATTGTTCTGTGGGAGTATTCCTTTTATAGCAAGAGTCGCAAAAACAGAATAATACCTCTCCTTTAAGTCCAGTAATACCAGGAGGGCCCTGAAAGTCAGAAAGAAATGTTGTTGTTGTTTTTTTTCAAATCACTCACAAACGTAAAAAAAAACAGAGTATATCTTAAAAATAAAATAACTCAAGAGGGAAATTCCAAAACACATACCTGGTCTCCTTTGACACCGGGATCTCCTGCCAAACCTGTGTCCCCCTGGTACCAAAAATAACACATTATAGTATGTTACATTATAGTATGCACATGGTCTGTACATACATTTGAATAGATATTGATTAGAATGCTTCTTACCATGCTTCCTTTTGGTCCCATTGGTCCCATAGGTCCCTAAAAACATATAAATAAATATTGTATTCACTGCACCTGAACATTTTCATGACATGATCTATGTTTACAATGTAACTTTAGTAAAAAAAAAGATTGTCTAACCTGGTCACCTTTGTGTCCAGTATGACCCTTCATTCCTTTAGCGCCTGTGTTACCTTTATCTCCCTGGTCACCCTGTGAATATCACATGAATTCCATAAATTTGATACTTTTTCAAACATTGTTATTGTTCATATAATTGACTTATTTTTCTTTGTAGAGTGCTTTGGGTAACACTTTGGTATTTTTTATGATTGAATTATTAATGTATGTTTATGATAAAAAATGTCTCACTTGGATGCCTTGGGGACCTGCAGGGCCCACTGGCCCTTGTTTTCCTGTTTCACCCTGGAAATAGATTAAAGATACAGTTAACACATGACAACACTAATGTACCTTAAACCTCTTTAAGCACAGAAATCAATAAAACAGCACTAAACTGAAACCTTAAAATCACCCATCCATCCATCCATCCATCCACCCACCCACACCAACACACACACACACACACACACACATACACACACACACACACGGAAAGTAAATATGAACTCACTGTTGATCCTTTATCTCCTGCTTTGCCATCTTCTCCGGCAGGTCCAGGCTCACCCTGTACCAAAACAGATGAGGACATGACTCATGCATCACATTATCATATAAACAGACAATTAGAGTGTGACAGGAGGTTTGAAGGGGGAGGAGGGGATCTCACATTTTTTCCAGGAAGTCCAACAGGCCCAGTGGGTCCTTCAGCACCATCGTCACCCTAAATTCACACAGAAATTGTGTTTCTAAATGATTATTTTTATTACCTCCATTGCCTGGCAAAGAAACTGAGTTCTAATGGTACAGCAATCACATTTTAGATTTACTATGTAGGCATGCTTCATTAAATTGAAGATGATCCCAATTACCTTCGCACCAGGGGGTCCAACTACTCCTTGCTTGCCTGGCAGCCCCTAGAAACACACAACACATCATATGAAAGGAAATGAACCTATCACTCCTCCATCCTTCTATTCTGGAAGGTTTAAAACCATTATACAGTACTTGTATGACAGTATAAAACAAACCTCTGTGTATTGGGTATTGTTTGTATATCATTTGTGTTCAGTCCTGATTTGTTTCATTTAACAACAGATATGAACACACTGACACAGTTCTGATCATCATATGATGTTTGATATCATATATCCAGATTATTACCAAAATTGAATCAACTGATCCTCAGCCCAAAGGTTTTTTTTCTCAATATATAAAAGTAACAGAACATGTGTTCATATTCCCACATATATACATCCACCATTGTCTTTAATAGAGGTTATCTAATAATGCATGTTCCTGCTGAGTTCAGCGCCTAGTTAATAAGAGTCCTGTTTTTTTCTGTGATTTGATATAGTATAGTCTGTCCTGGAAATAAAAGAGGAGACTGTAGTTTCTTTATGCTGGAGTGGCATAAAATCTACTGTTTTACTGTGTGTTTCTAGACTCAGCTTTATTATTCAAATCATACCTGTAGCCTCTCTCCTCAAATCTATACTAGCAAAAGTAGATGTGCATTTGACCTTACATTTACCTTCTCTGACTCTAATGATTTATTTATCTGACCTGCTACTGTTTGCAGCTTTGGAGATCAGCTTCTCCTTCATTAATTTCCCTGGTTTTTAGTTACTTTACTGCCAGGAATCATAATTAGCAATATAATATGTAAATGATTGACTTACTTGCAGTGGACTGTTATTGTTAAAGATGAAAATAACTTACTGGAATACCGACAATTCCCCTGATACCACCAGCTCCAGGAGTACCAGCCTCTCCCTGTTGGGTACATTAGAAGGTCATGCAAACATATATAATCATGAAGAGGTCGATACACATTAGTGTTTCATTGATTTGAATGACAACTCAACATTAGATAGCTACTGTCTTGTGGGTCACTGCTTGCCTAAAACCTTTCTTTTTTAATTTGTGGATATTTTCTTTCACTTTTCATTAAGATGTTAAAATGTAAATTAAAGCACCATAATAGGTAACTTTTAAAATACATGTTTCTTCTAACAAACAAAAAGTTGAATTCATGAGAAATAGGTTCAGTTTAGTCCACTCAGGTGTTTGGCAGATACAACTGTTTTTGGTCTGGTATAACTGCTAGCTTATAATTGCTAGCAAACACTGTGTCATGGACATTAGTCAGTCAACCACAATTAAAATGGCTTTGAATGTATATATACCAAGATGGTCTAAGCATTCTATCACTGGCTTTACACCCTTTGGTAATTGCATTGAAAAAAAGTTAACATATTGAATAGTGAATATTAGCTTTGTCGTCACCTTGGCGCCATCAACTCCAGGAAGCCCATCCAAGCCATCTGCACCAGGCTCTCCCTGTAAAGTCACACCACGTAGTTATAACCCGATCAAAACACACAAACCAGTGCTGTGTTAAAGAAATTAAGCTGTAGAATAAAACTAACCAACCCAATCAAATCCATTAGCATACTTACAACATCTCCTTTTTCACCTTTAGGTCCCTGCTCTCCTTGAGGCCCCACTGCTCCCTAATTAACATCAAACCATTGATTTTTAACAAAAATAGTCTTTTCAATTACGTTTTGCAATACATTTCAGCGGAGTATTGACAATAGTGGAACTCACATCATCACCCTTAGGACCCTCCAAACCCTGTCGTCCACGGATTCCTTCCACACCCTGAGTGAAGAAAGAAATACACTTATTAGTTATCAATTTCACCCCCAATTTCACGCTGCTGCTCTTAAAGGATATATATAAAGCTGATCAAACTAAGACTGCTTACAGGAGCTCCAGGTGGGCCGGTGGGTCCAGGGACGCCATTGAAACCAGGAAGACCCTAAAAGCAGATAACAGGTTTAATATGTACATTTTGTGTAGAACTCACATCTTCCCCTTTAGGCTCTTCCTGCTTATAAAATGTGAAAAGACTTTGGTTGAACTTACTCTGTCTCCTTTCTCTCCTGTGGCTCCAGGGAATCCAATGGGCCCTCTTTGCCCCTAAAAAAGAGAAAAGACACGTTTCATATTGTCATAAATATTTACAGCATTGTCAACCCAAACTGTGACTGTGGAATAAGTTTAGCTTACATCATCTCCCATGCGACCTGGTGGACCCTGGGCACCTAGTGGTCCAGTCTCTCCCTGTGGAAAAAACAAAGGTAACAAATCAACTAAGACTGCTAATGGGCTGCAATCAAATAATTTATGCACAGGTTGTTCTTCTCTGGTATCAATCTCTTTTCAGATAATGACAGAGGAACCTTGCGTTGTCAAGTCTTAAAGGTAAGAAAGTGTTGCTAAAATGATTCATCAACATATGTTTCTATTATCACTCTTGTACATACCTTCGCTCCAGGCTCTCCATCTTTTCCATTCTCACCGGCTGTACCTTTGTGTCCCTGAGTGCAACAATCAAATGTGTTATCCTTTTTTTATGTACTCAATTAACACATTTATTTGACTTAATTTTATTAGTGTCACAGGTTCATTATGAAAATATTATAATTAATGTTCCAGAACAAGACCACGCCCTGATTCCTCACATGTATCCTAGAATATCCTGTCTGACAGAAACAGGTGTAACATTTCTAACATAACTTCTTTCTTCGCACAACTGTGTCTTGAACTAAATGCTAAAAACAGCATGCTATCAAGCTCACAATCACAATGTTTATATAATGACATTTAGCAGGCCATGTTTGCAATGTTTTATCTTAATTTAGTGTAAAACCTTAGCTTTACCTTGTTATCATGCTAACATTTGCTAATTAGCACTAAACTTGAAATTTGTGCTGATTTGAATGTTAAAAACACCAAAAATGTCAATCCCATTCAATCCCATTTTCAGTCCAGTATAAAGCTCTTATAATATGTCCATGATTCATCCTCTGGGGAACACAAATACCTATACAAAAAGGTATTCATTCAAATATTTGTTTAACTATTTGAGTCTGGACCAAAGTTGTGGATGGTGAGCATTGCTATCAAAAGCCATGCTAGCATTTCTGCTAATAAAATTGCCAACTTTAATATAAAAAATGGTTATAATTTTAGCTTTTATGTAGGTAAATGACTTTATTGACTTTCCTCACCTTCATCCCTGGTAGCCCACTCATCCCCTGAGGCCCAGCAGGGCAGGCAGCAGGACACTACAAACACACAGAGACAGACAGGCAGGATGGCAATGACACATGGGGTCGACAAAAACAGACAGCCAGAGATCCTCAAGAAGCACGGCTGCTGCAGAGCATCTTAACTTCAATGACTCAGTTAGATGAGAAATTCACTGTCACCAATCCAAATGCCATGCATCCAGGAAACATTTGGCAATGTTAAAAGACTAAAACACTCACAGCTTCCCCACTTCCCTCATTGCTGGCACCAGGCGGTCCCTAAAACACAGCAGAGTCACATCTAAAACATCCACAGGCGTTTAGATGTCTGCCTTAATCCACCACAGCAGAGATTCCCACAGAGGTAATGTGAAAAGAGACTGCGGCATGCAACACCATCATACACTCATGATTTTACATGGAAATATGAGCTGGAGAAAAAATATATGAGTTAGTATGAGGGATTAAGGTTTAGTCCTGTACAGCAGATGTTCAGTATGTGGCTGATATTGACCAATCAGTGTCAACTTTGACATGATACATATGAATCATTTAGTTTGAGTATACTTTTTAAATTTCAGATTTGATCAGGGCTACATTGGCTTTTAATCAGAATTCATGTTATGAGTCATTCTGAAGAGAAATAAATAATAATAGAATAATATGGAAATAAATACTATGTCAAATTCAAACATGCAAATATCAACACAAAATGCTGACCACCAGCTGTAATCCCAAACACTGTTATCTGAATATGCTTAAAAATAGCACAAGTTAACAACAACAACAAAAAAAAAAGGTTATGTGTGACTCTCACCACTGGCCCTGGTGGACCAGGAGGGCCAGGAAGTCCTGGGGTGCCGGATGACCCCCTGGGACCAGGTTGACCCTGCAAATATAATCATGTGATATCAAACACATAGAAGGAAAGAATTGATACAAAGTCAAATACAAAATATTCTAAAGAGTTTTACTGTATGTCACTGTGGCAATTGTTTAGAACTGATAATATATATTACGTACAGGTTCCACATATTGATGCGTCACAATGTGACTATACAACAATGTAAATATACTCCATCGCACAGTATCAAAGGTATCATAAGTTCCTCGTTCAAAATCCTACTTAAGTAAAAGTACAGAGGTATTATCACCAAAATGCAATTAAAGAATCAAAAGTAGAAATACTCATTATGCAGAAAACTGACACTCTGATATACCGTATACAACTTTATTAAGATTGTTACTGATGTACTGTTGTAGCTGATGGAGGTGGACCTAGTTTTAACTACAGTATATACATCGAGGTATTTTAGTCCAGTGATTTCATAGTGAGTGGATGGTCCCTCTCCAAAGGGTCACAAGATAAATCTGTGAGGTGTCATGAGAAAATTAATGAGGTCGGAAAGTACAAAGTCCTGCTCCACACATTTATATTCAATTCATGGACTTTGCTCTAAACTTTTTGTGAAATATTGGCTAATTTTATCTAGATAAAACCCTCTAAGTAGTTTAGAGGGAAATTACTCTTTGGTGGAACTGCTAAAAACTAGTAGAGCCCTGAGTACAGGTCAATATTTCCTTATGAAATGTAATGAAGTAGAAGTAGCATAAAATAGAAATACTACAGTTAAGCACCAGGATATCAAAATGAAGACATACAGTATTACTAAACTATACTTTCTACCACTGACTATTTTCACATTTATTATATCAACATCCATTCAAATTAAAAATGTTTGTTTGCTTTGTCCCCTCAGATGTGCGTTTTAATTAGAACTGACCTCAGGCCCGATATTTCCCTCATCTCCTGGGGTTCCTGGTTTCCCTGGTGGTCCCTGTCAAAAACAGACACACACAGATTGGTACAGTGGCACGTTATGATAATATTTAATGATAATTTCAAGAAGATTTTAGGATAAAAACAGAACACAGAAGCTGTAAACACATACAGCAGGTCCTTCACTTGCTGGGCCCTGTAGAGTGAGAGACACAACGAGATATTAGTCATTTGTAGATTTTTTAAAGATGCAGACATCAGTTAGAAACACTGCAATCAAACATTGATAAGACACTTACAGCTGGACCTGGGGGCCCAGGAAAACCAGGAAGTCCCTATGACCAAAGGAAGAAAAAAAAGGTAATATTCTCTGTTTGTTGTAAAAGAAATGAAAAATGAGAACTGGATGATTTAAAAGTAAATGGTTACTCACTCTCTCTCCCACAGGCCCTCTGGGACCCATTGGCCCAGAAGAACCCTGTAGACAACAAACACCCAATCAAATCAATGTTGACACCTGTTCCCTAGACTCACCTCACACACTCACACTCAATCCAACACACACCTTAGTGCCAACCTTTATTGAAGTTAACACTTGGCCCTGAAACTCAACACGACAAAAAACGCTCACTGTTGTGGATTTAGCTCATATTTTCTATATTTCTCGATAGGCATGGGACTCAGGAGAATACACACAAACATGCAAACCCACACACACACACACACACACACACACACACACACACACACACACACACACACACACACACACACACAAAGACAGTTCTGGCAGATATAATAAAGAGTGTGTGTCAGAGGGGGAGGTAAAGTTTCCTACAGTAGATCCTGGAAGGCCAGGCAATCCTCTCTGTCCAGGAAGACCGATCTCTCCCTGCTCCCCTTTGCTGCCCTAGGAAACAGACACAACACAAGAATAAAACAGCTTTATCTCCTCCCTGCATCTCCTCACAGTGTTGCTAAGATACACAGAGGCAGTGACAGTCAACATTTAATCAATGAAAGGTGGGCTGCTCTGGTTGTTACTAAGATCAACGACAACCCAGGCTTGTGTAAGGCTATGCAGATAACAATGGGGCTGGATGGGAAGAGCTACGATTAATGACAGAGGCAGCAGTAAACACGTCGCCTCCAGGTAACTATCAGGTTCAATCAGTTACAGCTGCTAAAATGTTCTATTTTCAGTCACATAAGTGCAAAATAAGTATGGCTTTCAAGAAGCCTATAATGAAAGGAATAAAAAGCTAATTCAATGTACAGGAGCCTACAGTAAGTTGATCATTCAAAAGGTTAAAGGAAGTTAAAAAATGTTTTCCTATTGTTTGCCCATTAGAAGCAAACAAAGCAAGTTAACAAGTTAGCAATTAGCTTGCTGGTTAACAAGTTAGCAAGTAACCTGCTGTTTAAGTTAGCAAATAGCTTGCTGGTTAACAAGTTAGCAAGTAGCCTGCTGTTTAAGTTAGCAAGTAGCTGATTAACAAGTTAGCCAGTAGCCTGCTGGATAACAAGTTAGCAAGACTAGTCTGCTGGTTAAGTTAGCAAGTAGCTTGCTGGTTAACAAGTTAGTGAGTAGCTTGCAGGTTAACAAGTTAGCAAGTAGCCTGCTGGTTTACAAGTTGGCAAGCCTAACAAGTTAGTGAGTAGCCTGCTGGCTGAATAGTTAGTGAGTCGCCTTCTGGTTAACAAGTTAGTGAGTAGCTTGCTAGTTAACAAGTTAGTGAGTAGCTTGCTGGTTAACAAGTTATCAAGTAGCCTGCTGTTTAACAAGTTAGTGAGTAGCCTACTGTTTAACAAGTTAGCAAGACTAGTCTGCTGGTTAAGTTAGCAAGTAGCTTGCTGGTTAACAAGTTAGCGAGTAGCTTGCAGATTAAAAAGTTAGCAAGTAGCCTGCTGGTTTACAAGTTGGCAAGACTAGTCTGCTGGTTAAGTTAGCGAGTAGCTTGCTGGTTAACAAGTTAGCGAGTAGCTTGCAGGTTAACAAGTTAGCAAGTAACCTGCTGGTTTACAAGTTGGCAAGCCTAACAAGTTAGTGAGTAGCCCGCTGGTTAAATAGTTAGTGAGTCGCCTTCTGGTTAACAAGTTAGTGAGTAGCTTGCTAGTTAATAAGTTAGTGAGTAGCTTGCTGGTTAACAAGTTATTGAGTAGCCTGCTCGTTAACAAGTTAGTGAGCAGCCTGCTGTTTAACAAATTAGTGAGTAGCTTGCTAGTTATCAAGTTAGTGAGTAGCCTGCTGGTTAACAAGTTAGCGAGTAGCCTGCTGTTTAACAAGTTAGCAAGTAGCTTGTTGTTTAACAAACACTATTTGAGGAATATATGTGTGAACACAAAGGAATTTAGGGTTAGGGTTACACTTTGTGACTTTGTATCCAACAGTGTTTCATTTTTATAGCTCTGGAAGAAACATATATGAAGAAAATCCCAGAAACTGCAATAATGATCTTCCTCTCCTCAGACATTAACTGTATCTATTGCAGGCAAAGACTATTTTCTCTCATACAGGACAACTGTATCACTTTTTCTTTTATCAGTTTTTCAGTCGGTTCTGTGTCTGCTGTTCCACAATGCTTTGAGAGGCTATTCACTTTGTGTGTGAGTAAGTGTGAACCTTGCATTATACCCTATTCAGTGGGTCTTTACTATTAGCTTGCTTACACTGTGCTGTTGATGAGTACAATAAAATAGATTTACACTGTAGATTAAAAGGTGGTGTTCTTAAGCCAAAAAACAGTTTTCTTTCCCAATACACTCATACAGCGAGTTACACTTCGTGCTGCAAATTGAGCCTTATTATTTTCCAAAATACTTTGTTGAAAAAACCCCCACTTCTATTGATATCCAAGCTCATACATTAATATGGATAACATTAATTAAATTAATTGGATTCTCTATTAAATATGAATAGAATGAATGATGCACTGATTTGTTTGGGCTGCTTTATTGTGCAAAGATTAGAGTTCAGATATGATTGTTTTCAAATTAATATTTTTAGTATTTCCAGGATAAATGTTTTATTTTCACCTTTATTTTATGATAGTTAACAGAAGAGGCAGACTGGAAATGTGGGGAGCAAGGACAGATGACATGGAACAAAAAGTCCTGGCTGAACTCAAATCAAGGACATTGCAATTAAACCCCCAGGCCACAGTACATTTTATTCATGAAGAAATGTTACTCCTACTTTCTCTCATTGTGCCAATCCCTTTTGTCCATGCATGTCATGTGTTTCCAGTGGATATGAAATGTCCAATGGGAAGACGCAATGAGACGGAGGTTTAGTCTGAAGTCACTGTTGGCTCACTACCTTGTTCTTTAATGAGGAGTAAACTGAGATTCGCAAGATTCATAAATCATTGTCATTTTTGGCTCATCACTGACTATAAAATGCATTGGATTGTGGGATTACTAAGAAGTATACATGTCATGCACAGTACAGTTTTCATTGCATTAAGTGTATTTTAGAGGTAATATTGCAGACATTACATACTCAGAATTATGATACTCAAATAAAATGACACAGTGTAGCCAGTGAGTTGCATTATTCCAAGCTAACGATCAGTCATGGATATTATAAAACAGGATTTTAGATCCCAGTGTTAAGTCAGGTTTGGGTCTCAAGTTTGGCATGGCCATAGGGTTTAGGCCATGTGTTAGTATTAGGCTTATGCAGAATTGTGGTTGAAAATGTAGATTTATAAAGATGATCTCTTTGAATTTAATGAGCCAGTGAATGCTATTTACCCTAAATCCAGGGCAAAACTTTCATTGGAATTCTGGCTATGGGGACCCTCTAACAGAAGTAACTCCTGGGTTGACCTACAAAAATATGTCATCAGTAGAAAGGTACGGTTTTGAAATTCTTTGAAATGCTTGACATTAAAAGAATCCTTCCCCAGAGGTATCACATGGCAAACAAACAATTGCACAGAGAGGAAGAATGGTTCAACATCCTGCAAAATATTTTGTCAGTACATCATTTAATACTTACAGGAGAGCCTGGGCTGCCAGAAGACCCCGGAAGACCCTGGAGAGTTGATGGAACAACACAGTCAAAGGAAGCAAAGATGTAGAGAGCAGAACACTTGCTGTATCTTAAAGGTACTGAAGACATTTTGTAGAAAGAATGCTTGTTTTTAAGAGGGAAACACTTACATCTCTTCCATCTCTGCCATTTTCTCCTGGGGACCCACGGGGGCCCTCTGGGCCAGGGGCTCCGGGGGGGCCTTGGACTGATCTGTCAGGCTGTTAGAGAAGACAGTCAGTCAACAAATGGGATAGATACTACTCATAAAAACTATAGATACACCTTGAAGGATTGGATGGTCAATTTTTTTTTTTACATTGTAACAAAACAGAAAATGGGATAAAGGCTTGGGCTAAAGAGGTCAACTGAATATAAATGATACTTACTGTATATATAAATGTGTTCTTGTAAATGGAGTCTTAAATTCATGAAGTATCTGTGTTATTTTACAGTTTGTAGGCATGCTTCTAACATATACAGAGTATACAGTCATTGCTGGGTTCATGTGAATTGGTACAAAAATGTATGAATGTCTATGTACACCACCCTTAAAATACAAACAAAACCACCACCATAAATGAGATATAGAACAAAGCAATGAGGTAATTAGGCACTGAAGCACTGAAGTAGATTATTGGCTTCAAATCACAAAGCATAAAGAAGGTAGAGTAGAAATGAATAAATACCTCAGCATTGGCATACATCTGAAGAAGCAAGAAGAAATCAGATAAATGGAGAGTTAGTGAAAGTAGTCACACCACCCTCACCAAAAGTGTCAGCAGAAGCGAACCTGTTCATAATCATAGTAGTGAGTATATCATGCTGTCATTTCAATACACAGCCCATAGTACTAACACTCCCCATGTACAGAACCACTTCACAGCTCGATGCAGACATGTTAGCCTGAAATCTAATAGAGCGCACCAGGCCAGGAAATATTTCTGTCTACAGTGGGTAGAAACATTTGCATCTCGATGAAGGTGATTGAATAAAAAACACTCTCTAGCTAATCCTAATTCATTGCATTGCAAGCTTTTCACAGAATGAGAAGTGAGACAGCAGAGTGGCATTTTCATTATGGGCTACAAGTATTTCTCTGAGGCAGAAATCTCATTATCTCATCATTTTGCGAAATCGATGCTGAATTGAAAGATAATATTGAATCATAAATGCTATAAGCCCTATACAGCATTACATTACACAGCAATACATTACACAATCTGTGTGTGTTCATTTCAGGGTGCCTTTTCACTATATATATTATGACACACAGAATGTCCTGTAGAGATATAGAAACACAAATACTTTCTCCCAGGTTTATAATATTGAATGTTCCCCATCCACCCTAATGCTGAAAAATACCCATGTTTACAATTTGTAACTGTTAAATGATTGCAGAATTGGTTTTGCAAAGGTAAAAAAATACAGTGAATTGACAACAAAACATTGTCCCCAATCCATTAGGGTATAATTACCTTGATAATGGGTAATATTAATAAGTACAAAGTCTGAATCAGAGCGTTCAGTAACATTTCCCAGTAGTAATTACAACCTGCATGTTGACATGAATACTAATTAGGATAACTCACATTTGACATGGATCCTGCCATTGCCATTTCAGAATTGTTACTTAAGAGTAACATTGTGCCTTAACAACATAAACCATATTAAAAAAGCCAGTGCTAACTTATGAAACCTTTTGCTTTTTTAATCAAATAAATGCAAAGCTACACTAGTTTGGTTAACTTGTTACGCTAGCTACTACAACCACTTCCAACTTTGATGTAGTTGTAGTTAGCTATGTAGCCTTGTTAGTAAGCCTGCTGACCTTCCAAAATTGCAAATAGTGTATAACAAGAGTACACCCTGTTTGGTTTTGCCAACTTGTGTGTTGCATGGCAACAACGAGTGGAGAAATAAGTCTTTTTAATAGTCTTAGACAGCAGCTGGCAGGTGTTACATTGCATCCTATCAGATGCTCAGGCAGCAGCAGGTTGTGAGGCTGCAATTGCAAAAGGTACTGTACAGTATATTAGTTAGGGCAACATATGTTACTTGCTGAATAACTGCCTATTATACCACATGTAACCGTCACTGAGATGTTTAATTCAACTTTGCACAATTTGTAAGTGTGGATACAGTTTGTGCAATTCTTTGCAATTTCGATATACCTGTGCAAATGGACAGTGTTGTAGGAAGGCTACATATGGTACTGTTCTAGTTGTTTTCTTGCTGCACAAGCTGTGGTACATACCATTCCTGGCTGAATTTGAATGTTATTGTAACCACACATGTCTGGCATTTTCCATACTATGCAAGTTTTGATCTCACACTTTTAATTTGATCACACCTCCCCTTTGTTATCAAAGTTTACTGGTTAGCTAACTGACTTTTGTGTTTTGGCTCCATATACTGAGGTTGAACACAGCCAGTGAGATCATGTCTGTCTGGATTTAAACAGCTCTGCCTCAAGGAAATGTTTGTAGAACAAAAAACTCCAATCTGCTGTTTGACAGTCAACTGGCAAAATGTTGTGGTGTGGAACTACAACCTCTGGATGCACTTGAGGAAACTGCTTGGCAAAGTATTTGTTACACTTCTGCAACTCCATCTCAGCATTTCTGCCTTGTTTCCTTTCAACCTGAATAAAACCACAAACCACAGCAGATGCTGAGCAGATCCGAATCCTTGTTACTGTACCTCGGTGGCAGGCAGCTCATTGCAGCTCTCTCTCTGGGCTCTCTTTGGGTCGCAGTGAATCAACATCCACTGGAGCTCAAACTGCAAAGAAGTGTTGCTGTTAGTGCATATGCAAAATGTGGCATTCATTTTCAGATGTGACACTGAGAAAAAAATCTTGAAATGCTTCTTCATGGCGCAGTTATTTCTTTGTAGTTTTGAATCAGTGCCCTGTATGGGCTGTTGAGCTTGATTTTCCACCAATGTGATTTTCTGCAGGGATTAAGGTTTTTTTTCCCACTAGAATCCAGCTGAGCAGCTTTGCTGTGACAGCAGCACTTCAGAATTATAGCAGAGCTCAGCACACATATAAACCTGGGCATGTTTGTTCGCAGAAAGCACTATTTCACTGGTAGTTTGTAAGGAGAGTCACTGAACGGGATTAAATACAGCAGGCAATTCTCCATCCTTGCTTACCACTACGGAGGCGTCTGGATCAGCATCCAGCCTGCCAATAAGAGTGTCTCCCTCTGTGTTGATGGGGCCTTTGCCCTTGATGGGTTTCTGATCCACCGGTTGGCAGTCCACGTACAGGGTGACCTGGTCGCGCTCCACGCCGATCATCACCTTGTGCCACTTGGTATTGAAGAGCACAGAAAGGCCAGGGAAGGTTACGGTCTGCAGGTTGCCATCGGCGCCCATCAGGAAGTATTCCAGAGCCTGCTGGTCTCCATTCAGCCTGAGTCCGGCTTGTTTGTAGCCATCTTCATCGACTACTTGCCAGACATTCCACACCTTGTTCACTGTGTTCTTTATCATGCGGAAGGTCGCCATGAAGGAGTACTCATCAGGGAAACCACGGGGAAAGTTCAGCCTGAGAGGGGAATTAAGAAACGGGTGTCAAATCAGTATTTGAAGTATTGGGGTACTACCTACTACCAACAGAACATTCAAATTTCAAGAAGCATATTATAGTGTGCTTGTACTGACTGACACTCAAAGGAAAAGTCTTCCTTCACCCAGCCAATTTTCAAATGTATATATTACATGTCAAAGTTAATTCATGATCACATAATAACAAGCAGAACTATCTTCAAATCAAACGCACACTAAAAATAACATCAAAGGTCCATCACCACTGTCTTTGAGATTCAAATACAAATGAATTCAAGCTACATGCTTCAAAAGAATCAAAGATAGGTTTTAAGGCATGCTATTATATCACAAATGAGATACTGTGGAAGAGGGCTGCCTCAGTGCATAAATCACTATTTCAATTACAACGTGCAGCCCTGGTTAGCATCCGCAGTCTGGAGCTCTCTGTGTTTTTAACAAGCCAGATTCTCAGTAGGTGGTGCATTCATAGATCGGCGCTGCAGCCGGGCTTTTACCATCTTGTAAACGATCAAGGTGAGGCAATAAAGAAGGAGTTTCCTGTAACCCAATAAAACAAATGAAGACCACTCTCTGGCTTCTTTGCCTGAGGTGAGAAAATGTAAAGTATGTGCTGCTTTTGCCCTGCAGAAGAAGAAGACGAAGGAGAGGGAGTGCAGCTGAAGGCTTGCTGGCAGGGACAGACTTCAAAGCGCAGTCTGTGTCACTGGACTCGTGGGGGAATAAACACGTATTTACATTCAGTGTGATAGGCCCGAGTGGCGTAGATACAGGGTGCCAGCGAGTTACATAACAGCTTCTGAGAAAGCTGGCCTGCAGGAAAAGATTAGCCAAAACAGAGCGGAGCAGGCACACTGGGAAACACCAGGAGACGTCTTTGGTTATGTAAAGTGATGCAGGCTCTAACCTGCACACTCTGTCCTGCTTCAGTTATTTATAATGACGTATTGAACCGCATGCTGTTCATTTGTGTTATATGAAATGCAAAACACTAAGTCAAAATCAGTATACCAGGGCTACAACTTACATGTTTGAATTATTCATTAACACAAATGTCCAGTCCAGTACAACATCTTCAAATTGCTTGTCTTGTCTGACCAACAGTCCAACATACATACTAAAGCATTCAATTGACAGTGATACAAAATCCTCACATTTCGGAAGCTGTAACTAATGAATAGTTTGCCATTTTTGCTTTTTGCTTTTGATAAATTATATAAAGGGTCACCACACCAATTTGCAATGGGGAGCACTACTCAGGTCTTCTGTGGCCCTGGATCTTTTGTCAAGACTGGAAAAATGACCCTGATTAGTGTACATAGTCATGTGACAGGGGCATGGACTTAAAGATGACACATTTATACTTTACAGCATGCGTTAGTAAGTGGAACTATGGTCTTTGAAAGAAGTGGACGTATATCATGTAAGGACGAGCCGGAGAGAAAATGCTATCGGTTGCATTAAGGGAAATGTAGGATGCAGTGACCCAAGAGTGGTTATATTACAAGTCTAGATATCTCAGCTGCTTAAATTTTGACTTATAAAAATACTGCCAGTCCTCCAAATCTTTGGGGGTGAAAGACTAAATTGCCACCCAAATACCCTCTTAAATAGTTCAATTACCAATTATCAAAGTTGTCAATTTTCTGTTTCGCCATTGGAATATTTTATTCATTTGCTTATTGTATGAAAAGTGTATATCTTTGTTTTTCATTTTTCCAAGGGGATGGGCTATTCCAATAGCAGCCCATGATAGTGCATAATTACCCTAAGGCCACCAAACTGGGTAAATCCAACAATGCTGCTCTGACTAACCTTTAATTACAAACTAGGTAAAATCTTCACAGGCAGGGAGGCAGTGATGTTGTCAGCACCTGATATTTTACTCTCATTCTAGTTCAGGAGTGTGTACAGCGGAAGATAAATCATTACCAAAAAGGCACAGTGAAATACATCTCTTTACATCTCCCACAGATAGAAAATCTTTAAACACATTTAAGTGGTGCTTTTCCAATCTCTCCACTGACACACATTACAAGAAATGCCTTTGTGGTCTAAGAGTAACTAAATAGGTTCAGACATGTTTTTTCTCTACCAATTATATGCTGCTTGCCATGCAGTAACATCTGTGCTGGACCTGTAATAATGCAACACCTGCATCGGGAGACCACTGCTGCTCTCTGACATTTGTGTGTGTTTTTGTCTGTTTTTCTTTTTAAAACCTTTCTTTACTGTACTTACATGGTTGGAATTTGGAAGTTGGCCTCCTTGTCGAGGCGGTAGGCCACCTGGTGGGGAGTAGAGCCGTCTACCTTCCTCACACCTTTCAGAGGGATCACATCCAGCTGGAACTGTGTGATCAGATCAAAACCTACAATGGGGAATGAATGATGCACATGATTATGGTGATGGTTATAATAGTGTATATACTGTTTATGATCAATATAGTAATGATACAGTGAAATAACAATCATATTAACCAGTATTAGAAGCACTATTAATTCAATTAGCAGTAATGAACACTTTTGTAGCTGCTGCTGTTATTGATAATAGCAGTACTAGCTGCTACAGTGGTAGTTGATTGATTATTAGCGTTCACATTAGAATTGTAAGCATTAGGATTAGCACCACTACTAACACTGTTAGTGCATGAGTGCTATTAGGCGTTTTTCTGTAAGAATGATTAAATGATGAGGAAAAATGATATTGCCTGTTAAGATTAGGTTGGTCATTAAACTCAAATACACAAGTATACATTAATTAAATCATCATATGTCCTTGTTTTCATCATCTCCTTTAAAAAGTAGTGATAAACTAAAAGGGAAAAATAATGAAAATTGAAATAAATAAATAATTAATGTTATGTAATGAGTTTATTCATTGAATGATTGAGTCACTTTTTATTTATGAATAACAACATTTCAGGTTATGCAGTATGATAATAAATATATATAGTTAATTGGTTATCAAGACAGATATTTTGTGATATCCACAAAGCTGCCAAGGTTTCTTGTGACTAAGGAAAAACCACTTTGGATACTTGGAACATTTAATCATCTTAATGGGATAATTATTTATTATTATCATAAAGCTTACGACGAGACAACAAGATGAGGTAGCAACATAATAAATAACCTTCAATCCCATTTGAAATTAACAACTTAAAAAAAAAAAAAAAAGAATCACACATCACTTCATCCAACCACAGAGCAGAATGTGTACAGCTGTGTCAAAGGAGTGAAGTGTTTCAAACAGGCCAGTGGTGAGCAATTACCATCTTGCTGAGTTCGAATTGTTCCGACTGAAAAAAAAATCTGTAAAGTTCAAGTGGAACATTTTATTTGCCTCATTTGAAATCTGAAGGTGTCTTGGGGCATTAGGCGGCCCACCCTGTTCAACTAATTAAACTTACCACCTTCCTTTTAGATAGTCTATTTTCTCTTCAGGGATTTTAGTGGCTTAGACTTGTGGTTTTTAAAAATGCTGCTTGTACTTTTGTTTGAACCCCACCCCAGCTATGATCATCACCACGTGTTCCAGTATCACCAAAAAGAAAGTTTCACCTGGAAGGTCATCTTGTCCGCTTCTCATAGGTGGGCAGACGGTATCTCCATCCAAGCGGCTCAGGTCCAGTTCTGATAGGACAAAACGAACAGCAGTAATCTTGTTACGCTAGTTTTCTGCTAAATTCATCAAAAGCAATATATCATCAGTCTGTTTAATTCAGTCAGCGTACTCCAGGAGACAGAAACAAGGGAGAAGCAAGGTCTTTAATGCCAGACTAGATTAACGTCACAATGCACTGTGGTGCATTTTTAATGTGGGGCTCTTTTACAACCACACTTACAGTGTTTCACATATTCACACATTTCAAAGCATCAACACAGAGACACAGCCTTTGAGATTTATAATGCAGACACTCCTTTTGATCCAAATATGTCATCACAGATGGAAACGTAATGTTGATAAATACAGCCGGCTACTGTTGCATGACTGTGGGCACGTAAAGCCAAAGCCATATGTCATCAGAAACATCTTAGAAGAAGGTCAATATGGCAGATAGAAACTTCCCCTTTTATTTATGTGTGTATGATTTATAAAGATGGAAGTCTCCTTTGTTGGAAACTGCAGCTTGTAATACATCATGCTGCCATTTGATTTCTGCTTTTATTAATTATATTTCTCTGTTGTTTGTTTAAAAAAATGAAAAATTATGTTGGCAGGGTTTTTGTGTTGTTAATCTATTAAATAAAAGAGTGGCCCAGTTTCTCTTTGCCATTAAGAAACTGACATTAATATAAACTATGTGTGACTTCAGAAAACTTTCTTTCTGTAATAAGGGCTCATTTAGGCTGTTTGATATTACGTATACTATTTAAATAAAATCTCAAACACTTCACCTCTGCTGTTTTTTTTTTCTTGCAGTGGAAAATCAATTCCTAGGATGTATCACAAGAGGGCGCTCTACTTGAGCGGCTAAATTGCACTTCTAAACGGGAAAAGCCTCTTTAAAAACTGTGGAACAAGTATGGTGTGACAGCCAGAGGGGCTCCCCAGTCAATAACCTGAGTCAGCTCATTTACAGTGTGCAGTGTGAACACAACACATCTGGAAGCCGTTCTCAGATCCCTCATAACTGCTGAGAAACGAGATAAAGTGGTGAGACGGTATTTATAATCCCATATTTACTACGACTAAACACTTATCTGACTGTGCATGTGGGCCTCAAGTTGTTAAAGTTACTGCCTGCCGCGGCATTACGCTCAGAGAAGCCAGTCATTAGTGCAACGAGCGAGAGATGAACCACAATTAAGATGTCACGTGCAGTTGCATGTGCGCCATGACAATGAGGTGAATGTTCTAAAAGCAGTACACCTACTGTATCTGACACTCGCTGTGGACTCATGTTAGATTTATTGTGTCCCCAAACAACTGCAGAGAATGGGTTTGTGATTATCAGAGGGGACATTTAATCTGATTTAATCCTACGACACAGACCAGCACGGCACATCTGCTATTTCTGGCCTTTCCTTCTGATAAAGAGAATGGCCCAGCAACAGTCAACACACAGGTTTTAACATTAACCCATGTTGTCTTTGTCTGTGTTTACATGACAAACAGATGGACAGTAATGGTGACGTCTGTGCACTGTATGGTACGTTGAGTTTGTGATGTGTCAGTGATTGTGCATTGCGCTTCGGGTGACTTACGTCCAAGTGCTGGAGCGAGGAGGAGGGACAGCAGAGCAATACGGACGGGGGAGAACTTCGACATCGATAGATGACGTGGTTCTTTCCTGTTCAGGAATGATAGA